>NW_027590372.1:0-300000 GCF_964213995.1 Mustelus asterias | reverse complement strand
AGCGACAAAGATTTCCGTCAGAGGCCCAGCAATTTCCTCTCTCGTCTCCCTGAGCAGTCGAGGATAGATGCCATCAGGCCCTGGGGCTTTGTCAGTTTTAATGTTCCCTAAAAAACCTAACACTTCCTCTCTCGTAATGGAGATTTTCTCTAACGGGTCAACACCTCCCTCCGAGACACTCCCGGTTAACACGCCCCTCTCCTTCGTGAATACCGATGCAAAGTATTCATTTAGGATCTCCCCTATTCCCTTGGGTTCTAAGCATAATTCCCCTCCTTTGTCCCTGAGAGGTCCGATTTTCTCCCTGACAACTCTTTTGTTCCTAACATATGAATAGAATGCCTTAGGATTCTCCTTAATCCTGCCTGCCAAGAACATCTCGTGCCCTCTTTTTGCCCTTCTAACTCCCCGTTTGAGATCTTTCCTACTCTCTCTGTATTCCTCCAGAGCTCCATCTGTTTTCAGTTGCCTGGACTTAACGTACGCCTCCCTTTTCATTTTAATCAGATCCTCAATTTCCCTGGTTATCCACGGCTCTCGAATCCTACCTTTCCTATCTTTCCTTTTTACAGGCACATGCCTATCCTGCAGCCTTATCAATAGTTCCTTAAAAGACTCCCACATGCCAGACGCGGACTTACCCTCGAACATCCTCTCCCAATCAACATCCACCAATTCCTGCCTAATCCGGCTATAGTCAGCCTTCCCCCAATTTAGCACCCTGCCCGTAGGACAGCACTCATCCTTGTCCATTACTATCCTAAAGTTAACAGAGTTGTGGTCACTATTTGCCACATGTTCCCCTACCGAAACTTTGACGACCTGACCGGGCTCATTTCCCAGAACTAGGTCCAGTATAGCCCCCTCTCTAGTCGGGCTATCTACATACTGTTCCAAAGAACCTTCCAGTACGCATTTTACAAATTCCTCCCCGTCCGGTCCCCCAGCTCTAAGCACTTTCCAGTCTGTGCCAGGGAAATTAAAGTCCCCCACTACAACAACCCTATGTTTTCTGCACCTATCCAGAATCTCCTGACATATCCTTTCCTCCACTTCCCGTGGGCTGTTGGGTGGTCTGTAGTACACCCCCAGCATAGTGACTGCACCCTTCCTGTTTCTGAGTTCCACCCACAGCGACTCAGTACATGACCCCTCTAAGTTGTCTACCCTCTGCACCGCGGTAATATGCTCCTTAACTAATATCGCTACTCCCCCACCTTTTTTAGCCCCTCCTCTGTCTCGCCTAAAACACTGATACCCCGGAATATTCAGCTGCCAGTCCTGTCCTTCTTTTAACCAAGTTTCCGTCACCGCAACCACATCCAAATTCCGCACAAGCATTAAGGCCCTAAGTTCGTCTGTTTTACCCGTTACACTCCTCGCATTGAAGCAGATGCACTCCAGACCTCCAGGCCCAGTCAGGTCCTCCTCCTCCAGAGTGCTCCTCTTCTTAGCTAGCCTTGCCCTGGCCCCCAGCTCGACCCCAGCCTCAGTATTTACTGACCTCCTGTTTTGTTCCCCACCCCCTGCCACACTAGTTTAAATCCTGCCGAAACACTCGAGCAAAAATCCCAGCCAGGATATTTGCTCCCTTCCAGTTAAGGTGTAACCCATCCTTTCTGTACAGTTGCCATCCTGACTTGAAGATTTCCCAGTTATCTATGAATTTAAAACCCTCCCTCTTGCACCAGTCCTTTAGCCACGCGTTCAACTGTAGAATCTCCCTGTTCCGAGCCTCACTTGCACTAGGCACCGGGAGCAGTCCAGAGATTGCTACACTGGAGGTCTTACTTTTTAGCCTAGCACCCAACTCCCTGAATTTCTCTCGTATGACCCCCCTGCTCTTCCTACCTACATCATTTCCCCCAATGTGTACAATCACATCCGTTTGACTACCTTCCTTTTTAAATATGCTTCCTACCCTCTCGGAGACATCCAGTACCCCGGCACCAGGGAGGCAGACTACCATCCTGGATTCTCGTTCAGTCCCACAGAAGCGCCTGTCCGTGTCTCTAACTATTGCGTCCCCCACAACTATCGCTCTCCTAAACCCCTTCTTTCCCTTCCGGACCCCTGAGCCTGTCCCCGTGGAGGCGATCTGGTCCTCGTGGCTTACCCCTGGAGGGTCATCCCCCTCCACAGAATCCAAAACAATATACCTATTGTGGAGGGGGACAACCACAGGGGATCCCCCCACAGACTGCTCACTCCCTTCCCTTCTCCCATCTGTTGCCCATCCCTTTCTCTTATGGGAGACTGCCACTGGGGTGCTTTCTGGCACATCACCCTTTTGACTATTACCCCTCCTAACTGTGACCCACGTGTCTTCCTTGCGAGACCCTGGTGTCACTACCTGACTATAACTTTTATCTATTACTCTCTCATTTTCCCTAACTAAACTGAGTTCATCGAGCCTCAGCTCCAGCTCCCTTACACGATCCTTCAGGAGATGCAGTTCCACACATCTGGCACAGATATGGACTTCCGGGAGGCAAGTTGTCTCCAGGAACTCCCACATCCCACACCGAATGCAGTATACTGGCCTCCCACTCATACCAGCCATGTCCTTTTTAGTTTTGGGGATAAAACAAAAAAGGGGGTGTAACCGAAGAAAAACAAACAAACAACCTTCCTCGCCGAAGCCCTGTGAGCCAAAGCCCTTTTAGCTCTCACTCTGTCCCCTGCTCACTCCACTGCCCGCTAACGACGCTGCCCGCTCAAAGGTGCGGCCTACTTTTAAACCCTCCAAAATCTTCCCAGGCTGCTGCTGGGCCTATTTCCTGTTTAGATTGGGATGTGGTTGTGGGATCGCTTTGCTCTGTCTATCTGTTTTTCCGTTTGGTATGCAAGTAGTCCTGTTTGGTAGCTTCACCAGGTTGACACCTCATTTCTAGGTATGCCTGGTGCTGCTCCTGGCATGCCCACCTATTCTCTGCATTGAACCAGGATTGATCCCCTGGCTTGAAGGTAATGGTTGAGTGGGGAATATGTCGAGCCATGAGGTTACAGATTGTGCTGGAGTACAATTCCACTGCTGTTGATGGCCCACAGCACCTCATGGATGCCCAGTCTTGAGTTGTTAGATTAGTTCAAAGACTGTCCCGTTGATCGCAGTGATAGTGCCACACATGATGGAGGTTATTCTCAATGTGAAGGCGGGACTTTCGTCTCCACTAGGACCGCGCGGTGGTCACTCTTATTGATACTCGATTAGTGCCAAGCCACTCTCGATGGTGGACATTGAAATCCCCTACCCAGGATACATTTTGCACCCTTGCCACCCTCAGTGTTCCTCCAAGTGTTGCTCAACATGGAGCAATACTGATTCATCAACTGAAGGAGGACTGTACATGATAACCAGTAAGGAGTTTCCTTGCTCATGTTTAACCTGAAGCCATGAGACTTCATGGGGTCCGGAGTCAGTGTTGAATAATTCCCAGGGCAACTCCCTCCCGACTGTATATCACTGTGCCACCACCTCTGCTGGGTCTGTCCTACTGGTGGGACAGGACATATCCAGGGATGGTAATGGTGTTGTCTGGGGTGTTATCTGTAAGGTATGATTCCGTGAGAATGACTATGTCAGGCTGTTGCTTGACTAGTCTGTGAGACAACTCTCACAATTTTGGCACTAGCCCCCAGATGTTAGTAAGGAGGACTTTGCAGGATCAACAGGGCTGTTTGTTTTGCTGTTGTCTTTTCCGATGCCTAGGTCAATGCCAGGTGGTCCGTATGGCTTCATTTCTTTGTTTTGGTTTGATTTATTATTGTCACGTGTATTAGTATAGTGAGAAGTATTGTTTCTTGCGTACTATACAGGCAAAGCATACTGTTCATAGAGAAGAAAAGGAGAGAGTGCAGAATGTAGTGTTACAGTCACAGCTCGGGGTGTAGAGAAAGATCAACTTAATGCGAGGTAGGTCCATTCAAAAGTCTTGACGGCAGCAGGGAAGAAGCTGTTCTTGAGTCGGTCGGTACGTGACCTCAGACTTTTGTATCCTTTTTCCTGACGGAAGAAGGTGGAAGAGAGAATGTCCGGGGTGCGTCGGGGGGGGGTCCTTGATTATGCCGGCTGCTTTTCCCAAGGCAGCAGGAAGTGTAGACGGAGTCAATGGATGGGAGGCTGGTTTGCGTGATGGGACTGGGCTACGTTCACGACCTTTTGTAGTTCCTTGCGGTCTTGGGCAGATTATGAGTTATGAGGGGCAGGGACAGAATGGATAGTCAGAAGCTTTTTCCCAGTGTGGAAGAGTCAATTACTAGGGGGGGGGCGGGCACAGGTTTAAGGTGCAAGAGGCAAAGTTTAAAGGAGATGTACGAGGCAGACTTTTTACAGAGAGTGGTGGGTGCCTGGAACTTGCTGCCAGGTGAGGTATTGGAAGCAATACAATAATGACTTGACAAATACATGAATAGGATGGGAATAGAGGGAAATGCTCCCTTGAAGGGGGAGGGGTTTAGTTCAGTTGGGCAGCATTGTTGAGACTTTGTAGCAATTAATACTGATGAGTGGCTTGCTAGGCCATTCCAGAGGGCAGTTGAGAGTCAATTGCTGTGGCTCTGGAATCACATGTAGGCCAGACCAGGTAAGGATGGCAGATTTCCTTCCCTGAAGAACATTAGTGAACCAGATGGGTTTTTCCGACAATCAACAATGGTTTCACAGTCATCAGCAGATATTTTTTATTGAATTCATTTGCCACCATCTGCCGTGGCAGGATTTGAACCAGGTTCCCAGAACAGTAGCTGAGTTTCTGGATTAATAGTCAAGTGATAATACTGCTAGACCATCAACTTCCCACTGAGACACTAATCACCTGTCCGGGCCTGTTTTCCAGAACCAGATCTAAGACAGCATCTCCCTAAGTTGGATAAATGCGAAGTGATGCATTTCCAGATAAATGCGAAGTTTTGATGCATTTCGGTAGATCTAATGTAAGGGGGAGCTATACAATAAATGGCAGAACCATCAGGAGTATAGACACACAGAGGGACCTGGGTGTACAAGTCCACAGATCCTTAAAGGTGGCAGCACAGGTGGAGAGGGTGGTGAAGAAGGCATATGGCATGCTTGCCTTTATAGGACGGGGCATAGAGTATAAAAGTTGGGGTCTGATGTTGCAGATGTATAGAACGTTGGTTCGGCCACATTTGGAATACTGCGTCCAGTTCTGGTCACCACACTACCAGAAGGACGTGGAGGCTTTGGAGAGAGTGCAGAGAAGGTTTACCAGGATGTTGCCTGGTATGGAGGGGCTTAGTTATGAGGAGAGATTGGGTAAACTGGGGTTGTTCTCCCTGGAAAGACGGAGGATGAGGGGCGATCTAATAGAGGTGTATAAAATTATGAAGGGCATAGATAGGGTGAATGGTGGGAAGCTTTTTCCCAGGTCGAGGTGACGAACACAAGCGGTCACGGGTTCAAGGTGAGGGGGGCAAGGTTCAACACAGATGTCAGGGGGATGTATTTTACACAGAGGGTGGTGGGGGCCTGGAATGCGCTGCCGGGCAAGGTGATTGAGGCGGACACACTGGGAACGTTTAAGACTTATCTAGATAGCCACATGAACAGACTGGGAATAGAGGGATACAAACGAATGGTCTAGTTTGGACCAGGGAGCGGCGAGGGCTTGGAGGGCCGAAGGGCCTGTTCCTGTGCTGTATTGTTCTTTGTTTATCGACATATTGCCTCAAAAAACAAAGGAAAAAGAACAGGAACAGGCCCTTCGGCCCTCCAAGCTTGCACCGACCATGCTGCCCGTCTGAACAAAAAACCCCAACCCTTCCGGGGACCGTATCCCTCTATTCCCATCCTATTCATGTATTTGTAAAGACGCCCCTTAAAACTCACGACCGTATCCGCTTCCACTCCCTCCCCCGGCAGCGAGTTCCAGGCACCCACCACCCTCTGTGTAAAATACTTGCCTTGTACATCTCCTTTAAACCTTGCCCCTCGCGCCTTAAAACTATGCCCCCCCCTAGTAATTGACTCTTCCACCCTGGGGGAAAAAGCTTCTGACTATCCACTCTGTCCATGTCCCTCATAATCATGTAGAATTCTATCAGGTCTCCCCTCAACCTCCGTTGCTCCAGTGAGAACAAACCAAGTTTCTCCAACCTCTCCTCATAGCTAATGCCCTCCATACCAGGCAACATCCTGGTAAATCTTTTCTGTAACCCTCTCCAAAGCCTCCACATCCTTCTGGTAATGTGGCGACCAGAATTGAACACTATATTCCAAGTGCGGCCTAACTAAGGTTCTATAAAGCTGCAACATGACTTGCCAATTTTTAATCTCAATGCCCCGGCCGATGAAGGCAAGCATGCCGTATGCCTTCTTACTTAGAAACATAGAAGATAGGAGCAGAAGGAGGCCATTCAGCACTTCGAGGCCTGCTTCTCCATTCATTACGATTATGGCTGATCGTCCAACCCAACAGCCTAATCCTGTTTTTTCCCCATAACCTTTGATCCCATTCGGCCCCAAGTGCTATATCCAGCCGCCTCTTGAATACATTCAATGTTTTGGCATCAACTACTTCCTGTGGTAATGAATTCCACAGGTTCACCACTCATCAGATGAAGAAATGTCTCCTCACCTCCGTTCTAAATGGTCTACCCTGAATCCTCAGACTGTGACCCCCCTGGTTCTGGACTTCCCCCACGATCGGGAACATCCTCCCTCCATCTACCCTGTCTAGTCCTGTTAGAATTTTATAGGTTCGGTGAGATTCCCCCCTCATTTGTCTGAAGTCCAATGTAAAAATCCTAACCTAGCCAATCTCTCCTCATATATCAGTTCCGCCATCCCCAGAATCAGCCTGGTAACCCTTTCCTGTATTTCCTTGAGAGCAAGAACATCCTTCCTCAGAAAAGGAGACCAAAGTGGGCGAGGATATGGCAAATGGAGTATAACATTGATAAATGCGAGGTTATACACTTTGGAGGAAATAATAACAAATGGGATTACTATCTCAATGGAAACAAATTAAAACATGCTACCGTGCAAAGGGACCTGGGGATCCTTGTGCATGAGACGCAAAAGCCCAGTCTGCAGGTACAACAGGTGATCAAGAAGGCAAATGGAATGTTGGCCTATATCGCGAGGGGGATAGAATATAAAAGCAGGGATGTCTTGATGCACCTGTACAGGGCATTGGTGAGGCCGCAGCTGGAATACTGTGTGCAGTATTGGTCCCCTTATATGAGGAAGGATATATTGGCATTGGAGGGAGTGCAGAGAAGGTTCACCAGGTTGATACCGGAGATGAGGGGTTTGGATTATGAGGAGAGGCTGAGGAGATTGGGTTTGTACTCGTTGGAGTTTAGAAGGATGAGGGGGGATCTTATGGAGACTTATAAGATAATGCGGGGGCTGGAGGGTGGAGGCGGAGAGATTCTTTCCACTTAGTAAGGAAGTTAAAACTAGAGGACACAGCCTCAAAATAAAGGGGGGTCGGTTTAAGACAGAGTTGAGGAGGAACTTCTTCTCCCAGAGGGTGGTGAATCTCTGGAATTCTCTGCCCACTGAGGTGGTGGAGGCTACCTCGCTGAATATGTTTAAAGCGCGGATGGATGGATTCCTGATCGGTAAGGGAATTAAGGGTTATGGGGATCAGGCGGGTAAGTGGAACTGATCCACCTCAGATCAGCCATGATCTTATTGAATGGCGGGGCAGGCTCGAGGGGCTAGATGGCCTACTCCTGCTCCTATTTCTTATGTTCTTATGTTCTTAAAACTGCACACAATACTCTGGGTGTGGCCTCACCAAGGCCCTGTATAGTTGCAACAACACATCCCTGCTCCTGTACTCGAAACCTCTCGCAATGAAGGCCAACATGCCATTTGTCTTCTTTCTGCCTGCTGCACCTGCATGCTTACCCTCAGCGACTGGTGCACAAGGACACCCAGGTCCCACTGCACACTCCCCTCTCCCAATTTACAGCCATTCAGATAATCTGATTTGTTTTTGCCTACAAAGTGAATAACCTCACATTTATCCAAATTATGCTGCATCTGCCATTGATTTGCCCACTCACCCAACCTGTCCAGATCATTCTGAATGATCTCTGCATCCTCGTCACAGTTCACCCTCCCACTCAACTTGGTATCATCGGCAAGCTTTGAGATGTTACATTTTGTTCCTTCATCCAAATCATTAATCATTATTTCATCATCATCCTTCTTGACTACCTTCTTCACCTGCGTTGCCACTTTCAGTGACCTGTGTACCTGTACACCCAGATCCCTCAGCCTATCAATACTGTTCAGCGTTCTGCTATTTACTGTATATTTCCTATCTGTATTAGACCTTCCAAAATGCATTACTTCACATTTGTCCGGATTAAACTCCATCTGCCATCTCTCTGCCCAAGTCTCCAACTGATCTATATCCTCATCACTATCCGCAAATCCTCCAACCTTTGTATCATCCGCAAACTTACTAGTGCCTCAAGAAGAACTCTTGGACACACAAATCCTGCCCCGTCCAAGCCCCTAGCACTAAAGGAATCCCAGACTATGTTGGGGAAGTTAAAATCACCCATAAAAACCCTGGTGTTTTTACATCTTCCCATACTCTGCTGACATATCAGTTCTCCCACTTCAAACAGGCTATTGGAGGTCTGTAATACAACACCAATAGTGTGATTGCACCATTCGTGTTCCTGAGCTCTACCCATATGGCCTCACTGCATGATCCCACCATAGTATCCTCCCACTGTAAAGTTGTGACATTCTCCCTAATCAGTAAAGCAACACCCACCCACCTCCTGCCCACCCACTTTTGTAACCTTCTCCATCTCAACTGAAGCATCTAAATCCTGGAATGCTAAGCTGTTAGTCCTGCTCTTCTTTCATCCAAGTCTCTGTAATTGCCACAACATCATAATTCCATGTAATCCAAGCTTTAAGTTCATCCGCCTTACTTGTCATGCTCCTTGCACTAAAGCAAACACACTCAGACCATCTGTTCTGTCATGTTTTGTATACTCTCCCTATGTTTTAGAACATAGAACAGTACAGCACAGAACAGGCCCTTTGGCCCACGAGGTTGTGCCGAGCTTTGTCTGAAACCCAGATCAAGCTATTTCCTCCCTATCATCCCGAAGTATTCCATGTGCCTATCCAATAGCTTCTTAAATGTTCCTAAAGTTTCTGACTTCACTATCACTGCAGGCAGTCCATTCCACACCCCAACCACTCTCTGAGTAAAGAACCTACCTTGGACATCCTTCCTATATCTCCCACCATGAACCCTATAGTTATGCCCCCTAGTTACCGCTCCATTCACCTGAGGAAATAGTCTTTGAACGTTCACTCTATCTATCCCCTCATCATCTTATAAACCTCTATCAAGTCTCCTCTCAACCTCCTCCGCTCCAAAGAGAAAAGCCCAAGTTCCCTCAACCTTTCCTCATAAGACCTACCCTCCAAACCAGACAGCATCCTGGTAAATCTCCTTTGAACTCTTTCCAGTGTCTCCACATCCTTCTCGTAGTGAGGTGACCAGAACTGCACACAATATTCCAAATGTGGTCTCACCAAGGTCCTGTACAGTTGCAGCATAACCCCACGGCTCTTAAACTCAAACCCCCTGTTAATGAACGCCAATACACTATAGGCCTTCTTCACAGCTCTATCCACTTGAGTGGCAACCTTCAGAGATCTGTGGATATGGACCCCAAGATCTCTCTGTTCCTCCACAGTCTTCAGAACCCTACCTTTGACCCTGTAATCCACATTTAAATTTGTCTTACCAAAATGAATCACCTCGCATTTGTCAGGGTTAAACTCCATTTGCCATTTTTCAGCCCAGCTCTGCATCCTATCTATATCTCTTTGCAGCCTACAACAGCCCTCCACCTCATCCACTACTCCACCAATCTTGGTGTCATCAGCAAATTTACTGATCCACCCTTCAGCCCCTTCCTCCAAGTCATTTATAAAAATTACAAATAGCAGAGGACCAAGCACTGATCCCTGTGGCACTCCGCTGATAACCGGTTTCCAGTCTGAAAATTTTCCATCCACCACCACCCTCTGTCTTCGATCAGACTCTGTGACTCTCCCTTAGTCGCCACGGCTCTCCCAGCCTTGCCATTTATCTTCCCCCCTGGCCCCCACTCTCCCTCCCTCGCGCCCTTTCTCCCTCCCTGGCACCCTCCCTCCCTCCCTCATCCCCTCTCTCCCACTAAGAGGTGATGTGTTTGGATCTGCTGCAGGGTCTGAATTTTCTGAGAAGTCCCATTGTTGTTGAGCTGTAGTAGATTGAGGGATGGAATATTATTTTGGAAATTAAGTAGTTCCAGATTTTTGATTCTTGGAATTTTGCAATTTATGCTCATCCATTTTAATCGTTTTCATGAATAGAAATACTTCCATAAGGAACTCAAGGGCACACTGATCAATGAAACTATTGGGTTGAGTGAAATCTTGTACATTGTGAGTGAAATCTCCATCTCATGGAGCTGCCTCCATCTTTGATTTTGGAAGAGTTTAAAAACAGGAGAAGTTTGACTTCGTTTTAATTTTTAATGTTTCTTTGTCAGTGAATGATGTGAAATGTCTCGATAGCTCTGTCTTATATTGAAAAGGAACAAGCGTCAGCTAATTCCTGGCATTTAAACAACACAACAACCCAGCAGAATTCTCTGCTTTTTCCAAAAACAATTGGAAGTTGTCCACATTTGTATGAATCTAGAAATGAACTCCACTGATTTTCTTTCCTGATTGATATGGTTCCTTTGAAGCTGTGTTGCTGCCTCAAACTTTCTGTCAATTTGATCCCTGAATCCTTAAACTCCTGGAAATAATTCAGACACTTTTGATTTCTATACGGTTCGGAAACATAATGTTCTGATGACTAAGTTTCATGGAATTTATTTCCAATTCGAATATCCAATTTACATGCTTATAATTTATTATTGTTGTGTTATTGTATTTAGTTGCATTCTTCCACGATGGTTATTCTCATTCTCAGTTTGGATTATTTCATAAATATTGAAGTTATAATTGTGTTTCCTGATCCCATATTGTTGATGTAAATGGTGAAAGACATTGATCCCAGCGCTGATCCTTGTGGAAAACCACTTCTCACCTTCCAGTGTTGTCCAAACCTGTGTGTTTTAGCCTCTGTCGCGAATAAAGACATCAAGTCGACTTTAAATACTTAAACACAATGTCCTTTATTCTATAGCTACTTAAACAACAGCAAATACTTGCAATACATAAACCAAATTCTCATTATCTGTTACTTAACCTAACTTAAGGTTGATTTCCACTTGGAATTAAAACCTGGTCAGGATTTTGTTGTTAAATAGAATCAGTCACTTGTTCTCTGCTCCTTCCAGATGTTGTCTCTCCTTGTGAGCTTGGTTCCCGGGTTCTTCACACTGCCTTTCTGAACAAGCTATTTGTGTTAGCAGAGTTAAAATTCCAAAAGTTCCTTGGTAACCAGCCCATTCATTAATCTGAACCCCAATTGCATCGTTCGATTAGGACCAACATATCCAACCAGAATAGCATCATTGGTCACTTGAGGCCTCATCATCTCAGTGCATATTGTTTGCATTCCAATGGCCATATGAGGAAGAGTGTCTCCCAGAAGTCTGTACAGACCTCATCCCTGTTGGACTTTAACCTGGTGTTGTTAAACTTCTTACTGTGTTTAACCCAGTCCAACGCCGGCATCTCCACATCAGACCTCATCCCTGCCAGGGACAAGCTGTTGAATGTGACACCTTCTGTCCTTTGTCAAATTCCAGGCCGCTGACCACAAGGAAATTCAACATAGTGAAAAAAACAACTTTAACCAAGAAGCCAGGTTTGCTGGATTGAAGATCTTTCAGGATATTAAAAGTTAAAACTCCATTCAGCCACAGCAGCAATCAGAGTAAATCCCATTAACTCCGATTCACTGTGTTCTGTCTTTGGAGCCAACTTGTTGTCCACTCTGGTGCTTGTCCTCTTACTCCACTTGCTCTGAGATTACTCACCACTCTGTTAAGTGTTAACTTACTTCAGAAATTTAGAAACTCAAGGTGTCTGACATGAATCATATTAATCTCATCGATTATTCCAGATTATTACTCAAATAATTCAACAAAATCTGTCAAGAATGATCTTAGAACATAGAACATAAGAAATAGAAGCAGGAGTAGGCCATCTAGCCCCTCGAGCCTGCCCCGCCATTCAATAAGATCATGGCTGATCTGACGTGGATCAGTACCACTTACCTGCCTGATCCCCATAACCCTCAATTCCCTTACCGATCAGGAATCCATCCATCCGCGCTTTAAACATATTCAATGAGGTAGCCTCCACCACCTCAGTGGGCAGAGAATTCCAGAGATTCACCACCCTCTGGGAGAAGAAGTTCCTCCTCAACTCTGTCTTAAACCGACCCCCCTTTATTTTGAGGCTGTGTCCTCTAGTTTTAACTTCCTTACTAAGTGGAAAGAATCTCTCCGCCTCCACCCTATCCAGCCCCCGCATTATCTTATAAGTCTCCATAAGATCCCCCCTCATCCTTCTAAACTCCAACGAGTACAAACCCAATCTCCTCAGCCTCTCCTCATAATCCAAACCCCTCATCTCCGGTATCAACCTGGTGAACCTTCTCTGCACTCCCTCCAATGCCAATATATCCTTCCTCATATAAGGGGACCAATACTGCACACAGTATTCCAGCTGCGGCCTCACCAATGCCCTGTACAGGTGCATCAAGACATCCCTGCTTTTATATTCTATCCCCCTCGCGATATAGGCCAACATCCCATTTGCCTTCTTGATCACCTGCTGTACCTGCAGACTGGGCTTTTGCGTCTCATGCACAAGGACCCCCAGGTCCCTTTGCACGGTAGCATGTTTTAATTTGTTTCCATTGAGATAGTAATCCCATTTGTTATTATTTCCTCCAAAGTGTATAACCTCGCATTTATCAACGTTATACTCCATTTGCCATATCCTCGCCCATTCACTCAGCCTGTCCAAATCTCTCTGCAGATCTTCTCCGTCCTCCACACGATTCACTTTTCCACTTATCTTTGTGTCGTCTGCAAACTTCGTTACCCTACACTCCGTGCTCTCCCCCAGATCATCTATATAAATGGTAAATAGTTGCGGCCCGAGTACCGATCCCTGCGGCACGCCACTAGTTACCTTCCTCCAACCGGAAAAACACCCATTTATTCCGACTCTTTGCTTCCTGTCGGATAGCCAGTCCCCAATCCACTTTAACACACTACCCCCAACTCCGTGTGCCCTAATCTTCTTCAGCAGCCTTTTATGGGGCACCTTATCAAACGCCTTTTGGAAATCCAAAAACACCGCATCCACCGGTTCTCCTCCATCAACCGCCCTACTCACATCTTCATAAAAATCCAACATGTTCGTCAAGCACGACTTTCCCCTCATGAATCCATGCTGCGTCTGATTGATCGAACCATTTCTATCCAGATGCCCTGCTATCTCCTCTTTAATAATGGATTCCAGCATTTTCCCTACTACAGACGTTAAGCTGACCAGCCTATAGTTACCCGCCTTTTGTCTCCTTCCTTTTTTAAACAGCGGCGTAACATTAGCCGTTTTCCAATCAACCGGCACTACCCCAGAATGCAACGAGTTTTGATAAATAATCACTAACGCATCCACTATTACCTCTGACATTTCTTTCAATACCCTGGGATGCATTCCATCCGGACCCGGGGACTTGTCCACCTTCAGTCCCATTAGTCTACCCAGCACTGCCTCTCTGGTAACATTAATTGTATTAAGTATTTCTCCTGCTGCCAACCCTCTATCGTTAATATTTGGCAAACTATTTGTGTCCTCCACCGTGAAGACCGACACAAAAAACTTATTTAAAGACTCAGCCATATCCTCATTTCCCACTATTAACTCCCCCCTCTCGTCCTCCAAGGGTCCAACATTCACTCTAGCCACTCTATTCCTTTTTATATATTTATAAAAACTTTTACTATCATTTTTTATATTAATTGCTAGCCTAGCTTCATAGTCTATCCTTCCTTTCTTTATCGCTTTCTTAGTCTCTCTTTGTTGTTTCTTAAATTTTTCCCAATCACTTGTTTCTCCACTATTTTTGGCCACTCTGTACGCAGCTGTTTTTATTTTAATACTCTCCTTTATTTCCTTCGTTATCCACGGCTGGTTCTCCCTTTTCTTACAATCCTTGTTTGTTGCTGGAATATATTTTTGCTGAGAACTGAAAAGGATCTCCTTAAAAATCCTCCACTGTTCCTCAGCTATCCTACCTGCCAGCCTGCTCTCCCAGTCTACCTTAGCCAATTCATCCCTCATCCTATCATATTTCCCTCTGTTCAAACAGAGGACACTGGTTTGGGACCAAACTTTCTCCTCTTCCATCTGAATCAGAAATTCGACCATATTGTGGTCACTGGACCCAAGAGGGTCCTTCACAATAAGATCCTTAATTCTACCTACCTCGTTACACAATACCAGATCCAAAATAGCTCGTTCCCTCGTCGGTTCCGTAACATGCTGTTCAAGGAAACTATCCCGACAGCATTCTAAGAACTCTTCCTCCATTCCACCCTTACTGACTTGAGTCTGCCAGTCAATGTGCATGTTGAAGTCCCCCATGATTATTGCCGTTCCGTTTTTACACGCATCCCTTATCTGCTTGTTTATAGCCCTCCCTACCTCAACATAGAACATAGAACTCATCCACTACTCCACCAATCTTGGTGTCATCAGCAAATTTACTGATCCACCCTTCAGCCCCCTCCTCCAAGTCATTTATAAAAATTACAAATAGCAGAGGACCAAGCACTGATCCCTGTGGCACTCCGCTGGTAACCGGTTTCCAGTCCAAAAATTTTCCATCCACCACCACCCTCTGTCTTCTGTTAGATAGCCAGTTACCTATCCAATCGGCCAAACTTCCCTCTATCCCACACATCCTTACTTTCTTCATCAGCCGACCGTGGAGGACTTTATCAAAAGCCTTACTAAAATCCATGTATATGACATCAACTGCACTACCCTCATCAACACACTTAGTTACCTCCTCAAAAAATTTCTATCAAATTTGTGAGGCAAGACTTGCCCTTCACAAATCCATGCTGACTATCCCGGATTAAGCTGCATCTTTCTAAATGGTCGTAAATCCTATCCCTAAGGACCTTTTCCATCAACTTACCGACCACCGAAGTAAGACTAACCGGTCTATAATTACCAGGGTCATTTCTATTCCCTTTCTAAAAAAGAGGAACAACATTCGCCATTCTCCAGTCCTCTGGCACCACCCCCGTGGACAGTGAGGACCCAAAGATCAATGCCAAAGGCTCTGCTATCTCATCCCTTGCCTCCCAAAGAATCCTAGGATATATTTCATCAGGCCCAGGGGACTTATCAACTTTCAGTTTATTCAAAATTGCTAGTACATCTTCCCTCCGAACATCTACTTCCTTCAGCCTATCAGCCTGTGACATCCTCTCTTCCTCAAAAACATGGCCCCTCTCCTTGGTGAACACCGAAGAAAAGTATTCATTATCACCTCTCCTATCTCTTCTGACTCCATGCACAAATTCCCACTGCCGTCCTTGACCGGCCCCAGCCTCACCCTGGTCATTCTTTTATTCCTCACATAAGAGTAAAAAGCCTTGGGGTTTTCCTTGATCCGACCCGCCAAGGACTTCTCATGTCTCCTCCTAGCTCTCCTAAGCTCTTTTTTTCTTGCTGGTAATGGCTTCAGGGATGGCAGTTCAGGCAGTATGCTGCATCTCCTGTGGGATGTATGTGGTGAGGAAATCCAGTAGTGTTTCAGGAGATTTTAGTTGTAAGAAGTGCATTAGATTGCAGCTTCTGGAGGAGCGTGTAAAGGAGCTGGAGGGGGAGGTAGAGGAACTCCGCATAATTCGGGAGGCGGAGGTGGAAGTTGATAGGAGTTATAGAGAAATAGTAACTCCTAGAAATGAGGCTTGGGTCAATGCCAGGAGGAGGGGTAAGGAGCAATCGGGAAGACAATCCCCTGGGGCGGTTCCCCTCCATAATAGGTTTTCGGTGCTGGAGGCTACAGTTGAGGAGGAATCAACTGAGCATAGAGAGCAGATCTCTGGGGGTGAGCCGAGTGAGAAAGCTCAGGTGGTTAGGGGCTGTAAAAGACTGGGCCTTGTGATTGGAGACTCCACAATTAAGGGGACAGATAGGAGGGTCGGAACTAAAGGTAGGGACTCAGGGTTGGTGTGTTGCCTACCAGGGGCTGGGGTCCGGGATGTGTCTGACAGGGTATTCAGGACTCTTAGGGGGGAGGGAGATAAACCACAAGTTATTGTACATGTGGGGACACACGACATAGGGAGGATAGGGGAAGGGGATATTAGGCAGGGATTTATGGAGTTGGGGTGGAAACTAAAGGCCAAGACTGACAGAGTGGTTATCTCTGGACTCTTGCCTGTACCACGGGATAGTTTAGAGAGGAATAGGGAGAGGGAAGGTTTGAATTCATGGCTGAGGGGATGGTGCAGGAGGGAGGGGTTCAGGTACTTAAGCAATTGGGGCTCGTACTGGGGAAGGTGTGACCTCTATGAGAAGGATGGTCTACACCTTAATCAGAAGGGGACCAATATCCTGGGGGGTAAATTTGCTAAGGCCATGCAAGGAGGTTTAAACTGATTCGGGGGGGGGGAGGGATCCTGAGTAGTGGGGCTGAAAGTGAGGGATGCATGGATGGGGACTGCAATGCACGGCATTGCAGAGGTGGGGTGGAGCAGGGTTTGAAATGTGTATACTTCAATGCCAGGAGTATTCGCAATAAAGTGGGTGAACTTGCAGCGTGGATCAGTACCTGGGACTTCGATGTTGTGGCTATTTCAGAGACATGGATAGAGCAGGGGCAGGAATGGATGCTGCAGGTCCCGGGGTTCAAATGTTTTAGTCGAAGTAGGGAAGGAGGTAGAAGAGGGGGAGGGGTAGCATTATTGGTCAGAGATTGTATCACAGTGTCAGAGAGGAGGTTTGATGAGGACTTATCTGTTGAGGTAGTATGGGCGGAGATTAGAAATAGGAGAGGAGAGGTCACCCTGTTGGGAGTCTTTTATAGACCTCCTAAAAGTTCTAGAGAGGTTGAGGAAAGGATTGCGGAGTCAATCCTGCTTAGGAGTGAAAGTAATAGGGCAATTGTTATGGGGGATTTTAACTTGACTAATATTGACTGGAATTGTTATAGCTCTAGCTCGTTAGAGGGGTCAGTTTTTGTTCAAAGCGTGCAGGAAGGTTTTTTGACTCAGTATGTAGACAGGCCAACTAGAGGTGAGGCTATATTGGATCTGGTGCTGGGAAATGAGCCAGACCAGGTGCTAGACTTGGAAGTTGGTGTGCATTTTGGTGATAGTGACCACAATTCGGTTACGTTCACCTTAGTGATGGAAAGGGATAGGCATGAACCTCGGGCCAGTGGTTTTAGCTGGGGGAAGGGTAATTATGAGGCTATTAGGAGAGAATTAGGAAACATAGGTTGGACTAGGAGATTACAGGGACTGGGAACGTCCGACATGTGGAGTTTTTTCAAGGAGCAGCTACTGCGAGTCTGTGATAGGTATGTCCCTGTCAGGCAAGGAGGAATTGGTAGGGCTAGGGAACCGTGGTGCACCAAAAAAGTTTCTTTGTTGGTTAAAAAGAAAAAGGAGGCTTATGTTCGGATGAGACGTGAGCACTCGGGTAGTGCACTAGAAAGCTTTAGATTGGCTAAGAGGGAGTTGAAGAGCGAGCTTAGAAGGGCTAAAAGGGGACATGAGAAGACTTTGGCGGATAGGGTTAAAGAGAATCCTAAGGCGTTCTATAGGTATGTCAAGAACAGAAGGTTGGTTAGGGCAAGTTTAGGGCCAGTTATAGATGGCAGAGGGAAGTTATGTGTGGAACCGGAGGAGATTGGTGAAGCATTGAACCAATATTTCTCTTCGGTGTTCACGCAAGGGGACATGAATATAGCTGAGGAGGACACTGGGTTGCAAGGGAGTAGAATAGACAGTATTACAGTTGATAAGGAGGATGTGCAGGATATTCTGGAGGGTCTGAAAATAGATAAATCCCCTGGTCCGGATGGGATTTATCCAAGGATTCTCTGGGAGGCAAGAGAAGTGATTGCAGAGCCTCTGGCTCTGATCTTCAGGTCGTCGTTGGCCTCTGGTATAGTACCAGAAGATTGGAGGTTAGCGAATGTTGTCCCATTGTTTAAGAAGGGGAACAGAGACTTCCCCGGGAATTATAGACCGGTGAGTCTCACTTCTGTTGTCGGCAAGATGTTGGAAAAAATTATAAGGGATAGGATTTATAGTTATTTGGAGAGTAATGAATTGATAGGTGATAGTCAGCATGGTTTTGTGGCAGGTAGGTCGTGCCTTACTAACCTTATTGAGTTTTTTGAGAAAGTGACCAAGGAGGTGGATGGGGGCAAGGCAGTGGACGTGGTATATATGGATTTTAGTAAGGCGTTTGATAAGGTTCACCATGGTAGGCTTCTGCAGAAAATGCAGATGTATGGGATTGGGGGTGATCTAGGAAATTGGATCAGGAATTGGCTAGCGGATAGGAAACAGAGGGTGGTGGTTGATAGTAAATATTCATCATGGAGTGCGGTTACAAGTGGTGTACCTCAGGGATCTGTTTTGGGGCCACTGCTGTTTGTAATATTTATTAATGATCTGGATGAGGGTATAGTTGGGTGGATTAGCAAATTTGCTGATGACACCAAAGTCGGTGGTGTGGTAGACAGTGAGGAAGGGTGTCGTAGTTTGCAGGAAGACTTAGACAGGTTGCAAAGTTGGGCCGAGAGGTGGCGGATGGAGTTTAATGCGGAGAAGTGTGAGGTAATTCACTTTGGTAGGAATAACAGATGTGTTGAGTATAGGGCTAACGGGAGGACTTTGAATAGTGTGGAGGAGCAGAGGGATCTAGGTGTATGTGTGCATAGATCCCTGAAAGTTGGGAATCAAGTAGATAAGGTTGTTAAGAAGGCATATGGTGTCTTGGCGTTTATTGGTAGGGGGATTGAATTTAGGAGTCGTAGCGTTATGTTGCAACTGTACACAACTCTGGTGCGGCCGCACTTGGAGTACTGTGTGCAGTTCTGGTCCCCACATTACAGGAAGGATGTGGAGGCTTTGGAGAGGGTGCAGAGGAGGTTTACCAGGATGTTGCCTGGTATGGAGGGGAGATCCTATGAGGAGAGGCTGAGGGATTTGGGATTGTTTTCGCTGGAAAGGCGGCGGCTAAGAGGGGATCTTATTGAAACATATAAGATGATTAGAGGTTTAGATAGGGTGGATAGTGATAGCCTTTTTCCTCTGATGGAGAAATCCAGCACGAGGGGGCATGGCTTTAAATTGAGGGGGGGTAGTTATAGAACCGATGTCAGGGGTAGGTTCTTTACCCAGAGGGTGGTGAGGGATTGGAATGCCCTGCCAGCATCAGTAGTAAATGCGCCTAGTTTGGGGGCGTTTAAGAGATCCGTAGATAGGTTCATGGACGAAAAGAAATTGGTTTAGGTTGGAGGGTCACAGTTTTTTTTTTAAACTGGTCGGTGCAACATCGTGGGCCGAAGGGCCTGTTCTGCGCTGTAATGTTCTATGTTCTATGTTCTAAGCCCCTTTTTCAGCTCATTTCTTTCTAACTTGTAACCCTCCATCGAGCCAACTGAACCTTGTTTTCTCAACCTAACATACGCTTCCTTCTTCCTCTTGACAAGAGATTCCACCTCTTCTGTGAACCACGGTTCCCTCACTCGGCCATTTCCTCTCTGCCTGGCAGGGACATACCTATCAAGGACACGCAGTATTTGTTCCTTGAAAAGGTTCCACTTATCATTAGTGCCTTTGCCTGACAGTTTCTGTTCCCATCCTATGCTTCCTAATTCCCGCCTGATTGCATCATAATTACCTCTCCCCCAATTGTAAACCTTGCCCTGCCGTACGGCCCTATCCCTCTCCATTGCAATAACAAAAGACACCGAATTGTGGTCACGATATCCAAAGTGCTCTCCCACAACCAAATCCAACACTTGGCCCGGTTCATTTCCCAGTACCAAATCCAATGTGGCCCCACCGCTTGTCGGCCTATCCACATATTGTGTCAGGAACCCCTCCTGCACACACTGCACAAAAACTGCCCCATCCGAACTATTTGACCTATAAAGGTTCCAATCAATATTTGGAAGGTTAAAGTCCCCCATGACAACTACCCTGTGACCTCCACACCTATCCATAATCTGCTTAGCAATTTCTTGCTCCACATCTCTATTACTATTTGGGGGCCTATAGTAAACTCCTAACAACGTGACCGCTCCATTCCTATTTCTAACCTCAGCCCATAGAACATAGAACATAGAAAGCCACAGCACAAACAGGCCCTTCGGCCCACAAGTTGCGCCGATCACATCCCCACCTCTAGGCCTATCTATAGCCCTCAATCCCATTAAATCCCATGTACTCATCCAGAAGTCTCTTAAAAGACCCCAACGAGTTTGCCTCCACCACCACCGACGTCAGCCGATTCCACTCACCCACCACCCTCTGAGTGAAAAACTTACCCCTGACATCTCCTCTGTACCTACCCCCCAGCACCTTAAACCTGTGTCCTCTCGTAGCAACCATTTCAGCCCTTGGAAATAGCCTCTGAGAGTCTACCCTATCCAGACCTCTCAACATCTTGTAAACCTCTATCAGGTCACCTCTCATCCTTCGTCTCTCCAGGGAGAAGAGACCAAGCTCCCTCAACCTATCCTCATAAGGCATGCCCCCCAATCCAGGCAACATCCTTGTAAATCTCCTCTGCACCCTTTCAATGGCTTCAACATCTTTCCTGTAATGAGGTGACCAGAACTGCGCGCAGTACTCCAAGTGGGGTCTAATCAGGGTCCTATAAAGCTGCAGCATTATCTCCCGACTCCTAAACTCAATCCCTCGATTAATGAAGGCCAGTACGCCGTACGCCTTCTTGACCGCATCCTCCACCTGCGAGGCCGATTTAAGAGTCCTATGGACCCGGACCCCAAGGTCCTTCTGATCCTCTACACTGCTAAGAATGGTACCCTTCATATTATACTGCTGCTTCATCCCATTGGATCTGCCAAAATGGATCACCACACACTTATCCGGGTTGAAGTCCATCTGCCACTTCTCCGCCCAGTCTTGCATTCTATCTATCATAGAAACCCTACAGTGCAGAAGGAGGCCATTCGGCCCATCGAGTCTGCACCGACCACAATCCCACCCAGGCCCTACCCCCACATATTTACCCGCTAATCCCTCTAACTACACATCTCAGGGACAATTTTTAACCTGGCCAATCAACCTAACCCGCACATCTTTGGACTGTGGGAGGAAACCGGAGCACCCGGAGGAAACCCACGCAGACACGAGGAGAATGTGCAAACTCCACACAGACAGTGACCCGAGCCGGGAATCGAACCCGGGACCCTGGAGCTGTGAAGCAGCAGTGCTAACCACTGTGCTACCGTGCTGCCCACTGTGCTAACCACTGTGCTACCGTGCTGCCCGTTGCATTCTATCTATGTCTCGCTGCAACTTCTGACATCCCTCCAAACTATCCACAACACCACCTACCTTGGTGTCGTCAGCAAACTTACCAACCCATCCCTCCACTTCCTCATCCAGGTCATTTATGAAAATGACAAACAGCAAGGGTCCCAGAACAGATCCCTGGGGCACTCCACTGGTCACTGACCTCCATGCAGAGAAAGACCCCTCCACAGCCACTCTCTGCCTTCTGCAGGCAAGCCAGTTCTGGATCCACAAGGCAACAGCCCCTTGGATCCCATGCCCTCTCACTTTCTCAAGAAGTCTTGCATGGGGGACCTTATCGAACGCCTTGCTGAAGTCCATATAGACCACATCCACCGCTCTTCCTTCGTCAATGTGTTTGGTCACATTTTCAAAGAACTCAACCAGGCTCGTAAGGCACGACCTGCCCTTGACAAAGCCGTGCTGACTACTTTTGATCATACTAAACTTCTCTAGATGATCATAAATCCTGTCTCTCAGGATCCTCTCCATCAACTTACCAACCACTGAGGTTAGACTCACCGGTCGGTAATTTCCCGGGCTGTCCCTGTTCCCTTTCTTGAATATAGGGACCACATCTGCAATCCTCCAATCCTCCGGAACCTCTCCCGTCTCCATCGACGATGCAAAGATCATCGCCAAAGGCTCCGCAATCTCCTCCCTCGCCTCCCACAGTAACCTGGGGTACATCCCATCCGGTCCCGGCGACTTACCAACCTTGATGCCATTCAATAGTTCCAACACATCCTCTTTCTTTATGTCCACATGCTCGATCCTTTCTGTCCACCGCAAACCAGCAGTACAACCACCCGGATCCCTTTCCACCGTGAATACCGAGGTAAAGTATTCATTAAGCAGCTCCGCCATTTCTAACGGTTCCGCACAAACTTTTCTCCCTTCACCTTTTAAGGGTCCTATGCCTTCACATCTCATCCTTTTACTCTTGACATATTTGTAGAAAGCCTTGGGATTCTCCTTAATCTTACCCGCCAAGGCCTTCTCATGACCCCTTCTCGCTCTCCTAATTTCCTTCTTAAGCTCCTTCCTACATCCCGTATACTCCTCTAAATCCTTAACACCTCCTAGCTCTCTGAACCTTCTGTACGCCTCTCTTTTCTTATTCACCAGGTTCATCACAACCTTCGTGCACCACGGTTCCCGTACCCTACCAACACCCCCCTGTCTCATCGGAACGTTGTCATGCAGAGCTCCAGACAAACATTCCTTGAAAATCCTCCACTTTCCTTCGGTACTTTTCCCCAAGAATGCCTCCTTCCAATTTACCCGTCTAATTTCCTCCCTGATGACACTGTATTTCCCTTTACTCCAGAGAAACACTTTCCTAGCCTGCCTGATCCTATCTCTTTCCAATGCTATCGTGAAGGAGATAGAATTATGATCGCTATCCCCAAGATGCTCACCCACCGAGAGATCCTCCACCTGTCCTCTGTAGGCAGATCCCCTTCGAAATGCCTTTCTGCAGCCGTTACACTCTCCTTGATTAACAATGCCACTCCTCCACCTCTTTTACCAGCTACCCTACACTTACTGAAACATCTATACCCCGGAACTTCCAACAACCATTTCTGTCCTTGTTCTACCCATGTCTCCGTAATGGCCACAACATCGTAGTCCCAAGTACCAATCCACGCCCCAAGTTCACCTACCTTGTTCCGGATGCTCCTTGCATTGAAGTAGACACACTTCAACCCACCTTCTTGTCTGCTGGTACCCACCTTTGACCATGATACCCTTCCCAGTACCTCACTGCACTCACTGACCTCCGAACTACAACTCCTTTTCCCATCCCCCTGAAAAATTAGTTTAAACCCCCCCCGAAGAGCCGTAGCAAATTTCCCTCCCAGGATATTGGTGCCCCTCTGGTTCAGGTGCACCCCGTCCTGTTGGTACAGGTCCCACCTTCCCCAGAAAGTGTTCCAATTATCCACATAGCTGAAACCCTCCCTCCTACACCATCCCTGCATCCATGTCTTTAACTGGACTCTCTCCCTGTTCCTCAACTCGCTATCCCGTGGCACAGGCAACATACCAGAGATGACAACCTGTTTTGTCCTGGCTCTCAGCTTCCACCCAAGCTCCCTGAATTCCTGTTTTAAATCCCCGTCCCCTCTCTTACCTATGTCTTTGGTGCCGATGTGCACCACGACTTGTGACTGTTCCCCCTCCCCCTTTAGACCCCTTTAGAATCCTGAAGACACGGTCTGAGACGTCACGGACCCTGGCATCCGGGAGGCAACATACCATCCGTGAGTCTCTCTTGTTGCCACAGAACCTCCTATCTATCCCTCTAACTAACGAGTCCCCAATAACTATAGCTCTACCGCTCTCCCCCTTTCCCTTCTGAGCCACAGGGACGGACTCAGCGCTGGCGATCTGGTCACTGCGGCTTACCACTGGTAGGTCGCCCCCCTCACCTGTATCCAAAGTGGAATACTTGTTGCTAAGGGGAACGACCACAGGGGATCCCTGCACCGACTGCTTCCTCCCAGCCCCTCTCACTGTCACCCATCTATTTTCATTCCCTGGAGCAACTATATCCCTGAAGCTTGTGACTATGGCCCTCTCTGCCTCCCTGATGACCCTAAGCTCATCCAACTCCAACTCCAGCTCCCTAACGCGGTCTTGGAGGAGCTGCAGATGGGTGCACCTCCCACAGGTGTAATCAGCAGGGACACTGACGGTGTCCCTCACCTCAAACATGCTGCAGGAGGTACATTGCACTGCCTTCACTTCCATCCCCTCCATATAACTTACTGCTACAAAGAAAAAGAATTGCTCCAATGGAACACTGAACCCTTTTTCCCCTTCCTCAGAGTGCACTGGGAAAGAACAAGGATTCAAAATTGAAGGGTAACAGAATGAATTTAAACCTGTCCTGCGAGCCAAAGCCCTTACAGCTCTCACTCTGCTTCCCACTCAGTCCACTGCCCGCTCCCGACGCTGCCCGCTGTATAGTGCGGCCTGCTTTTTATGTTCCAGTCGAACAAAGAGGTCGAACCCCCCAGGTAACTGACTTTTATACTAAGAACTCAACCTCCCAGAATCCCCTTCAGCTGACATCACTTCCCTTAGTTTAAAACCTTGAAAAAAGCCCGCGAAACAAACAAGGAATACAATAAATAAATAAATAAATCAGTACTTTGCTTACCCTCAGCACTCCTGCTAAGAATCTCTCCCTCTCAGTCCTGCTCCAGTCGAACAAAGAGTTTTATTTCTCTTAGCCTTACTGAATCCAGTCACTGGGTTCTCCACAGTATCTGTACTCTGAACTGGGGCCCTTTTTGATTTTTGTCTTTGGTTTCTCTGCCTTCCACTTTTCCCCTTACTGCCTTTTGTTTCTGTCTCCACTTTACTTCCCTCTCGACTTCCTGCATCGGTTCCCAACCCCCTGCCACAATAGTTTAAACCCTCCCCAACAGCACTAACAAACACTCCCCAAAGACTTTGGTTGCAGTCATTGGTGCAGACTGTCTGTTTTGTACTGTCGCATCTCCCCCAGAACTGGTTCCAATGTCCCAGGAATTTATGGATTACAGGGTCAAAGGTAGGGTTCTGAAGACTGTGGAGGAACAGAGAGATCTTGGGGTCCATATCCACAGATCTCTAAAGGTTGCCACTCAAGTGGATAGAGCTGTGAAGAAGGCATATAGTGTGTTAGCTTTTATTAACAGGGGGTTGGAGTTTAAGAGCCGTGGGGTTATGCTGCAACTGTACAGGACCTTGGTGAGACCGCATTTGGAATATTGTGTGCAGTTCTGGTCACCTCACTATAAGAAGGATGTGGAAGCGGTGGAAAGAGTGCAGAGGAGATTTACCAGGATGCTGCCTGGTTTGGAGGGTAGGTCTTATGAGGAAAGGTTGAGGGAGCTGGGGCTGTTCTCTCTGGAGCGGAGGGGATTGAGGGGAGACTTAATAGAGGTGTATAAAATGATGAAGGGGATAGATAGAGTGAACGTTCAAAGACTATTTCCTCGGGTGGATGGAGCGATTACAAGGGGGCATAACTATAGGGTTCGTGGTGGGAGATATAGGAAGGATATCAGAGGTAGGTTCTTTACGCAGAGAGTGGTTGGGGTGTGGAATGGACTGCCTGCAGTGATAGTGGAGTCAGACACTTTAGGAACATTTAAGCGGTTATTGGATAGGCACATGGAGCACACCAGGATGGTAGGGAGTGGGATAGCTTGATCTTGGTTTCAGATAGAGCTCGGCACAACATCGTGGGCCGAAGGGCCTGTTCTGTGCTGTACTGTTGTATGTTCTATGTTCTAATTTGAATCCCTCCCTCTTGCACCATCTTAGCGATCCTGACATTCCTACTCTGACAGCATGTGGCACTGGCAGCAATCCTGAGATTACTATCTTTGAGGTCCTACTTTTTAGTTTAACTCCTAACTCCCTAAATTCAGCTTGTAGGACCTCATCCCATTTTTAATCTATAGCTTTGGTGTCTATATGCACCATGACTGCTGGCTGTACACCCTCCAGAATGTCTTGCAGCTGCTCTGTGACATCCTTGATCCTTGCACCAGGGAGGCAACATACCATCCTGGAGTCATCTCTCAGAGGGTTGCTAATCTGTAGAAGTCACTGTTCAAGAGTGCAATGAAGGTAGAATCAATCAACAGATTCAAATCAGATTCAACTTCAAACTCAGAGAGACAGATACATTTCTGGTGAAAAGCAGGATAAAGGGCTAAAGGGAGCAGACAGGAAAGTGGAGTTGAGATCATGGTAAGATCAGCCATGATCATGTTAAATACTGGAGTGGGCTCAAAGGACTGAATTGCCTTCTTCCACTCCTAATTAGTATGTTCCCAGATTGTATAAACTGTATACATACAGTTCAACTACTGGTGGCATCACCACTACTTACGATCCAGCCAAATCATTGGCCAAAATAAATGAATCCCTGTAAAAAGTAATTTTCTTTTCCTGTTTTCCCCATGAATACTTGTGATTAGAACTTCTTCTTAGTTTATCCCACATTAGGGATTGACTTGCCCCTGTATCTCTCAGAATTTTAATGTTCATCCCCATTCTATCCTATCCATGAAAAATCTTTTCCAGCACACATGCAAAATCCTTGAATACATCTACCACCTGCTGGTCACCTTGACTCTGTACAATTTGTGCAACATTTTCATCTCCACCTAGTGCTTACTCTGTGAATAAATCCTACTCGCTTTTTTCTCACCAGTCTCTGATTTCATTTTTCCCTTTTTAAGGTTGATAACTCCAACTAGCTTTCCTTTTAATAACCAATGACAACATCTAACCCTCTCAACTTCTTTCAGAAGGGTGATACCTCTTCAGCACTGTCTTTTCTCTGAGATGGTGACAACAATTTGCGAGTTTCAGCCCCTCCATCATTTCCTTGATTGTCTTTTGTCACACAGATGAAAATTACAGCACAGGAACAGGCCCTTTGGTCCTCCAAGCCTGCACCGACCATGCTGCCCATCTAAACTAAAACCCCCTAACCTTCCGGGGACCATATCCCTCTATTCCCATCCTATTCACGTATTTGTCAAGACGCCCCTTAAAACTCACTATCGTATCCGCTTCCACTCCCTCCCCCGGCAGCGAGTTCCAGGTACCCACTACTCTCTGTACAAAACCTGCCTCGTACATCTCTTTGAAACCTTGCCCCTCGCACCTTAAACCTGTGCCCCCCCTAGTAATTGACTCTTCCACCTTGGGAAAAAGCTTCTGACTATCCACTCTGTCCATGCCTCTCATAATCTTGTAGACTTCTATCAGGTCCCCCTCAACCTCCGTCGTTCCAGTGAGAACAAACCAAGTTTCTCCAACCTCTCCTCATAGCTAATGCCCTCCATACCAGGCAACATCCTGGTAAATCTTTTCTGTAACCCTCTCCAAAGCCTCCACATCCTTCTGGTAGTGTGGCGACCAGAATTGAACACTATATTCCAAGTGCGGCCTAACTAAGATTCTATAAAGCTGCAACATGACTTGCCAATTTTTAAACTCAATGCCTCAGCCGATGAAGGCAAGCATGCCGTATGCCTTCTTGACTACCTTCTCCACCTGCGTTGCCACTTTCAGTGACCTACCTGTACACTCAGATCCCTCTACCTATCAAAACTCTTAAAGATTCTGCCATTTACTGTATATTTCCTATCTGTACATTCCAAAATGCATTTGACGGATTAAACTCCATCTGCCAAGTCTCTGCCAAGTCTCCAACTGATCTATATCCTCCTGAATCCTCTGATGGTCCTCATCGCTATCCGCAAATCCACCAACCTTTGTGTCGTTCACAAACTTCCTAATCAAACCAGTTACATTTTCCTCCAAATCATTTATATATATTATAGACAGCAAAGGTCCCAGCACTGATCCCTGAGGAACACCACTTGTCACAGCCCTCCATTCAGAGTCGCACCCTTCCACTGCTACCCTCTGTCTTCTGTGACCAATCCAGTTCTGTATCCGCTCTGCCAGCTCACGTCTGATCCCATGCAACTTCACCTTTTGCAGTCTGCCATGAGGTACCTTGTCAAAGGCCTGGAATGGCTGCACGGTAGCACAGTGGTTAGCACTGCTGCTTCACAGCTCCAGGGACCTGGGTTCGATTCCCGGCTCGGGTCACTGTCTGTGTGGAGTTTGCACATTCTCCCCATGTCTGTGTGGGTTTCCTCCGGGTGCTCCGGTTTCCTCCCACAGTCCAAAGATGTGCGGGTTAGGTTGATTGGCCATGCTAAAATTACCCCTTAGTGTCCTGAGATGCATAGGTTAGAGGGATTAGCGGGTAAAATATGTAGGGATATGGGGGTGGGATTGTGGTCGGTGCAGACTCGATGGGTCAAATGGCCTCTTTCTGGACTGTAGGGCTCTATGATGATCTATGAAGTCCATGTAGACAACATCCACTTCCCCACTGTCATCAAACACCTTAGTCACTTCCTTGAAAAACCTAATCAAGTTAGTGAGACACGCCCTCTCCTTCACAAAACCATGTTGCCTCTCATTAATACGTCCACTTATTTCCAAGTGGGAATAAATCCTATCTTGAAGAATCTTCTCCAATAATTTCCCTTCCACTGATCTAAGGCTCACTGGCCTGTAATTACCTGAATTATTCCTGCTACCCTTCTTAAACAAAGGAACAACATTGGCTATTCTCCAATCCTCTGGGACCTCCCCTGTAAGAGTTTTAACAACACCAGGTTAAAGTCTTAACCTGGTGTTGTTAAAACTTTTACTGTGTTCACCCCAGTCCAACGCCGGCATCTCCACATCATGAAGACTTTCCCCGTAGCCAGTGAGGATACAAAGATTTCTCTCAAGGCCCCAGCAATTCCCTCCCTTGCCTCTCTCAGTATTCTGGGGTATATCCCATCAGGCCTTGGGGACTTGTCTATCTTAATCTTCCCATTTTCTATCTTTTTCTGATTTAAAACAAATTATAGAGAAAGGTTTGGTTCTAGGAACCAGTTTGTGATTATCAGCTAGCTCTGCTGCCTGTCTAGCAGTCCAAACTTTATCTTATTCCAAATGCATCCTAACAATCAAAGAAATTGCATTTTTATGTTCTTCTAAAACGATCACTGCTCTAGGAGGTTCAAATATTTTCCAGCATGGAATTCAGGCAGAGACTGTGAGGTTCTTGAACAAATTGACATAAGGAAGGACAAGGTATTGGAGATGTTGGCAGCCTTAAAAGTGGATAAATCTCCAGGTCCGGATGAATTGTGTCCCCGGCTCTTGTGGGAGGTAAGGGACAAGATTTCAGGGGCTCTGACCAAATTTTCAATTCCTCTCTGGCCACAGGGGGAGGTCACAAGGAGCAGCGCTCTGAAAGCTAGTGGCGTTTGCTAACCAAATAAACCTGTTGGACTTTAACCTGGTGTTGTTAGACTCCTTACTGTGTTCACCCCAGTCCAACGCCGGCATCTCCACATCACAGGGGGTGGTGCCAGAGGACTAGAGAACAGCTAATGTGATTCTGCTATTAAAGAAGGGTTGTACAGATAAACCAAGGATCTACAGACCAGTGAGTCTTACATTAGTGTAGGGAAACTATTAGAGAAACTTCTGAAGGAGAGAATCTATCTCCACTTGGAGAGGCAAGGCTTGATCAGGGATAGTCAGCATGGCTTCGTCAGAGGGAGGTCATGCCTAACAAATTTGATTGAATTTTTTGAGGAGGTGACCAGGTCTGTAGACGAGGGTAGTGCAGTCGATGTAGTTTATGTGGATTTCAGCAAAGCCTTTGACAAGGTCCCACACGGGAGACTTGTAAAGATGGCAAATGCACATGGGATACAAGGTAATCTGATAAAGTGGATTCAAAACTGGCTCAGTTGTAGGAGACAGAGGATGATGACAGAAGGCTGCTTTAGTGACTGGAAGCAATGTCCAGTGGCGTACCACAGCGATCTGTGTTGGGCCCCTATTATTTGTCATTTATATAAATGACATTGATGACTATATGGGGGGTAAGATTAGTAAGTTTGAGAATGCACAAAGATTAGCTGTGTGGTTAACAGTGAGGTTGAGTGTCTTGAGCTACTAGAAGATATAGTCGGGATGGTCAAATGGGCAAATAAGTGGCACATGGAATTTAATCCTGAAAAGTGTGAGATGATACTCTTCGGAAGAAGTAATTTGACAAGGAAGTACTCAATGAATGGTATGACATTAGGAAGTTCTGTGGAGCAAAGGGACTTTGGTGTGTTTGTCCACAGATCACTGAAGGCGGAAAGGCATGTTAATAGGATGGTGAAATAAGCATAAGAGACATTGGCTTTATCGACTGAGGCATAGGTTACAAAAGCAGGGAGGTCATGTTGGAATTGTATGGAACTTTGGTGAGACCATGCACACACAGAGTATTGTGTGCAGTTCTGGTTGCCAAATTATAGGAAGGATGCGACTGGAGGGGGTACAGAGGAGATTCACCAGAATGCTGCCTGGGATGGAACATTTAAGTTATGAAAAGAGGCTTGGGTTGTTTTCATTGGAGCAGAGAACATTGGGGGACAACCTGGTGAACAAGGTTATGAGGGACATGGATAAGAAGCAGCTGTTCCCCTTAGTTGAAGGGTCAGTCACAATGGGACATAGGTTCAAGATGAGGGGCAGGAGGTTAAGGGGGGAATTAAGGAAAAAGAATTACCCAGAGAATGAAGGTGATCTGGAGTGCACTGCCTGGGAGGGTGGTGGAGGCGGGATGCCTCACATTCTTTAAAAAGTACCTGGATGAACACTTGGCATGCCACAACATTCAAGGCTATGGGCCACATGCTGGCAGACAGGATTAGGTAGGTAGGAGGTCAGATGTTTCTCATGTGTCTGCACATACATAATGGGCAAGGGGCCTTTCCACACTGTCTGATTCTGTGATTCTATCTTTAAAGCCCACATCCAATGATCAAAGTAAGTTTCCCTTCAATCTTTCTAATTCAAGTTGAGTTTGTCCAGGTTGTTCACTTGTGTTTTGAAACTTCTGCCTTTATGCCTCAGGGACTAACTCACATGCACTAAGGATAGTCTTTTGACTGACTCATAGTCCTTCGACCTCTCCTCATCTAAAGATGCATTTACTTCAGTAGCGTTACCTACAAATTTACTCTGTCAGTGTATTGTCCAATTCTCTTGTGGCCATTTTAATTCTTTAGCTACTTTTGGTTGACTCTTAACTGCCCTCTGAAATGGCCAAGCAAGCCAGTCAGTTGTAACAATCACGACAAAAGTCTCAATAAAGAAACAGCACCAGACGGACCACCTGGCATCGACCTAGGCACCGGAAAAAACGGCAAAACAGCCCTGTTGACCCTGCAAAGTCCTCCTTACTAACATTTGGGGGCTAGTGCCATAATTGGGAGAGCTGTCTCACACACTAGTCAAGCAAAAGCTTGGTATCATCCCATGGTATCATCCCATGGTATCACATCTTACAGATAACACCCCAGACACCATCAAGACCATCCCTGGATATGTCCTTTACCACTGGCAGGACAGACCCAGCAGAGGTGGCGGCACAGTGGCATACAGTCGGGAGCGGGTTGCCCTGGGAGTCCTTAACATCGAGTCTGCACTCAATGAAGTCTCATGGCTTCAGGTTAAACATGGGCAAGGAATCTCCTTACTGGTTATCATGTACCGTCATCCTTCGGCTGATGAATGAGTATTGCTCCACATTGAACAGCACTTGGAGGAAGTACTGAGGGTGGTGAGGGCACAAAATGTACTCTGGATGGGGGATTTCAATGTCCATCACCAAGAGTGGCTCGGCAGCAGCACTACTGATTGAGCTGGTCAGATCCAAAAGGATATAACTGCTAGACTGGGTCTGCAGCAGATGGTGATGGAACCAACAAGAGGAAATAACATCCTTACCAATCTGCCAGCTGCAGATACATCTGTCCATGCAGTAAGAGTGACCACCGCACAGTCCTTGTGGAGACAAAGTCCCCCCTTCACATTGAGAATAACCTCCATCGTGTTGTGTGGCACTAGCACCGTGCTAAATGGGACAGACTTTGAACCGATCGAGCAACTCAAGACTGGGCATCCATGAGGCGCTGTGGGCCATCAACAGCAGTGGAATTGTACTCCGGCACAATCTGTAACCTCATGGCCCGGCATATTCCCCACTCAACCATTACCATCAAGCCAGGGGATCAACCCTGGTTCAATGGAGAGTGCAGGAGGGCATGCCAGGAGCAGCACCAGGCACACTTAAAAATGAGGTGTTAACCTGGTGAAGCTACAATGCAGGACTACTTGTATGCCAAATATCAAAAACAGCAAGTGATAGATAGAGCTAAGTGATCTCACAACCAGCGGATCATATCCAAGCTCTGCAGTCCTTCCACATCCAGTCGGGAATAGAACATAGAACAGTACAGCACAGAACAGGCCCTTCGGCCCACGATGTTGTGCCGACCTTCATCTGAAACCAAGATCAAGCTATCCCACTCCCTACCATCCTGGTGTGCTCCATGTGCCTATCCAATAACCGCTTAAATGTTCCTAAAGTGTCTGACTCCACTATCACTGCAGGCAGTCCATTCCACACCCCAACCACTCTCTGCGTGAAGAACCTACCTCTGATATCCTTCCTATATCTCCCACCATGAACCCTATAGTTATGCCCCCTTATAATAGCTCCATCCACCCGAGGAAATAGTCTTTGAACGTTCACTCGATCTATCCCCTTCATCATTTTATAAACCTCCATTAAGTCTCCCCTCAATCTCCTCCGCTCCAGAGAGAACAGCCCCAGCTCCCTCAACCTTTCCTCATAAGACCGACACTCCAAACCAGGCAGCATCCTGGTAAATCTCCTCTGCACTCTCTCCAGCGCTTCCACATCCTTCTTATAGTGAGGTGACCAGAACTGCACGCAATATTCCAAATGCGGTCTCACCAAGGTCCTGTACAGTTGCAGCATAACCCCACGGCTCTTAAACTCCAACCCCCTGTTAATAAAAGCTAACACACTATATGCCTTCTTCACAGCTCTATCCACTTGAGTGGCAACCTTTAAAGATCTGTGGATATGGACCCCAAGATCTCTCTGTTCCTCCACAGTCTTCAGAACCCTACCTTTGACCCTGTAATCCACATTTAAATTAGTCCGACCAAAATGAATCACCTCACATTTATCAGGGTTAAACTCCATTTGCCATTTTTCAGCCCAGCTCTGCATCCTATCTATGTCTCTTTGCAGCCTACAACAGCCCTCCACCTCATCCACTACTCCACCAATCTTGGTGTCATCAGCAAATTTACTGATCCACCCTTCAGCCCCCTCCTCTAAGTCATTAATAAAAATCACAAAGAGCAGAGGACCAAGCACCGATCCCTGCGGCACTCCGCTAGCAACCTGCCTCCAGTCCGAAAAATTTCCATCCACCACCACCCTCTGTCTTCGATCAGATAGCCAGTTACCTATCCAATCGGCCAACTTTCCCTCTATCCCACACCTCCTTACTTTCATCATAAGCCGACCATGGGGGACCTTATCAAACGCCTTACTAAAATCCATGTATATGACATCAACCGCCCTACCTTCATCAACACACCTAGTTACCTCCTCAAAAAATTCTATCAAATTTGTGGGGCACGATTTGCCCTTCACAAATCCGTGCTGACTATCCCGGATTAATCCGCATCTTTCTAAATGGTCGTAAATCCCATCCCTAAGGACCTTTTCCATCAATTTACCAACCACCGATGGTGATGGACAATTAGACAACTCACTGGAGGAGGAGGCTCCACAAACATCCCCATCCTCAATGATGGAGGGGCCCAGCACATCAGTATAAAAGATAAGGCTGAAGTATTCACAGCGATCTCCAGCCAGAGGTGCCGAGTGGATGATCCATCTCAACCTCCTCCAGTGGTCCCCAGCATCTCAGATGCCAGTCTCCAGTCAATTCGATTCACTCCATGTGATATCAAGAAACGGTTGGAGGCACTGGATACTGCCAAGGCAATGGGCCCTGATAACATTCCGGCAATAGTACTGAAGACTTGTGCTCCAGAACTTGCCGGTCCCCTAGCCAAGCTCTTCCAATACAGTTACAACACTGGCATCTACCCAACAATGTGGAAAATTGTCTAGGTATGTCCCCACAAATCCAACCCGGCCAATTACCGCCTATTCAGTTTATTCTCAATCACCAGGTGGAAGGGGGTCATCGACAGCGCTATCAAGCAGCACCTGCTCAGTAATAACCTGCTCAGTGACGCCCAGTTTGGGTTTCGCCAGGGTCACTCAGCTCCTGACCTCATTACAGCCTTGGTTCAAACATGGACAAAAGAGCTGAATTCCAGAGGTGAGGTGAGAGTGACTGCCCTTGACATCAAGACCGCATTCGACCGAGTGTGGCATCAAGGAGCCCTAGTGAAACTGGAGTCAATGGGTATCGGGGGTAAACTCTCCGCTTGTTGGAGTCATACCTGGTACATAGGAAGATGGTTGTGGTTGTGGAGGGTCAGTCATCTCAGCTCCAGGACATCTCTGCAGGAGTCCCTCAGGGGAGTGTCCTCGGCCCAACAATCTTCAGCTGCTTCATCAATGACCTTCCCTCCGTCATAAGGTCAGAAGTGGGGATGTTCGCCGATGATTGCACAACGTTCAGCACCATTTGCGACTCCTCAGATACTGAAGCAGTCCATGGTCAAATGCAACAAGATCTGGACAATATCCAGGCTTGGGCTGAGAAGTGGCAAATAACATTCGTGCCACACAAATACCAGGCAATGACCATCACCAATAAGAGACACTCTAACCACCGCCCCATGACATTCAATGGTGTTACCATCACTGAATCCCCCACTGTCAACATCCTTGGGGTTACCATTGACCAGAAACTCAACTGGACTCACCACATAAACACAGTGACTTCAAGAGCAGGTCAGAGGCTAGGAATACTGCGGCGAGTAACTGCCCAAAGCCTGTCCACCATCGACAAGGCACAAGTCAGGAGTGTGATAGAATATTTGCCACTTTCCTGGATGGGTGCAGCTCCAACAACACTCAAGAAATTTGACACCATCCAGGACAAAGCAGCCCCGCTTAATTGGCATCACATCTACAAACATCCACTCCCTCCACCACCGACGCTCAGTAGCAGCAGTGTGTACCATCTACAAGATGCACTGCAGCAATTCACCAAAGATCCTTAGACAGCACCTTCCAAACCCACGACCACTTCCATCTAGAAGGACAAAGCCAGCAGACACATGGGAACACCGCCACCTGCAAGTTCCCCTCCAAGCTACTCACCATCCTGACTTGGAACTATATCGCTGTTCCTTCGCAGTCACTGGGTCAAAATCCTGGAACTCCCTCCCTCACGGCATTGTGGGTCAACCCACAGAACACAGACTGCAGCGATTCAAGAAGACAGCTCACCACCACCTTCTCAAGGGCAACTAGGGATGGGCAATAAATGCTGGACAGCCAGCGACGCCCATGTACCTTGAATGAATTTTTAAAAATAGTCCCCTGACACTAAGGGTCAATTTAGCATGGCCAATCCACGTAACCCGCACATCTTTGGGACACTAAGGGGCAATTTGGCATGGCCAATCCACCTAACCTACACATCTTTGGACACTAAGGGAGAATTTAGCATGGACAATCCACCCTAACCTACACATCTTTGGACACTAAGGGGCAATTTAGCACGGACAATCCACCCTAACCTACACATCTTTGGACACTAAGGGACAATTTAGCATGGCCAATCCACCCTAACCTACACATCTTTGGACACTAAGGGGCAATTTAGCATGGACAATCCACCCTAACCTACACATCTTTGGACACTAAGGGGCAGTTTAGCATGGACAATCCCCCTAACCTGTACATCTTTGGATACTAAGGGGCAATTTAGCATGGAAAATCCCCCTAACCTGCACATCTTTGGACACTAAGGGACAATTTAGCATGGCCAATCCACCTAACCTACACATCTTTGGACACTAAGGGGCAATTTAGCACAGCTCAATCCATCTAATCCGCACATCTTTCGGACTGTGGGAGGAAACCGGAGCACCCGGAGGAAACCCACACAGACACGGGGAGAACGTGCAAACTCCACACAGTGACCCAAGGCGGGTATTGAACCCGTGTCCTTAAATCTTAAAGCTAAGTCAATATAGTTTTGTCCCTAAATGTTTTTGGAGCCACAGCTTTTCTGAATTTTAGGTACTTCGATTGCAAGTAATCTAAGGCATAGTGCTGCATTTCTGCAGTTGAATGGTATGTGTAGCCTGACCAAAATAACAGCACTAGTAATATTTTTTTAAAAATTGTCTATTGGCACCATCCTTAAAAAAGTGATCTGAGTTTTGAAGGTTCCAATGTACATTAAAATGAGACTTTATTTGATGTCTATGTCTGAATACAGTTTTCAAACCAACATTGGAACTGGTTTTTTTTCACGCAAGTGTTAGTCCATCATTTTTACTGGCTGTTTGGAATGTACAATGTACATAAAAGTCTGCGCAATGTTAAAGTCAGGAGGAAGGCCTCCATCTTTGTGCATCTCCACGTGTTTAATCATAAGGTTCAAGGTGGGACAGTACTTCTGGCAAACTGTGCAGCAATACATGAGGGCACCTGAATGGGTCTTTAGATGGTTTTTGACAGTCGATCGCCCCCTAAAGAACTTGTGGCACAGCTTGCATTCATAGGGTTTCTCTCCTGAGTGGATTCGCAGGTGATACTGAAACTCGCTAGAATGGGAAAACCTCTTCCCGCAAAATTCACATTCGTACCAGTTCCCTTTCGAGTTGATCTTGACTTGGTTTGAGGGAAGGGTCAGAAGAGTGTCTTGGTGTACACCAGGCATATGTCCATCACTTGTAGACTCGTCTGATGGTGACGTTGTTAAGGTCTTTTTGAGCCACTGGTGTTGAGCAATGAGACCTTTTGTGCCATCTACATTATGCCTCTTATGTATCTTCACATGGTTTTGGTAAGAGGCTTCTAACCGAAATTTTCTACTGCAGAAATTACATTCATATAAATATTCCATACCCTGGTGTGAGGCCATGTGTTGCTCAAGAACTGTTCGATCTACAAAGCTATTACCACATACAGAACAAGAAAATATTGATATGTTCATGTGGGACAAAACATGCCACATTAGGCTACAGACTGATCTAGACGGTTGTTCACAGACACAACAGGACAGACTTTTCATGTCGAGATGAGAAAGGATATGCTCTTTCACAGCAAGGTAGTCTTTATTTATGGCCTTTCCACAGACAGCACAAAACAGTTCTGTGGGAGAACCCCCAAAATTAGCTTCAGCCGGCAGGATGGTATTTGGCTGTACAATAATGTTAGTGTCATGTGGTTTCCCTTTCCTATGTCCAGCCACTTGCCACTGCGTCACAAACTTCATTTCACACATGTCACATGAGAAAAGGAAGATTCCAACATGAGACAAAACGTGGGTGATTCGCGAGCTTCTGTCAGTGAACTTGGCGCCACACACTGTGCACAGCCCTTCTTTTGTATCAATGTGTAGTTTACCATGTTGTCTAAGCAGCCCTATGTTGGCCGGTAACACCTTGCCACACACCTGGCATGGCATGCTCTTACCTTCACCATTAACATCCTTAACACAGACAAGATTGTCATCTTCGCTATCATCTGTTAGCTCAATTATCTCTTCAGAAGGGCCTCTGCTCTCTTGGTGGTCATCAAAATTAAGGCCATCTTGCTCAATACCTTCAAACTGCATGCACTCCATTTCCTTCATTGAATGAACCTGGAGGTTATCACTGTTACTGACACAGGAACTACTATTCTCTTTGAGAGATTCTCCTGCCATCAATAAACTGGTTTGATTATAATATCCATTACTCTGTATTTCATACAGCTCACATGGGCCTTTACTAGAGGCCAGAGACACATTTTCAGTTGATGCAGACTGGCTGTATTCCATTTCCAGGTTATCCTCAGTTTTTGTTGACTGTTGGTACATCACTGGCATAGTCGGACCATTTTCATTCACAAGGTTTTGTTCTTCACTTTTAAAACTCTCCCCTACTTCAACCTGCATGATATAACCTCTGTTTTGACAAAACTGTGGGCCTTGGCTTCTGGAGTCTGACATGGGGGGATTTTGGTCATTTGAGGTCCCGGTTAGAGGGACATAGCCTTCAGTCGATCCCACCGTCTGCTTGTTGGTTTCTGTTTTTTCCAAGTCAGGGAAGGTAGAGTAACAAGCCTTCAGGAGATCCTGCATGCCCAATTTCTCTGCCATCTCATAGATAACACCCACATTGATGAGATCAGTGAAAAGCTCAGCTGTATAGATAAAATTCAAAATTCTTTCAAAATTGGCCGGGGTGATAAAGTCTACCACATATGTTCTTGCAGTGTTAACCTCAGAATTGAGAAAGAGCTTCTGGAAGTAGCCAGCGGCACAGGCCAGCACTGACTTATGTGCTGAAAATGTCCGGTTGCCAACCACAATTATTACATCGCACATGGTTTCAGATAGCCTAAACTTATTGAGTTCCTTAAGAAGGTTATTAGGGTGGTCAGCACTGTGCAGTTTAATTCTCATACCCATTTCTGTTAGTGCTTTGAGAAACTTCCACTAAAATCAAATTGGATGGCCAATAAAGTACTTTGCCTTACACCTTTCCATGAACGTTATCTTGTATAAACATAAGCCTGCAAATGAGAACAGTTAGGTCAGTCACAATGCAAAATTCTACAAATATAACAAACTTCAATGCCTTATGTATCTTCTCATTCCAACCGGGGACTTACAATTGTGGGATTTACAGGTTGCATTTGACAATGTACTAACGTCTCAAGATATTTGGATTGCATATATTCATTGGAAAAAACATAAAAGAGTATTTTTGACATTCCACCTATTCACAAAGTAAAATTAATTTAATAAAGTTTGTTTAAGATATATTAAAGACAATCTTTATACCACTCCATAATGTGAGGAAGAAATTGGTATGAAGTATTGTGCAGCCAGTTGATGTTAGATTTCACTGTCCTGACAGAGGCTGGGCTCCTGGCCCGGCTGGGAGTCTGAGACTGCCTGGAGGGACCCTGGCTGGGTATGGGGTGGAGCCCAGCCCCCAGGCACTGGGTTATGGGCACAGTCTGGCCCGCGGTAACAAAGGCCCAGGCTGAGAGCTCAGACATTTTGTTTTCCTGCAGCACCGACACCCTCCCGGCCTGAGGAACACATCCTGCTCCAGGTCCAAACCCCGCTTCACCCCACACTCTTCACCAGCTTACCGGCTGCTTTATAATAACATTACACCTTTTTTTCACCGCCATAGCAACACCGACAATTTCCAAGGCCCACAGCAGCTGGGGAGTCTGTTTAAAAACTATCAAAGAGACTAAAACACCGCACATACCCTACTCCAGCGGCACTGAGCCGGGGGTGGCGCCACCCTGCCGGCCGGAGGACTCTATACTCCCAGTGCTGTCTCCGCCCTACCGGCCGGAGGATTCTATTGTCCGTGTGCTGTCTCCGCCCTACCGGCCGGAGGACTCTAAACTCCGAGTGATGTCTCCGCCCTACATAGAACATAGAACATTACAGCGCAGAACAGGCCCTTCGGCCCACGATGTTGCACCGACCAGTTAAAAAAAAACTGTGACCCTCCAACCTAAACCAATTTCTTTTCGTCCATGAACCTATCTACGGATCTCTTAAACGCCCCCAAACTAGGCGCATTTACTACTGATGCTGGCAGGGCATTCCAATCCCTCACCACCCTCTGGGTAAAGAACCTACCCCTGACATCGGTTCTATAACTACCCCCCTCAATTTAAAGCCATGCCCCCTCGTGCTGGATTTCTCCATCAGAGGAAAAAGGCTATCACTATCCACCCTATCTAAACCTCTAATCATCTTATATGTTTCAATAAGATCCCCTCTTAGCCGCCGCCTTTCCAGCGAAAACAATCCCAAATCCCTCAGCCTCTCCTCATAGGATCTCCCCTCCATACCAGGCAACATCCTGGTAAACCTCCTCTGCACCCTCTCCAAAGCCTCCACATCCTTCCTGTAATGTGGGGACCAGAACTGCACACAGTACTCCAAGTGCGGCCGCACCAGAGTTGTGTACAGTTGCAACATAACGCTACGACTCCTAAATTCAATCCCCCTACCAATAAACGCCAAGACACCATATGCCTTCTTAACAACCTTATCTACTTGATTCCCAACTTTCAGGGATCTATGCACACATACACCTAGATCCCTCTGCTCCTCCACACTATTCAAAGTCCTCCCGTTAGCCCTATACTCAACACATCTGTTATTCCTACCAAAGTGAATTACCTCACACTTCTCCGCATTAAACTCCATCCGCCACCTCTCGGCCCAACTTTGCAACCTGTCTAAGTCTTCCTGCAAACTACGACACCCTTCCTCATTGTCTACCACACCACCGACTTTGGTGTCATCAGCAAATTTGCTAATCCACCCAACTATACCCTCATCCAGATCATTAATAAATATTACAAACAGCAGTGGCCCCAAAACAGATCCCTGAGGTACACCACTTGTAACCGCACTCCATGATGAATATTTACTATCAACCACCACCCTCTGTTTCCTATCCGCTAGCCAATTCCTGATCCAATTTCCTAGATCACCCCCAATCCCATACATCTGCATTTTCTGCAGAAGCCTACCATGGTGAACCTTATCAAACGCCTTACTAAAATCCATATATACCATGTCCACTGCCTTGCCCCCATCCACCTCCTTGGTCACTTTCTCAAAAAACTCAATAAGGTTAGTAAGGCACGACCTACCTGCCACAAAACCATGCTGACTATCACCTATCAATTCATTACTCTCCAAATAACTATAAATCCTATCCCTTATAATTTTTTCCAACATCTTGCCGACAACAGAAGTGAGACTCACCGGTCTATAATTCCCGGGGAAGTCTCTGTTCCCCTTCTTAAACAATGGGACAACATTCGCTAACCTCCAATCTTCTGGTACTATACCAGAGGCCAACGACGACCTGAAGATCAGAGCCAGAGGCTCTGCAATCACTTCTCTTGCCTCCCAGAGAATCCTTGGATAAATCCCATCCGGACCAGGGGATTTATCTATTTTCAGACCCTCCAGAATATCCTGCACATCCTCCTTATCAACTGTAATACTGTCTATTCTACTCCCTTGCAACCCAGTGTCCTCCTCAGCTATATTCATGTTCTATGTTCTATGTAAGGTGGAGACATCACTCGGAGTTTAGAGTCCTCCGGCCGGTAGGGCGGAGACATCACTCGGAGTTTAGAGTCCACCGGCCGGTAGGGCGTAGACAGCACACGGACAATAGAATCCTCCGGCCGGTAAGGTGGAGACATCACTCGGAGTTTAGAGTCCTCCGGCCGGAGGATTCTATTGTCCGTGTGCTGTCTACGCCCTGCCGGCCGGTGGACTCTAACCTCCGAGTGATGTCTCCGCCCTACCGGCCGGAGGATTCTATTGTCCGTGTGCTGTCTACGCCCTACCGGCCGGTGGACTCTAAACTCCGAGTGATGTCTCCACCTTACCGGCCGGAGGATTCTATTGTCCGTGTGCTGTCTACGCCCTGCCGGCCGGTGGACTCTAAACTCCGAGTGATGTCTCCGCCCTACCGGCCGGAGGATTCTATTGTCCGTGTGCTGTCTACGCCCTACCGGCCGGAGGACTCTAAACTCCGAGTGATGTCTCCACCTTACCGGCCGGAGGATTCTATTGTCCGTGTGCTGTCTACGCCCTACCGGCCGGTGGACTCTAAACTCCGAGTGATGTCTCCGCCCTACCGGCCGGAGGACTCTAAACTCCGAGTGATGTCTCCACCTTACATAGAACATAGAACATAGAACAGTACAGCACAGAACAGGCCCTTCGGCCCCCGATGTTGTGCCGAGCTTTGTCTGAAACCCAGATCAAGCTATTTCCTCCGTATCATCCCGAAGTACTCCATGTGCCAATCCAATAGCTTCTTAAATGTTCCTAAAGTTTCTGATTCCACTATCCCTGCAGGCAGTCCATTCCACATCCCAACCACTCTCTGAGTAAAAAACCTACCTCGGACATCCTTCCTATATCTCCCACCATGAACCCTACAGTTATGCCCCCTAGTTACCGCTCCATTCACCCGAGGAAATAGTCTTTGAACGTTCACTCTATCTATCCCCCTCATCATCTTATAAACCTCTATCAAGTCTCCTCTCAACCTCCTCCGCTCCAAAGAGAAAAGCCCAAGTTCCCTCAACCTTTCCTCATAAGACCTACCCTCCAAACCAGGCAGCATCCTGGTAAATCTCCTTTGCACTTTTTCCAGTGTCTCCACATCCTTCTTGTAGTGAGGTGACCAGAACTGCACACAATATTCCAAATGTGGTCTCACCAAGGTCCTGTACAGTTGCAGCATAACCCCACGGCTCTTAAACTCCAACCCCCTGTTAATAAAAGCTAACACACTATAGGCCTTCTTCACGGCTCTATCCACTTGAGTGGCAACCTTCAGAGATCTATGGATATGAACCCCAAGATCTCTCTGTTCCTCCACATTCTTCAGAACCCTACCTTTGACCCTGTAATCCACATTTAAATTTGTCCTACCAAAATGAATCACCTCGCATTTGTCAGGGTTAAACTCCATTTGCCATTTTTCAGCCCAGCTCTGCATCCTATCTATATCTCTTTGCAGCCTACAACAGCCCTTCACCTCATCCACTACTCCACCAATCTTGGTGTCATCAGCAAATTTACTGATCCACCCTTCAGCCCCCTCCTCCAAGTCATTTATAAAAATTACAAATAGCAGAGGACCAAGCACTGATCCCTGTGGCACTCCGCTGGTAACCGGTTTCCAGTCCGAAAATTTTCCATCCACCACCACCCTCTGTCTTCTGTTAGATAGCCAGTTACCTATCCAATCGGCCAAACTTCCCTCTATCCCACACATCCTTACTTTCTTCATAAGCCGACCGTGGGGGACTTTATCAAACGTCTTACTAAAATCCATGTATATAACATCAACTGCACTACCTTCATCTACACACTTAGTTACCTCCTCAAAAAATTCTATCAAATTTGTGAGGCAAGACTTGCCCTTCACAAATCCGTGCTGACTATCCCGGATTAAGTTGCATCTTTCTAAATGGTCATAAATCCTATCCCTAAGGACCTTTTCCATCAACTTACCGACCACCGAAGTAAGACTAACCGGCCTATAATTACCAGGGTCATTTCTATTCCCTTTCTTAAACAGAGGAACAACATTCGCCACTCTCCAGTCCTCTGGCACCACCCCCGTGGACAGTGAGGACCCAAAGATCAATGCCAAAGGCTCTGCTATCTCATCCCTTGCCTCCCAAAGAATCCTAGGATATATTTCATCAGGCCCAGGGGACTTATCAACTTTCAGTTTATTCAAAATTGCTAGTACATCTTCCCTCCGAACATCTACTTCCTCCAGCCTATCAGCCTGTGACACCCTCTCTTCCTCAAAAACATGGCCCCTCTCCTTGGTGAACACCAAAGAAAAGTATTCATTCATCACCTCTCCTATCTCTTCTGACTCCATGCATAAATTCCCACAGCCGTCCTTGACCGGCCCCAGCCTCACCCTGGTCATTCTTTTATTCCTCACATAAGAGTAAAAAGCCTTGGGGTTTTCCTTGATCCGACCCGCCAAGGACTTCTCATGCCCCCTTCTAGCTCTCCTAAGCCCCTTTTTCAGCTCACTTCTTGCTAACTTGTAACCCTCCATCGAGCCAATTGAACCTTGTTTTCTCAACCTAATGTACGCTTCCTTCTTCCTCTTGACAAGACATTCCACCTCTTTTGTGAACCATGGTTCCCTCACTCGGCCATTTCCTTTCTGCCTGGCAGGGACATACCTATCAAGGACACGCAGTATTTGTTCCTTGAAAAAGTTCCACTTATCATTAGTGCCTTTGCCTGACAATTTTTGTTCCCATCCTATGCTTCCTAATTCCCGCCTGATTGCATCATAATTACCTCTCCCCCAATTGTAAACTATGCCCTGCCGTATGGCCCTCTCCCTCTCCATTGCAATAACAAAAGACACCGAATTGTGGTCACTATCTCCAAAGTGCTCTCCCACAACCAAATCCAACACTTGGCCCGGTTCATTTCCCATTACCAAATCCAATGTGGCCCCACCTCTTGTCGGCTTATCCACATATTGTGTCAGGAGCCCCTCCTGCACACACTGCACAAAAACTGCCCCATCCGAACTATTCGACCTATAAAGGTTCCAATCAATATTTGGAAGGTTAAAGTCCCCCCTGACAACTACCCTGTGATCTCCACACCTATCCATAATCTGCTTAGCAATTTCTTGCTCCACATCTCTATTACTATTTGGGGGCCTATAGTAAACTCCTAACAACGTGACCGCTCCTTTCCTAATCCTAACCTCAGCCCATATTACCTCTGTAGGCAGATCCCCTTCAAAATGCCTTTCTGCAGCCGTTACACTCTCCTTGATTAACAGTGCCACTCCTCCACCTCTTTTACCAGCTACCCTACACTTACTGAAACATCTATACCCCGGAACTTCCAACAACCATTCCTGTCCTTGTTCTACCCATGTCTCCGTAATGGCCACAACATCGTAGTCCCAAGTGCCAATCCACGCCCCAGGTTCACCTATCTTATTTCGGATGCTCCTTGCATTGAAGTAGACACACTTCAACCCACCTTCTTGTCTGCTGGTCCCCACCTTTGACCATGATACCCTTCCCAGTACCTCACTACACTCACCGACCTCTGGACTACAACTCCTTTTCCCATTCCCCCTGACAAATTAGTTTAAACCCCCCCGAAGAGCCGTAGCAAATTTCCCTCCCAGGATATTGGTGCCCCTCTGGTTCAGGTGCACCCCGTCCTGTTGATACAGGTCCCACCTTCCCCAGAAAGTGTTCCAATTATCCATGCAGCTGAAACCCTCCCTCCTACACCATCCCTGCATCCATGTGTTTAACTGCACTCTCTCCCTGTTCCTCAACTCGCTATCCCGTGGCACCGGCAACATACCAGAGATGACAACCTGTTTTGTCCTGGCTCTCAGCTTCCACCCTAGCTCCCTGAATTCCTGTTTTAAATCCCCGTCCCTTCTCTTACCTATGTCTTTGGTGCCGACGTGCACCACGACTTGTGACTGTACTCCAAATAAATCTGGTACATTTTGCACAGTGCAAATGTACCAATTTACCTGCTCTTACACATTCTGCCCTCTAATACCAGAGAACAACTTTTAAAAATACAAGGGAAGATGACCAAAATACACAATGAAAATGGGGGTGTAGAATGTATAGATTGGGCAACTTTACAAACAAGTTCACATCCAAGTTCCAACAGAAGGTACCTGTCAATCAGCTGAGGTAACAAAGATTTGTTCAGAACGAAGGTCTTGAACACAAAGGCATAACCAAGGACAACTCAAATCCATTCTATCTCCTCAACCACTGTATAGATCCCAAATGCAATCAGGGACAGCATCCAAAAATAACACCCCATAGATCGCTGTGAGCAACTAAAGAACCCTCCAGACAAGATAATGTTTTGAGTCATAGTCATAGAGTCATAGTCATAGAGGTTTACAGCATGGAAACAGGCCCTTCGGCCCAACTTGTCCATGCCAGCCCTTTTTTTAAACCACTAAGCTAGTCCCAATTACCCATCTTTGGCCCATATCCCTCTATACCCATCTTACCCATGTAACTGTCTAAATGCTTTTTAAAAGACAAAATTGTACCCGTCTCAACTACTACCTCTGGCAGCTTGTTCCAGACACTCATCACCCTCTGTGTGAAAAAATTGCCCCTCTGGACCCTTTTGTATCTCTCCCCTCTCACCTTAAACGTATGCCCTCTAGTTTTAGACTCCCCTATCTTTGGGAAAATATGTTGACTATCTAGCTGACCTATGCCCCCCATTATTTTATAGACCTCTATAAGATCACCCCTCAGCCTCCTACACTCCAGAGAAAATAATTCCCAGTCTATTCAGACTCTCCTTATAACTCAAACCATCAAGTCCCGGTAGCATCCTAGTAAATCTTTCCTGCACTCTTTCTAGCTTAATAATGTCCTTTCTACGATAGGGTGTCCAGAACTGTACACAGTGCTCCTTCCTAAAGGTGGCTTTAAGTGAATAATTAACAACTTATTTTATTCAACCAACCGGGAACTTTAACTAAACCAGTAACAATTTTAATTAAAGGATGGTTCGACTGAAATGTTGTTCAAATAAAGATAAGGGTCATTTAGTGCCAAAACAGTAATAACAGAATCTTAGTCACTCTCAAAAAAACTAGATACAACCAGGTCTGGTGGCTTGGAAAAGATCTGGAGGTTCTTCTGTAGTTGTCCGCTGTCTGTAAGCGCTGTCCGATTGGGTACTTTTCGCTGGTTGAATGGTGAGTTCTCTTAAGACATATCTGAAGCTGGCAGAGTTAAGAACTAACTGTTGATCTAACTGCCTTTAACTGCTTCAGCTGATCTGACCCTGATTCTGGCTCAAGCGATGTTCCTCTTGGGGGGCATAGGTCAGCTAGATAGTCAACATATTTTCCCAAAGATAGGGGAGTCTAAAACTAGAGGGCATACGTTTAAGGTGAGAGGGGAGAGATACAAAAGGGTCCAGAGGGGCAATTTTTTCACACAGAGGGTGATGAGTGTCTGGAACAAGCTGCCAGAGGTAGTAGTTGAGACGGGTACAATTTTGTCTTTTAAAAAGCATTTAGACAGTTACATGGGCCGGAGGATTCTATTGTCCGTGTGCTGTCTACGCCCTACCGGCCGGTGGACTCTGTACTCCGAGTGCTGTCTCCGCCCTACCGGCCGGAGGACTCTATACTCAGAGTGCTGTCTCCGCGCCACTGGCCGGTGGACTCTGTACTCCGAGTGCCGTCTCCGCCTAAGGGCCGGAGGACTCTATACTCTGAGTGCTGTCTCCGCCCAACCGGTGAGAGGACTCTATTGTCCGAGTGCTTTCTCCATCCTACAGGCCGGAGGAAACTATTCTCCGAGTGGTGTCTCCGCCCTACCGGCCGGAGGACTCTATTATCCGAGAGCTGTCTCCGCCCTACCGGCCGGAGGACTCTGTACTCCGAGTGCTGTCTCCGACCTATTGGCCGGAGGACTCTATACTCCGAGTGCTGTCTCCGCGCTACCGGCCGGAGGACTCTATTGTCTGAGTGCTGTCTCCGCCCTACCGGCCAGAGGACTCTAAACTCCGAGTGATGTCTCCCTGCCCTACCGGCCGGAGGACCCTATTGTGAGGGTGCTGTCTCCGCCCTACCGGCCGGAGGACTCTATTTTCCGAGTGCGGTCTCCGCCTTACGGCCGGAGGACTCCATTGTCCGAGTGCTGTCTCCGCCCTACCGGTGAGAGGACTCTAAACTCCGAGTGATGTCACCGCCCTACTGGCCGGAGGACTCTATACTCCGAGTGCTGTCTCCGCCTTATCGGTGAGAGGACTCTATTATCCGTGTGCTGTCTCCGCCCTACCGGCCGGGGGACTCTATTGTCCGAGTGCTGTCTCCGCCCTTCCGGCCGGAGGACTCGATAGTCCGAGTGCTGTCTCCGCCCTACCGGCCAGAGGACTCTATACTCTGAGTGCTGTCTCCGCCCTCCCTGCCGGAGGACTCTATTGTCTGTGTGCTGTCTCCGCCCTACCAGACGGAGGCCTCTATTGTCCGAGTGCTGTCTCCGCCCTACCAGACGGAGGCCTCTATTGTCCGAGTGCTGTCTCCGCCCTACCGGCCAGCGCACTCTGTACTCCGAGTGCTGTCTCCGCCCTACCGGCCGGAGGACTCTATACTGTGAGTGCTGTCTTCGACATACCGGCCGGAGGACTCTATTGTCCGAGTGCTGTCTACGCCCTGCCGGCCGGAGGACGCTATACTCAGAGTGCTGTCTCCACCCTACCGGCCGGAGGACTCTATTGTCCGAGTGCTGTCTACGCCCCACCGGCCGGAGGACTCTATACTCAGAGTGCTGTCTCCGCCCTACCGGCCGGAGGACTCTATTGTCCGAGTGCTGTCTACGCCCCACCGGCCGGAGGACTCTAAACTCACAGTGCTGTCTCCGCGCCACTGGCCGGTGGACTCTGTACTCCGACTGCCGTCTCCGCCTAAGGGCCGGAGGACTCTATACTCTGAGTGCTGTCTCCGCCCAACCGGTGAGAGGACTCTATTGTCCGAGTGCTTTCTCCATCCTGCAGGCCGGAGGAAACTATTCTCCGAGTGCTGTCTCCGCCCTACCGGCCGGAGGAAACTATTCTCCGAGTGGTGTCTCCGCCCTACCGGCCGGAAGACTCTATACTCCGAGTGCGGTCTCCGCCCTACCGGCCGGAGGACTCTGTACTCCGAGTGCTGTCTCCGACCTATTGGCCGGTGGACTCTGTACTCCGAGTGCTGTCTCCGCCTACCGGCCGGAGGACTCTATACTCTGAGTGCTGTCTCCGCGCTATCGGCCGGAGGATTCTATTGTCCGAGTGCGGTCTCCGCCTTACCGGCCGGAGGACTCTAAACTCCGAGTGATGTCTCCCTGCCCTACCGGCCGGAGGACCCTATTGTCTGAGTGCTGTCTCCGCCCTACCGGCCAGAGGACTCTAAACTCCGAGTGCTGTCTCCGCCCTACCGGCCGGAGGACTCTATTTTCCGAGTGCTGTCTCCGCCCTACCGGCCGGAGGACTCTAAACTCCGAGTGCTGTCTCCGCCCTACCGGCCGGAGGACTCTATTATCCGTGTGCTGTCTCCGCCCTACTGGCCAGAGGACTCTATACTCCGAGTGCTGTCTCCGCCATACCGGCCGGGGGACTCTATTGTCCGAGTGCTGTCTCCGCCCTTCCGGCCGGAGGACTCGATAGTCCGAGTGCTGTCTCCGCCCTACCAGCCGGAGGACTCTATACTCAGAATGCTGTCTCCGCCCTACTGGCCGGAGGACTCTATACTCAGAGTGCTGTCTCTGTCCCACTGGCCGGTGGACACTGTACTCTGGAAGCTGTCTCCGACTACTGGCCGGAGAACTCTATACTCTGAAACCTGTCTCCGCCCTACCGGTGAGAGGATCTATTGTCCAAATGCTGTCTCCGCCCTACAGGCCGGAGAACTCTTTAGTCCGAGTGCTGTCTCCGCCCTACCGGCCGGAGGACGCTATTCTCCTAGTGCTGTCTCCGCCCTCCCTGCCGGAGGACTCTATTGTCTGTGTGCTGTCTCCGCCCTACCAGACGGAGGCCTCTATTGTCCGAGTGCTGTCTCCGCCCTACCGGCCGGCGCACTCTGTACTCCGAGTGCTGTCTCCGCCCTACCGGCCGGCGCACTCTGTACTCCGAGTGCTGTCTCCGCCCTACTGCCGGTGGACTCTGTACTCCGAGTGCTGTCTCCGCTCTACCGGCCGGAGGACTCTATACTCAGAGTGCTGTCTCCGCCCTACTGGCCGGAGGACTCTATACTCCGAGTGCTGTCTCCGCCCTACTGGCCGGAGGACTCTATACTCCGAGTGCTGTCTCCGCCCTACTGGCCGGTGGACTCTATACTCCGAGTGCTGTCTCCGCCCTACCGGCCGGAGGATTCAATTGTCCGAGTGCTGTCTCCGCCCTACCGGCCGGAGGACTCAATACTCCGAGTGCTGTCTCCGCCCTACCGGCCGGAGGATTCTATTGTCCGAGTGCTGTCTCCGCCTTACCGGCCGGAGGACTCTATTGTCCGAGTGCCGTCTCCGCCCTACCGGCCGGAGGACTCTATTGTCCGAGTGCTGTCTCCGCCTTACAGGCCGGAAGATTCTATTGTCCGAGTGCTGTCTCCGCCCTACTGGCCGGTGGAATCTATACTCCGAGTGCTGTCTCCGCCCTACCGGCCGGAGGATTCTATTGTCCGAGTGGTGTCTCCGCCCTACCGGCTGGAGGACTCTATACTCCGAGTGCTGTCTCCGCCCTACCGGCCGGAGGATTCTATTGTCCGAGTGCTGTCTCCGCCTATCCGGCAGGTGGACTCTGTACTCTGAGTGCTGTCTCCGCTCTACCGGCCGGAGGACTCTATACTCTGAGTGCTGTCTCCGCCCTACCGGCCGGAGGACTCTATACTCTGAGTGCTGTCTCCGCCCTACCGGCCGGAGGACTCTATACTCCGAGTGCTGTCTCTGCCCTACCAGACGGAGGACTCTATTGTCCGAGTGCTGTCTCCGCCCTATTGGCCGGAGGACTCTATATTCCGAGTGCTGTCTCCGCCCTACTGGCCGGAGGACTCTGTACTCCGAGTGCTGTCTCCGCCCTACTGGCCGGTGGACTCTATACTCAGAATGCTGTCTCCGCCCTACTGGCCGGAGGACTCTATAGTCCGAGTGCTGTCTCCGCCTTACAGGCCGGAGGACTCTATTGTCCGAGTGCTGTCTCCGCCCTACCGGCCGGAGGACCCTATTGTCTGATTGCTGTCTCCGCCCTACCGGCCAGAGGACTCTATACTCCGAGTGCTGACTCCGCCCTACCGGCCGGAGGACTCAATAGTCCGAGTACTGTCTCTGCCGTAGCGGCCGGAGGACTCTATTGCCTGAGTGCTGTCTCCGTCCTACCGGCCGGTGGACTCTATACTCCAAGTGCTGTCTCCGCCCTACCGGCCGGAGGACTCCACACTCCAAGTGCTGTCTCCGCCCTACCGGCCGGAGGACTCTATTCTCCGAGTGCTGTCTCCGCCCTACCGGCCGGAGGACTCTATACTCCGAGTGCTCTCTCCGCCCACCGGACGGTGGACTCTATACTCTGAGTGCTGTCTCCGCCCTACCAGCCGGTGGACTCTATACTCCGAGTGCTGTCCCCGCCCTACTGGCCGGAGGACTCTATACTCACAGTGCTGTCTCTGTCCCATTGGCCGGTGGACTCTGTACTCCGAGTGCAGTCTCCGCCTACCGGACGGAGGACTCTATACTCTGGAGGCTACAGTTGAGGAGGAATCAACTGAGCATAGAGAGCAGATCTCTGGGGGTGAGCCGAGTGAGAAAGCTCAGGTGGTTAGGGGCTGTAAAAGACTGGGCCTTGTGATTGGGGACTCCACAATTAAGGGGACAGATAGGAGGGTCGGAACTAAAGGTAGGGACTCAGGGTTGGTGTGTTGCCTACCAGGGGCTGGGGTCCGGGATGTGTCTGACAGGGTATTCAGGACTCTTAGGGGGGAGGGAGATAAACCACAAGTTATTGTACATGTGGGGACACACGACATAGGGAGGATAGGGGAAGGGGATATTAGGCAGGGATTTATGGAGTTGGGGTGGAAACTAAAGGCCAAGACTGACAGAGTGGTTATCTCTGGACTCTTGCCTGTACCACGGGATAGTTTAGAGAGGAATAGGGAGAGGGAAGGTTTGAATTCATGGCTGAGGGGATGGTGCAGGAGGGAGGGGTTCAGGTACTTAAGCAATTGGGGCTCGTACTGGGGAAGGTGTGACCTCTATGAGAAGGATGGTCTACACCTTAATCAGAAGGGGACCAATATCCTGGGGGGTAAATTTGCTAAGGCCATGCAAGGAGGTTTAAACTGATTCGGGGGGGGGGAGGGATCCTGAGTAGTGGGGCTGAAAGTGAGGGATGCATGGATGGGGACTGCAATGCACGGCATTGCAGAGGTGGGGTGGAGCAGGGTTTGAAATGTGTATACTTCAATGCCAGGAGTATTCGCAATAAAGTGGGTGAACTTGCAGCGTGGATCAGTACCTGGGACTTCGATGTTGTGGCTATTTCAGAGACATGGATAGAGCAGGGGCAGGAATGGATGCTGCAGGTCCCGGGGTTCAAATGTTTTAGTCGAAGTAGGGAAGGAGGTAGAAGAGGGGGAGGGGTAGCATTATTGGTCAGAGATTGTATCACAGTGTCAGAGAGGAGGTTTGATGAGGACTTATCTGTTGAGGTAGTATGGGCGGAGATTAGAAATAGGAGAGGAGAGGTCACCCTGTTGGGAGTCTTTTATAGACCTCCTAAAAGTTCTAGAGAGGTTGAGGAAAGGATTGCGGAGTCAATCCTGCTTAGGAGTGAAAGTAATAGGGCAATTGTTATGGGGGATTTTAACTTGACTAATATTGACTGGAATTGTTATAGCTCTAGCTCGTTAGAGGGGTCAGTTTTTGTTCAAAGCGTGCAGGAAGGTTTTTTGACTCAGTATGTAGACAGGCCAACTAGAGGTGAGGCTATATTGGATCTGGTGCTGGGAAATGAGCCAGACCAGGTGCTAGACTTGGAAGTTGGTGTGCATTTTGGTGATAGTGACCACAATTCGGTTACGTTCACCTTAGTGATGGAAAGGGATAGGCATGAACCTCGGGCCAATGGTTTTAGCTGGGGGAAGGGTAATTATGAGGCTATTAGGAGAGAATTAGGAAACATAGGTTGGACTAGGAGATTACAGGGACTGGGAACGTCCGACATGTGGAGTTTTTTCAAGGAGCAGCTACTGCGAGTCTGTGATAGGTATGTCCCTGTCAGGCAAGGAGGAATTGGTAGGGCTAGGGAACCGTGGTGCACCAAAAAAGTTTCTTTGTTGGTTAAAAAGAAAAAGGAGGCTTATGTTCGGATGAGACGTGAGCACTCGGGTAGTGCACTAGAAAGCTTTAGATTGGCTAAGAGGGAGTTGAAGAGCGAGCTTAGAAGGGCTAAAAGGGGACATGAGAAGACTTTGGCGGATAGGGTTAAAGAGAATCCTAAGGCGTTCTATAGGTATGTCAAGAACAGAAGGTTGGTTAGGGCAAGTTTAGGGCCAGTTATAGATGGCAGAGGGAAGTTATGTGTGGAACCGGAGGAGATTGGTGAAGCATTGAACCAATATTTCTCTTCGGTGTTCACGCAAGGGGACATGAATATAGCTGAGGAGGACACTGGGTTGCAAGGGAGTAGAATAGACAGTATTACAGTTGATAAGGAGGATGTGCAGGATATTCTGGAGGGTCTGAAAATAGATAAATCCCCTGGTCCGGATGGGATTTATCCAAGGATTCTCTGGGAGGCAAGAGAAGTGATTGCAGAGCCTCTGGCTCTGATCTTCAGGTCGTCGTTGGCCTCTGGTATAGTACCAGAAGATTGGAGGTTAGCGAATGTTGTCCCATTGTTTAAGAAGGGGAACAGAGACTTCCCCGGGAATTATAGACCGGTGAGTCTCACTTCTGTTGTCGGCAAGATGTTGGAAAAAATTATAAGGGATAGGATTTATAGTTATTTGGAGAGTAATGAATTGATAGGTGATAGTCAGCATGGTTTTGTGGCAGGTAGGTCGTGCCTTACTAACCTTATTGAGTTTTTTGAGAAAGTGACCAAGGAGGTGGATGGGGGCAAGGCAGTGGACGTGGTATATATGGATTTTAGTAAGGCGTTTGATAAGGTTCACCATGGTAGGCTTCTGCAGAAAATGCAGATGTATGGGATTGGGGGTGATCTAGGAAATTGGATCAGGAATTGGCTAGCGGATAGGAAACAGAGGGTGGTGGTTGATAGTAAATATTCATCATGGAGTGCGGTTACAAGTGGTGTACCTCAGGGATCTGTTTTGGGGCCACTGCTGTTTGTAATATTTATTAATGATCTGGATGAGGGTATAGTTGGGTGGATTAGCAAATTTGCTGATGACACCAAAGTCGGTGGTGTGGTAGACAGTGAGGAAGGGTGTCGTAGTTTGCAGGAAGACTTAGACAGGTTGCAAAGTTGGGCCGAGAGGTGGCGGATGGAGTTTAATGCGGAGAAGTGTGAGGTAATTCACTTTGGTAGGAATAACAGATGTGTTGAGTATAGGGCTAACGGGAGGACTTTGAATAGTGTGGAGGAGCAGAGGGATCTAGGTGTATGTGTGCATAGATCCCTGAAAGTTGGGAATCAAGTAGATAAGGTTGTTAAGAAGGCATATGGTGTCTTGGCGTTTATTGGTAGGGGGATTGAATTTAGGAGTCGTAGCGTTATGTTGCAACTGTACACAACTCTGGTGCGGCCGCACTTGGAGTACTGTGTGCAGTTCTGGTCCCCACATTACAGGAAGGATGTGGAGGCTTTGGAGAGGGTGCAGAGGAGGTTTACCAGGATGTTGCCTGGTATGGAGGGGAGATCCTATGAGGAGAGGCTGAGGGATTTGGGATTGTTTTCGCTGGAAAGGCGGCGGCTAAGAGGGGATCTTATTGAAACATATAAGATGATTAGAGGTTTAGATAGGGTGGATAGTGATAGCCTTTTTCCTCTGATGGAGAAATCCAGCACGAGGGGGCATGGCTTTAAATTGAGGGGGGGTAGTTATAGAACCGATGTCAGGGGTAGGTTCTTTACCCAGAGGGTGGTGAGGGATTGGAATGCCCTGCCAGCATCAGTAGTAAATGCGCCTAGTTTGGGGGCGTTTAAGAGATCCGTAGATAGGTTCATGGACGAAAAGAAATTGGTTTAGGTTGGAGGGTCACAGTTTTTTTTTTTAACTGGTCGGTGCAACATCGTGGGCCGAAGGGCCTGTTCTGCGCTGTAATGTTCTATGTTCTATGTTCTATGTTCTATGAAAGCTGTCTCCGCCCAACCGGTGAGAGGACTCTATTGTCCGAGTGCTGTCTCCGCCCTACCGGCCGGAGAACTCAATAGTCCGAGTGCTGTCTCCGCCCTACCGGCCGGAGGACTCTATTGTCCGAGTGCTGTCTCCGCCCTACCGGCCAGAGGACTCTATACTCTGAGTGCTGTCCCCGCCCTACCGGCCGGAGGACTCTATACTCTGAGTGCTGTCTCCGCCCTACCAGCCGGAGGATTCTATTGTCCGAGTGCTGTCTCCGCCCTACTGGCCGGAGGACTCTATATTCCGAGTGCTGTCTCCGCTCTACTGGCCGGAGGACTCTATATTCCGAGTGCTGTCTCCGCCCTATCTGCCGGAGGACTCTATTGTCCGAGTGCTCTCTCTGGCCGGAGGACTCTATACTCCGAGTGCTGTCTCAGCCCTACCGGCCGGAGGACTCTATTGTCCGAGTGCTGTCACGGCCCTACCGGTGAGAGGACTCTATTCTCCGAGTGCTGTCTCCGCCCTATCGGCCGGAGGAGTCTATACACCGAGTGCTGTCTCCGCCCTACCGGCCGGAGGACTCTATTGTCCGAGTGCTGTCTCCGCCCTACCAGCCGGAGGACTCTATTGTCCGAGTGCTGTCTCCGCCCTACCGGCCGGAGGACTCTATACTCTGAGTGCTGTCTCCGCCCTACCAGCCGGAGGATTCTATTGTCCGAGTGCTGTCTCCGCCCTATCGGCCGGAGGAGTCTATACTCCGAGTGCTGTCTCCGCCCTACCGGTGAGAGGACTCTATACTCCGACTGCTGTCTCCGCCCTACCGGCCGGAGGACTCTATAGTTCGAGTGCTGTCTCCGCTCTACTGGCCGGAGGACTCTATATTCCGAGTGCTGTCTCCGCCCTATCTGCCGGAGGACTCTATTGTCCGAGTGCTGTCTCCGCCCTATCGGCCGGAGGAGTCTATACTCCGAGTGCTGTCTCCGCCCTACCGGCCGGAGGACTCTATTGTCTGAGTGCTGTCTCCGCCCTACCGGCCGGAGGACTCTATTGTCCGAGTGCTGTCTCCGCCCTACCGGCCGGAGGACTCTATTGTCCGAGTGCTGTCTCCGCCCTACCGGCCGGAGGATTCTATAGTCCGAGTGCTGTCTCGGCCCTACCGGCCGACGCACTCTGTACTCCGAGTGCTGTCTCCGCCCTACCGGCCGGAGGACTCTATTGTCCGACTGCTGTCTCCGCCCTACCGGCCGGAGGACTCTATACTCCGACTGCTGTCTCCGCCCTACCGGCCAGAGGACTCTATTGTCCGAGTGCTGTCTCCGCCCTACCGGCCAGAGGACTCTATTGTCCGACTGCTGTCTCCGCCCTACCGGCCGGAGGACTCTATTGTCCGAGTGCTGTCTCCGCCCTACCGGCGAGAGGACTCTATACTCCGACTGCTGTCTCCGCCCTACCGGCCGGAGGACTCTATAGTTCGAGTGCTGTCTCCGCCCTACCGGATGGAGGACTCTATATTCCGGGTGCTGTCTCCGCCCTACTGGCCGGAGGACTCTATTCTCCGAGTGCTGTCTCCGCCCTACTGGCCGGAAGACTCTATTCTCCGAGTGCTGTCTCCGCCCTACCGGTGAGAAGACTCTATTTTCCGAGTGCTGTCTCCGCCCTACCGGCCAGAGGACTCTATACTCTGAGTGCTGTCTCCGCCCTACCGGCCGGAGGATTCTATTGTCCGAGTGCTGTCTCCGCCCAACTGGCCGGAGGACTCTATATTCCGAGTGCTGTCTCCTCCCTATCTGCCGGAGGATTCTATTGTCCGAGTGCTGTCTCCGCCCTACTGGCCGGAGGACTCTATATTCCGAGTGCTGTCTCCGCTCTACTGGCCGGAGGACTCTATATTCCGAGTGCTGTCTCCGCCCTATCTGCCGGAGGACTCTATTGTCCGAGTGCTCTCTCTGGCCGGAGGACTCTATACTCCGAGTGCTGTCTCCGCCCTACCGGCCGGAGGACTCTATTGTCCGAGTGCTGTCACGGCCCTACCGGTGAGAGGACTCTATTCTCCGAGTGCTGTCTCCGCCCTATCGGCCGGAGGAGTCTATACACCGAGTGCTGTCTCCGCCCTACCGGCCGGAGGACTCTATTGTCCGAGTGCTGTCTCCGCCCTACCAGCCGGAGGACTCTATTGTCCGAGTGCTGTCTCCGCCCTACCGGCCGGAGGACTCTATACTCTGAGTGCTGTCTCCGCCCTACCAGCCGGAGGATTCTATTGTCCGAGTGCTGTCTCCGCCCTATCGGCCGGAGGAGTCTATACTCCGAGTGCTGTCTCCGCCCTACCGGTGAGAGGACTCTATACTCCGACTGCTGTCTCCGCCCTACCGGCCGGAGGACTCTATAGTTCGAGTGCTGTCTCCGCTCTACTGGCCGGAGGACTCTATATTCCGAGTGCTGTCTCCGCCCTATCTGCCGGAGGACTCTATTGTCCGAGTGCTGTCTCCGCCCTATCGGCCGGAGGAGTCTATACTCCGAGTGCTGTCTCCGCCCTACCGGCCGGAGGACTCTATTGTCTGAGTGCTGTCTCCGCCCTACCGGCCGGAGGACTCTATTGTCCGAGTGCTGTCTCCGCCCTACCGGCCGGAGGACTCTATTGTCCGAGTGCTGTCTCCGCCCTACCGGCCGGAGGATTCTATAGTCCGAGTGCTGTCTCGGCCCTACCGGCCGACGCACTCTGTACTCCGAGTGCTGTCTCCGCCCTACCGGCCGGAGGACTCTATTGTCCGACTGCTGTCTCCGCCCTACCGGCCGGAGGACTCTATACTCCGACTGCTGTCTCCGCCCTACCGGCCAGAGGACTCTATTGTCCGAGTGCTGTCTCCGCCCTACCGGCCAGAGGACTCTATTGTCCGACTGCTGTCTCCGCCCTACCGGCCGGAGGACTCTATTGTCCGAGTGCTGTCTCCGCCCTACCGGCGAGAGGACTCTATACTCCGACTGCTGTCTCCGCCCTACCGGCCGGAGGACTCTATAGTTCGAGTGCTGTCTCCGCCCTACCGGATGGAGGACTCTATATTCCGGGTGCTGTCTCCGCCCTACTGGCCGGAGGACTCTATTCTCCGAGTGCTGTCTCCGCCCTACTGGCCGGAAGACTCTATTCTCCGAGTGCTGTCTCCGCCCTACCGGTGAGAAGACTCTATTTTCCGAGTGCTGTCTCCGCCCTACCGGCCAGAGGACTCTATACTCTGAGTGCTGTCTCCGCCCTACCGGCCGGAGGATTCTATTGTCCGAGTGCTGTCTCCGCCCAACTGGCCGGAGGACTCTATACTCCGAGTGCTGCCTCCGCCCAACCAGCCGGAGGACTCTATTGTCCGAGTGCTCTCTCTGGCCGGAGGACTGTATTGTCCGAGTGCTGTCTTCGCCCTACCGGCCGGAGGACTCTATTGTCCGAGTGCTGTCACGGCCCTACCGGCCGGAGGACTGTATTGTCCGAGTGCTGTCTCCGCCCTACCGGCCGGAGGACTCTATTCTCCGAGTGCTGTCTCCGCCCTATCGGCCGGAGGACTCTATACTCTGAGTGCTGTCTCCGCCCTACCAGCCGGAGGACTCTATTGTCCGAGTGCTGTCTCCGCCCTACCGGCCGGAGGACTCTATACTCCGAGTGCTGTCTCCGCCCTACCGGCCGGAGGACTCTATACTCAGAGTGCTGTCTCCACCCTACCGGCCGGAGGATTCTATACTCTGAGTGCTGTCTCCACCCTACCGGCCGGAGGATTCTATACTCTGAGTGCTGTCTCCGCCCTACTGGCCGGAGGACTCTATTCTCCGAGTGCTGTCTCCGCCCTACTGGACGGTGGACTCTGTACTCCGAGTGCTCTCTCCGCCCACCGGACGGAGGACTCTATACTCTGAGTTCTGTCTCCGCCCTACCGGCCGGAGGACTCTATACTCCGAGTGCTGTCTCTGCCCTACCAGACGGAGGACTCTATTGTCCGAGTGCTGTCTCCGCCCTATTGGCCGGAGGACTCTATATTCCGAGTGCTGTCTCCGCCCTACTGGCCGGAGGACTCTGTACTCCGAGTGCAGTCTCCGCCCTACTGGCCTGTGGACTCTATACTCAGAATGCTGTCTCCGCCCTACTGGCCGGAGGACTCTATAGTCCGAGTGCTGTCTCCGCCTTACAGGCCGGAGGACTCTATTGTCCGAGTGCTGTCTCCGCCCTACCGGCCGGAGGACCCTATTGTCTGATTGCTGTCTCCGCCCTTCCGGCCAGAGGACTCTATACTCCGAGTGCTGTCTCCGCCCTACCGGCCGGAGGACTCAATAGTCCGAGTACTGTCTCTGCCGTAGCGGCCGGAGGACTCTATTGCCTGAGTGCTGTCTCCGTCCTACCGGCCGGTGGACTCTATACTCCAAGTGCTGTCTCCGCACTACCGGCCGGAGGATCCATACTCCAAGTGCTGTCTCCGCCCTACCGGCCGGAGGACTCTATTCTCCGAGTGCTGTCTCCGCCCTACCGGCCGGAGGACTCTATACTCCGAGTGCTCTCTCCGCCCACCGGACGGTGGACTCTATACTCCGAGTGCTGTCTCCGCCCTACCAGCCGGTGGACTCTATACTCTGAGTGCTGTCTCCGCCCTACTGGCCGGAGGACTCTATACTCTGAGTGCTGTCTCCGCCCTACCAGCCGGAGGACTCTATACTCCGAGTGTTGTCCCCGCCCTACTGGCCGGAGGACTCTATACTCACAGTGCTGTCTCTGTCCCATTGGCCGGTGGACTCTGTACTCCGAGTGCAGTCTCCGCCTACCGGACGGAGGACTCTATACTCTGAAAGCTGTCTCCGCCCAACCGGTGAGAGGACTCTATTGTCCGAGTGCTGTCTCCTCCCTACCGGCCGGAGAACTCTATAGTCCGAGTGCTGTCTCCGCCCTACCGGCCGGAGGACTCTATTGTCCGAGTGCTGTCTCCGCCCTACCGGTGAGAGGACTCTATTTTCCGAGTGCTGTCTCCGCCCTACCGGCCAGAGGACTCTATACTCTGAGTGCTGTCTCCGCCCTACCGGTGAGAGGACTCTACTTTCCGAGTGCTGTCACCGCCCTACCGGCCAGAGGACACTATACTCTGAGTGCTGTCTCCACCCTAACAGCCGGAGGATTCTATTGTCCGAGTGCTGTCTCCGCCCTACTGGCCGGAGGACTCTATATTCCGAGTGCTGTCTCCGCCCTATCTGCCGGAGGACTCTATTGTCCGAGTGCTCTCTCTGGCCGGAGGACTCTATTGTCCGAGTGCTGTCTCCGCCCTACCGGACGGAGGACTCTATTGTCCGAGTGCTGTCACGGCCCTACCGGTGAGAGGACTCTATTTTCCGAGTGCTGTCTCCGCCCTACCGGCTGGAGGACTCTATTGTCCGAGTGCTGTCACGGCCCTACCGGTGAGAGGACTCTATTTTCCGAGTGCTGTCTCCGCCCTACCGGCTGGAGGACTCTATTCTCCGAGTGCTGTCTCCGCCCTATCGGCCGGAGGACTCTATTCTCCGAGTGCTGTCTCCGCCCTACCAGACGGAGGACTCTATTGTCCGAGTGCTGTCTCCGCCCTATTGGCCGGAGGACTCTATTGTCCGAGTGCTGTCTCCGCCCTACCAGCCGGAGGTCTCTATTGTCCGAGTGCTGTCTCCGCCCTACCGGCCGGAGGACTCTATACTCCGAGTGCTGTCTCCGTCCTATCGGCCGGAGGACTCTATACTCCGAGTGCTGTCTCCGCCCTACCGGCCGGAGGATTCTATACTCTGAGTGCTGTCTCCGCCCTACCGGCCGGAGGACTCTATACTCCGAGTGCTGTCTCCGCCCTACTGGCCGGAGGACTCTATACTCAGAGTGCTGTCTCCACCCTACCGGCCGGAGGACTCTATTGTCCGAGTGCTGTCTCCGCCTTACTGGCCGGAGGACTCTATACTCTGAAACCTGTCTCCGCCCTACCGGCCGGAGGTCTCTATACTCCGAGTGCTGTCTCCGCCTTACCAGACGGAGGCCTCTATTGTCCGAGTGCTGTCTCGGCCCTACCGGCCGGCGCACTCTGTACTCCGAGTGCTGTCTCCGCCCTACCGGCTGGAGGATTCTATTGTCCGAGTGGTGTCTCCGCCCTACCGGCTGGAGGATTCTATTGTCCGAGTGCTGTCTCCGCCTTTCCGGCAGGTGGACTCTGTACTCTGAGTGCTGTCTCCGCTCTACCGGCCGGAGGACTCTATACTCTGAGTGCTGTCTCCGCCCTACCGGCCGGAGGACTCTATACTCTGAGTGCTGTCTCCGCCCTACCGGCCGGAGGACTCTATACTCCGAGTGCTGTCTCTGCCCTACCAGACGGAGGACTCTATTGTCCGAGTGCTGTCTCCGCCCTATTGGCCGGAGGACTCTATATTCCGAGTGCTGTCTCCGCCCTACTGGCCGGAGGACTCTGTACTCCGAGTGCTGTCTCCGCCCTACTGGCCGGTGGACTCTATACTCAGAATGCTGTCTCCGCCCTACTGGCCGGAGGACTCTATAGTCCGAGTGCTGTCTCCGCCTTACAGGCCGGAGGACTCTATTGTCCGAGTGCTGTCTCCGCCCTACCGGCCGGAGGACCGTATTGTCTGATTGCTGTCTCCGCCTTACCGGCCGGAGGACTCTATACTCCGAGTGCTGTCTCCGCCCTACCGGCCGGAGGACTCAATAGTCCGAGTACTGTCTCTGCCGTAGCGGCCGGAGGACTCTATTGCCTGAGTGCTGTCTCCGTCCTACCGGCCGGTGGACTCTATACTCCAAGTGCTGTCTCCGCCCTACCGGCCGGAGGACTCCACACTCCAAGTGCTGTCTCCGCCCTACCGGCCGGAGGACTCTATTGTCCGAGTGCTGTCACGGCCCTACCGGTGAGAGGACTCTATTCTCCGAGTGCTGTCTCCGCCCTACCGGCCGGAGGACTCTATTGTCTGAGTGCTGTCTCCGCCCTACCGGCCGGAGGACTCTATTGTCCGAGTGCTGTCTCCGCCCTACCGGCCGGAGGACTCTATTGTCCGAGTGCTGTCTCTGCCCTACCGGCCGGAGGATTCTATAGTCCGAGTGCTGTCTCGGCCCTACCGGCCGACGCACTCTGTACTCCGAGTGCTGTCTCCGCCCTACGGGCCGGAGGACTCTATTGTCCGACTGCTGTCTCCGCCCTACTGGCCGGAGGACTCTATACTCCGACTGCTGTCTCCGCCCTACCGGCCAGAGGACTCTATTGTCCGAGTGCTGTCTCCGCCCTACCGGCCAGAGGACTCTATTGTCCGACTGCTGTCTCCGCCCTACCGGCCGGTGGACTCTATACTCCGACTGCTGTCTCCGCCCTACCGGCGAGAGGACTCTATACTCCGACTGCTGTCTCCGCCCTACCGGCCGGAGGACTCTATAGTTCGAGTGCTGTCTCCGCCCTACCGGACGGAGGACTCTATATTCCGGGTGCTGTCTCCGCCCTACTGGCCGGAGGACTCTATTCTCCGAGTGCTGTCTCCGCCCTACCGGCCGGTGGACTCTATACTCCGACTGCTGTCTCCGCCCTACCGGCCGGAGGACTCTATAGTTCGAGTGCTGTCTCCGCCCTACCGGACGGAGGACTCTATATTCCGGGTGCTGTCTCCGCCCTACTGGCCGGAAGACTCTATTCTCCGAGTGCTGTCTCCGCCCTACTGGCCGGAAGACTCTATTGTCCGAGTGCTGTCTCCGCCCTACCGGCCGGTGGACTCTGTACTCCGAGTGCTGTCTCCGCCCACCGGACGGAGGACTCTACACTCAGAGTGCTGTTTCCGCCCTACCGGCCGGAGTACTCTATTCTCCGAGTGCTGTCTCCGCCCTACTGGCCGGAAGACTCTATTCTCCGAGTGCTGTCTCCGCCCTACCGGACGGAGGACTCTATTCTCCGAGTGCTGTCTCCGCCCTACCGACCGGTGGACTCTGTACTCCGAGTGCTCTCTCCGCCCACCGGACGGAGGACTCTATACTCTGAGTGCTGTCTCCGCCCTACTGGCCGGAGGACTCTAAACTCACAGTGCTGTCTCTGCCCCACTGGCCGGTGGAATCTGTACTCCGAGTGCAGTCTCCGCCCTACCGGCCGGAGGACTCTATACTCTGAAAGCTGTCTCCGCCCAACCGGTGAGAGGACTCTATTGTCCGAGTGCTGTCTCCGCCCTACCGGCCGGAGGACTCTATTGTCCGAGTGCTGTCTCCGCCCTACCGGTGAGAGGACTCTATTTTCCGAGTGCTGTCTCCGCCCTACCGGCCAGAGGACTCTATACTCTGAGTGCTGTCGCCGCCCTACCGGCCGGAGGATTCTATTGTCCGAGTGCTGTCTCTGCCCAACTGGCCGGAGGACTCTATATTCCGAGTGCTGTCTCCTCCCTATCTGCCGGAGGACTCTATTGTCCGAGTGCTCTCTCTGGCCGGAGGACTCTATACTCCGAGTGCTGTCTCCGCCCTACCAGCCGGAGGACTCTATTGTCCGAGTGCTCTCTCTGGCCGGAGGACTGTATTGTCCGAGTGCTGTCTTCGCCCTACCGGCCGGAGGACTCTATTCTCCGAGTGCTGTCTCCGCCCTATCGGCCGGAGGACTCTATACTCTGAGTGCTGTCTCCGCCCTACCGGCCGGAGGACTCTATTGTCCGAGTGCTGTCTCCGCCCTACCAGCCGGAGGACTCTATTGTCCGACTGCTGTCTCCGCCCTACCGGCCGGAGGACTCTATTGTCCGAGTGCTGTCTCCGTCCTATCGGCCGGAGGACTCTATACTCCGAGTGCTGTCTCCGCCCTACCGGCCGGAGGATTCTATACTCTGAGTGCTGTCTCCGCCCTACTGGCCGGAGGACTCTATACTCCGAGTGCTGTCTCCACCCTACCGGCCGGAGGACTCTATTGTCCGAGTGCTGTCTCCGCCTTACCGGCCGGAGGACTCTATACTCTGAAACCTGTCTCCGCCCTACCGGCCGGAGGACTCTATACTCTGAAACCTGTCTCCGCCCTAATGGCCGGAGGCCTCTATACTCCGAGTGCTGTCTCCGCCCTACCGGCCGGAGGACTCTATACTCCGAGTGCTGTCTCCGCCTTACCGGCCGGAGGACTCTATTGTCCGAGTGCTGTCTCCGCCCTACCGGCCGGAGGATTCTATAGTCCGAGTGCTGACTTGGCCCTACCGGCCTGCGCACTCTGTACTCCGAGTGCAGTCTCCGCCCTACTGGCCGGAGGACTCTATTATCCGAGTGCTGTCTCTGGCCGGAGTGCTCTATAGTCCGAGTGCTGTCCCGCCCTACCGGCCAGAGGACTCTATACTCCGAGTGCTGTCTTCGACCTACCGGCCGGAGGACTCTATTGTCCGACTGCTGTTTCCGCCCTACCGGCCGGAGGACTCTATACTCCGACTGCTGTTTCCGCCCTACCGGCCAGAGGACTCTACAGTTCGAGTGCTGTCTCCGCCCTACCGGACGGAGGACTCTATATTCCGAGTGCTGTCTCCGCCGTACTGGCCGGAGGACTCTATACTCTGAGTGCCGTCTCCGCCCTACCAGCCGGAGGACTCTATACTCCGAGTGCTGTCCCCGCCCTACTGGCCGGAGGACTCTATACTCACAGTGCTGTCTCTGTCCCATTGGCCGGTGGACTCTGTACTCCGAGTGCAGTCTCCGCCTACCGGACGGAGGACTCTATACTCTGTAATAGGGCAATTGTTATGGGGGATTTTAACTTGACTAATATTGACTGGAATTGTTATAGCTCTAGTTCGTTAGAGGGGTCAGTTTTTGTTCAAAGCGTGCAGGAAGGTTTTTTGACTCAGTATGTAGACAGGCCAACTAGAGGTGAGGCTATATTGGATCTGGTGCTGGTGGACTCTATACTCAGAATGCTGTCTCCGCCCTACTGGCCGGAGGACTCTATAGTCCGAGTGCTGTCTCCGCCTTACAGGCCGGAGGACTCTATTGTCCGAGTGCTGTCTCCGCCCTACCGGCCGGAGGACCGTATTGTCTGATTGCTGTCTCCGCCTTACCGGCCGGAGGACTCTATACTCCGAGTGCTGTCTCCGCCCTACCGGCCGGAGGACTCAATAGTCCGAGTACTGTCTCTGCCGTAGCGGCCGGAGGACTCTATTGCCTGAGTGCTGTCTCCGTCCTACCGGCCGGTGGACTCTATACTCCAAGTGCTGTCTCCGCCCTACCGGCCGGAGGACTCCACACTCCAAGTGCTGTCTCCGCCCTACCGGCCGGAGGACTCTATTCTCCGAGTGCTGACTCCGCCCTACCGGCCGGAGGACTCTATACTCCGAGTGCTCTCTCCGCCCACCGGACGGTGGACTCTATACTCTGAGTGCTGTCTCCGCCCTACCAGCCGGTGGACTCTATACTCCGAGTGCTGTCTCCGCCCTACTGGCCGGAGGACTCTATACTCACAGTGCTGTCTCTGTCCCATTGGCCGGTGGACTCTGTACTCCGAGTGCAGTCTCCGCCTACCGGACGGAGGACTCTATACTCTGAAAGCTGTCTCCGCCCAACCAGTGAGAGGACTCTATTGTCCGAGTGCTGTCTCTGCCCTACCGGCCGGAGAACTCAATAGTCCGAGTGCTGTCTCCGCCCTACCGGCCAGAGGACTCTATTGTCCGAGTGCTGTCTCCGCCCTACCGGCCAGAGGACTCTATACTCTGAGTGCTGTCTCCGCCCTACCGGCCGGAGGACTCTATACTCTGAGTGCTGTCTCCGCCCTACCAGCCGGAGGATTCTATTGTCCGAGTGCTGTCTCCGCTCTACTGGCCGGAGGACTCTATATTCCGAGTGCTGTCTCCGCCCTATCTGCCGGAGGACTCTATTGTCCGAGTGCTCTCTCTGGCCGGAGGACTCTATACTCCGAGTGCTGTCTCCGCCCTACCGGCCGGAGGACTCTATTGTCCGAGTGCTGTCTCGGCCCTACCGGTGAGAGGACTCTATTCTCCGAGTGCTGTCTCCGCCCTATCGGCCGGAGGAGTCTATACTCCGAGTGCTGTCTCCGCCCTACCGGCTGGAGGACTCTATTGTCCGAGTGCTGTCTCCGCCCTACCAGCCGGAGGACTCTATTGTCCGAGTGCTGTCTCCGCCCTACCGGCCGGAGGACTCTATACTCTGAGTGCTGTCTCCGCCCTACCGGCCGGAGGACTCTATACTCTGAGTGCTGTCTCCGCCCTACCTGCCGGAGGATTCTATACTCTGAGTGCTGTCTCCGCCCTACCGGCCGGAGGACTCTATACTCTGAGTGCTGTCTCCGCCCTACCGGCCGGAGGACTCTATACTCTGAGTGCTGTCTCCGCCCTACCGGCCGGAGGACACTATACTCTGAGTGCTGTCTCCGCCCTACCAGCCGGAGGATTCTATTGTCCGAGTGCTGTCTCCGCTCTACTGGCCAGAGGACTCTATATTCCGAGTGCTGTCTCCGCCCTATCTGCCGGAGGACTCTATTGTCCGAGTGCTCTCTCTGGCCGGAGGACTCTATACTCCGAGTGCTGTCTCCGCCCTACCGGCCGGAGGACTCTATTGTCCGAGTGCTGTCACGGCCCTACCGGTGAGAGGACTCTATTCTCCGAGTGCTGTCTCCGCCCTATCGGCCGGAGGAGTCTATACTCCGAGTGCTGTCTCCGCCCTACCGGCCGGAGGACTCTATTGTCTGAGTGCTGTCTCCGCCCTACCGGCCGGAGGACTCTATTGTCCGAGTGCTGTCTCCGCCCTACCGGCCGGAGGACTCTATTGTCCGAGTGCTGTCTCTGCCCTACCGGCCGGAGGATTCTATAGTCCGAGTGCTGTCTCGGCCCTACCGGCCGACGCACTCTGTACTCCGAGTGCTGTCTCCGCCCTACGGGCCGGAGGACTCTATTGTCCGACTGCTGTCTCCGCCCTACTGGCCGGAGGACTCTATACTCACAGTGCTGTCTCTGTCCCATTGGCCGGTGGACTCTGTACTCCGAGTGCAGTCTCCGCCTACCGGACGGAGGACTCTATACTCTGAAAGCTGTCTCCGCCCAACCAGTGAGAGGACTCTATTGTCCGAGTGCTGTCTCTGCCCTACCGGCCGGAGAACTCAATAGTCCGAGTGCTGTCTCCGCCCTACCGGCCAGAGGACTCTATTGTCCGAGTGCTGTCTCCGCCCTACCGGCCAGAGGACTCTATACTCTGAGTGCTGTCTCCGCCCTACCGGCCGGAGGACTCTATACTCTGAGTGCTGTCTCCGCCCTACCAGCCGGAGGATTCTATTGTCCGAGTGCTGTCTCCGCTCTACTGGCCGGAGGACTCTATATTCCGAGTGCTGTCTCCGCCCTATCTGCCGGAGGACTCTATTGTCCGAGTGCTCTCTCTGGCCGGAGGACTCTATACTCCGAGTGCTGTCTCCGCCCTACCGGCCGGAGGACTCTATTGTCCGAGTGCTGTCTCGGCCCTACCGGTGAGAGGACTCTATTCTCCGAGTGCTGTCTCCGCCCTATCGGCCGGAGGAGTCTATACTCCGAGTGCTGTCTCCGCCCTACCGGCTGGAGGACTCTATTGTCCGAGTGCTGTCTCCGCCCTACCAGCCGGAGGACTCTATTGTCCGAGTGCTGTCTCCGCCCTACCGGTCGGAGGACTCTATACTCTGAGTGCTGTCTCCGCCCTACCGGCCGGAGGACTCTATACTCTGAGTGCTGTCTCCGCCCTACCTGCCGGAGGATTCTATACTCTGAGTGCTGTCTCCGCCCTACCGGCCGGAGGACTCTATACTCTGAGTGCTGTCTCCGCCCTACCGGCCGGAGGACTCTATACTCTGAGTGCTGTCTCCGCCCTACCGGCCGGAGGACACTATACTCTGAGTGCTGTCTCCGCCCTACCAGCCGGAGGATTCTATTGTCCGAGTGCTGTCTCCGCTCTACTGGCCAGAGGACTCTATATTCCGAGTGCTGTCTCCGCCCTATCTGCCGGAGGACTCTATTGTCCGAGTGCTCTCTCTGGCCGGAGGACTCTATACTCCGAGTGCTGTCTCCGCCCTACCGGCCGGAGGACTCTATTGTCCGAGTGCTGTCACGGCCCTACCGGTGAGAGGACTCTATTCTCCGAGTGCTGTCTCCGCCCTATCGGCCGGAGGAGTCTATACTCCGAGTGCTGTCTCCGCCCTACCGGCCGGAGGACTCTATTGTCCGAGTGCTGTCTCCGCCCTACCGGCCGGAGGACTCTATTGTCCGAGTGCTGTCTCTGCCCTACCGGCCGGAGGATTCTATAGTCCGAGTGCTGTCTCGGCCCTACCGGCCGACGCACTCTGTACTCCGAGTGCTGTCTCCGCCCTACGGGCCGGAGGACTCTATTGTCCGACTGCTGTCTCCGCCCTACTGGCCGGAGGACTCTATACTCCGACTGCTGTCTCCGCCCTACCGGCCAGAGGACTCTATTGTCCGAGTGCTGTCTCCGCCCTACCGGCCAGAGGACTCTATTGTCCGACTGCTGTCTCCGCCCTACCGGCCGGTGGACTCTATACTCCGACTGCTGTCTCCGCCCTACCGGCGAGAGGACTCTATACTCCGACTGCTGTCTCCGCCCTACCGGCCGGAGGACTCTATAGTTCGAGTGCTGTCTCCGCCCTACCGGACGGAGGACTCTATATTCCGGGTGCTGTCTCCGCCCTACTGGCCGGAGGACTCTATTCTCCGAGTGCTGTCTCCGCCCTACCGGCCGGTGGACTCTATACTCCGACTGCTGTCTCCGCCCTACCGGCCGGAGGACTCTATAGTTCGAGTGCTGTCTCCGCCCTACCGGACGGAGGACTCTATATTCCGGGTGCTGTCTCCGCCCTACTGGCCGGAAGACTCTATTCTCCGAGTGCTGTCTCCGCCCTACTGGCCGGAAGACTCTATTCTCCGAGTGCTGTCTCCGCCCTACCGGACGGAGGACTCTATTCTCCGAGTGCTGTCTCCGCCCTACCGACCGGTGGACTCTGTACTCCGAGTGCTCTCTCCGCCCACCGGACGGAGGACTCTATACTCTGAGTGCTGTCTCCTCCCTATCTGCCGGAGGACTCTATTGTCCGAGTGCTCTCTCTGGCCGGAGGACTCTATACTCCGAGTGCTGTCTCCGCCCTACCAGCCGGAGGACTCTATTGTCCGAGTGCTCTCTCTGGCCGGAGGACTCTATTGTCCGAGTGCTGTCTCCGCCCTACCGGTGAGAGGACTCTATTTTCAGAGTGCTGTCTCCGCCCTACCGGCCAGAGGACTCTATACTCTGAGTGCTGTCTCCGCCCTACCGGCCGGAGGATTCTATTGTCCGAGTGCTGTCTCCGCCCAACTGGCCGGAGGACTCTATATTCCGAGTGCTGTCTCCTCCCTATCTGCCGGAGGACTCTATTGTCCGAGTGCTCTCTCTGGCCGGAGGACTCTATACTCCGAGTGCTGTCTCCGCCCTACCAGCCGGAGGACTCTATTGTCCGAGTGCTCTCTCTGGCCGGAGGACTGTATTGTCCGAGTGCTGTCTTCGCCCTACCGGCCGGAGGACTCTATTCTCCGAGTGCTGTCTCCGCCCTATCGGCCGGAGGACTCTATACTCTGAGTGCTGTCTCCGCCCTACCGGCCGGAGGACTCTATTGTCCGAGTGCTGTCTCCGCCCTACCAGCCGGAGGACTCTATTGTCCGACTGCTGTCTCCGCCCTACCGGCCGGAGGACTCTATTGTCCGAGTGCTGTCTCCGTCCTATCGGCCGGAGGACTCTATACTCCGAGTGCTGTCTCCGCCCTACCGGCCGGAGGATTCTATACTCTGAGTGCTGTCTCCGCCCTACTGGCCGGAGGACTCTATACTCAGAGTGCTGTCTCCACCCTACCGGCCGGAGGACTCTATTGTCCGAGTGCTGTCTCCGCCTTACCGGCCGGAGGACTCTATACTCTGAAACCTGTCTCCGCCCTAATGGCCGGAGGCCTCTATACTCCGAGTGCTGTCTCCGCCCTACCGGCCGGAGGACTCTATACTCCGAGTGCTGTCTCCGCCTTACCGGCCGGAGGACTCTATTGTCCGAGTGCTGTCTCCGCCCTACCGGCCGGAGGATTCTATAGTCCGAGTGCTGACTTGGCCCTACCGGCCTGCGCACTGTGTACTCCGAGTGCAGTCTCCGCCCTACTGGCCGGAGGACTCTATTATCCGAGTGCTGTCTCTGGCCGGAGTGCTCTATAGTCCGAGTGCTGTCCCGCCCTACCGGCCAGAGGACTCTATACTCCGAGTGCTGTCTTCGACCTACCGGCCGGAGGACTCTATTGTCCGACTGCTGTTTCCGCCCTACCGGCCGGAGGACTCTATACTCCGACTGCTGTTTCCGCCCTACCGGCCAGAGGACTCTACAGTTCGAGTGCTGTCTCCGCCCTACCGGACGGAGGACTCTATATTCCGAGTGCTGTCTCCGCCGTACTGGCCGGAGGACTCTATACTCTGAGTGCCGTCTCCGCCCTACCAGCCGGAGGACTCTATACTCCGAGTGCTGTCCCCGCCCTACTGGCCGGAGGACTCTATACTCACAGTGCTGTCTCTGTCCCATTGGCCGGTGGACTCTGTACTCCGAGTGCAGTCTCCGCCTACCGGACGGAGGACTCTATACTCTGTAATAGGGCAATTGTTATGGGGGATTTTAACTTGACTAATATTGACTGGAATTGTTATAGCTCTAGTTCGTTAGAGGGGTCAGTTTTTGTTCAAAGCGTGCAGGAAGGTTTTTTGACTCAGTATGTAGACAGGCCAACTAGAGGTGAGGCTATATTGGATCTGGTGCTGGGAAATGAGCCAGACCAGGTGCTAGACTTGGAAGTTGGTGTGCATTTTGGTGATAGTGACCACAATTCGGTTACGTTCACCTTAGTGATGGAAAAGGATAGGCATGAACCTCGGGCCAGTGGTTTTAGCTGGGGGAAGGGTAATTATGAGGCTATTAGGAGAGAATTAGGAAACATAGGTTGGACTAGGAGATTACAGGGACTGGGAACGTCCGACATGTGGAGTTTTTTCAAGGAGCAGCTACTGCGAGTCTGTGATAGGTATGTCCCTGTCAGGCAAGGAGGAATTGGTAGGGCTAGGGAACCGTGGTGCACCAAAAAAGTTTCTTTGTTGGTTAAAAAGAAAAAGGAGGCTTATGTTCGGATGAGACGTGAGCACTCGGGTAGTGCACTAGAAAGCTTTAGATTGGCTAAGAGGGAGTTGAAGAGCGAGCTTAGAAGGGCTAAAAGGGGACATGAGAAGACTTTGGCGGATAGGGTTAAAGAGAATCCTAAGGCGTTCTATAGGTATGTCAAGAACAGAAGGTTGGTTAGGGCAAGTTTAGGGCCAGTTATAGATGGCAGAGGGAAGTTATGTGTGGAACCGGAGGAGATTGGTGAAGCATTGAACCAATATTTCTCTTCGGTGTTCACGCAAGGGGACATGAATATAGCTGAGGAGGACACTGGGTTGCAAGGGAGTAGAATAGACAGTATTACAGTTGATAAGGAGGATGTGCAGGATATTCTGGAGGGTCTGAAAATAGATAAATCCCCTGGTCCGGATGGGATTTATCCAAGGATTCTCTGGGAGGCAAGAGAAGTGATTGCAGAGCCTCTGGCTCTGATCTTCAGGTCGTCGTTGGCCTCTGGTATAGTACCAGAAGATTGGAGGTTAGCGAATGTTGTCCCATTGTTTAAGAAGGGGAACAGAGACTTCCCCGGGAATTATAGACCGGTGAGTCTCACTTCTGTTGTCGGCAAGATGTTGGAAAAAATTATAAGGGATAGGATTTATAGTTATTTGGAGAGTAATGAATTGATAGGTGATAGTCAGCATGGTTTTGTGGCAGGTAGGTCGTGCCTTACTAACCTTATTGAGTTTTTTGAGAAAGTGACCAAGGAGGTGGATGGGGGCAAGGCAGTGGACGTGGTATATATGGATTTTAGTAAGGCGTTTGATAAGGTTCACCATGTAGGCTTCTGCAGAAAATGCAGATGTATGGGATTGGGGGTGATCTAGGAAATTGGATCAGGAATTGGCTAGCGGATAGGAAACAGAGGGTGGTGGTTGATAGTAAATATTCATCATGGAGTGCGGTTACAAGTGGTGTACCTCAAGGATCTGTTTTGGGGCCACTGCTGTTTGTAATATTTATTAATGATCTGGATGAGGGTATAGTTGGGTGGATTAGCAAATTTGCTGATGACACCAAAGTCGGTGGTGTGGTAGACAGTGAGGAAGGGTGTCGTAGTTTGCAGGAAGACTTAGACAGGTTGCAAAGTTGGGCCGAGAGGTGGCGGATGGAGTTTAATGCGGAGAAGTGTGAGGTAATTCACTTTGGTAGGAATAACAGATGTGTTGAGTATAGGGCTAACGGGAGGACTTTGAATAGTGTGGAGGAGCAGAGGGATCTAGGTGTATGTGTGCATAGATCCCTGAAAGTTGGGAATCAAGTAGATAAGGTTGTTAAGAAGGCATATGGTGTCTTGGCGTTTATTGGTAGGGGGATTGAATTTAGGAGTCATAGCGTTATGTTGCAACTGTACACAACTCTGGTGCGGCCGCACTTGGAGTACTGTGTGCAGTTCTGGTCCCCACATTACAGGAAGGATGTGGAGGCTTTGGAGAGGGTGCAGAGGAGGTTTACCAGGATGTTGCCTGGTATGGAGGGGAGATCCTATGAGGAGAGGCTGAGGGATTTGGGATTGTTTTCGCTGGAAAGGCGGCGGCTAAGAGGGGATCTAATTGAAACATATAAGATGATTAGAGGTTTAGATAGGGTGGATAGTGATAGCCTTTTTCCTCTGATGGAGAAATCCAGCACGAGGGGGCATGGCTTTAAATTGAGGGGGGGTAGTTATAGAACCGATGTCAGGGGTAGGTTCTTTACCCAGAGGGTGGTGAGGGATTGGAATGCCCTGCCAGCATCAGTAGTAAATGCGCCTAGTTTGGGGGCGTTTAAGAGATCCGTAGATAGGTTCATGGACGAAAAGAAATTGGTTTAGGTTGGAGGGTCACAGTTTTTTTTTAAACTGGTCGGTGCAACATCGTGGGCCGAAGGGCCTGTTCTGCGCTGTAATGTTCTATGTTCTATGTTCTATGAAAGCTGTCTCCGCCCAACCGGTGAGAGGACTCTATTGTCCGAGTGCTGTCTCCGCCCTACCGGCCGGAGAAATCTATAGTCCGAGTGCTGTCTCCGCCCTACCGGCCGGAGGACTCTATTGTCCGAGTGCTGTCTCCGCCCTACCGGTGAGAGGACTCTATTTTCCGAGTGCTGTCTCCGCCCTACCGGCCAGAGGACTCTATACTCTGAGTGCTGTCTCCGCCCTACCGGCCGGAGGACTCTATACTCTGAGTGCTGTCTCCACCCTAACAGCCGGAGGATTCTATTGTCCGAGTGCTGTCTCCGCCCTACTGGCCGGAGGACTCTATATTCCGAGTGCTGTCTCCGCCCTATCTGCCGGAGGACTCTATTGTCCGAGTGCTCTCTCTGGCCGGAGGACTCTATACTCCGAGTGCTGTCTCCGCCCTACCGGCCGGAGGACTCTATTGTCCGAGTGCTGTCATGGCCCTACCGGTGAGAGGACTCTATTTTCCGAGTGCTGTCTCCGCCCTACCGGCTGGAGGACTCTATTGTCCGAGTGCTGTCACGGCCCTACCGGTGAGAGGACTCTATTGTCCGAGTGCTGTCTCCGCCCTATTGGCCGGAGGACTCTATTGTCCGAGTGCTGTCTCCGCCCTACCAGCCGGAGGTCTCTATTGTCCGAGTGCTGTCTCCGCCCTACCGGCCGGAGGACTCTATACTCCGAGTGCTGTCTCCGTCCTATCGGCCGGAGGACTCTATACTCCGAGTGCTGTCTCCGCCCTACCGGCCGGAGGATTCTATACTCTGAGTGCTGTCTCCGCCCTACCGGCCGGAGGACTCTATACTCCGAGTGCTGTCTCCGCCCTACTGGCCGGAGGGCTCTATACTCAGAGTGCTGTCTCCACCCTACCGGCCGGCGGACTCTATTGTCCGAGTGCTGTCTCCGCCTTACCGGCCGGAGGACTCTATACTCTGAAACCTGTCTCCGCCCTAACGGCCGGAGGACTCTATACTCCGAGTGCTGTCTCCGCCTTACCAGACGGAGGCCTCTATTGTCCGAGTGCTGTCTCGGCCCTACCGGCCGGCGCACTCTGTACTCCGAGTGCTGTCTCCGCCCTACCGGCCGGAGGATTCTATTGTCCGAGTGGTGTCTCCGCCCTACCGGCTGGAGGATTCTATTGTCCGAGTGCTGTCTCCGCCTTTCCGGCAGGTGGACTCTGTACTCTGAGTGCTGTCTCCGCTCTACCGGCCGGAGGACTCTATACTCTGAGTGCTGTCTCCGCCCTACCGGCCGGAGGACTCTATACTCTGAGTGCTGTCTCCGCCCTACCGGCCGGAGGACTCTATACTCCGAGTGCTGTCTCTGCCCTACCAGACGGAGGACTCTATTGTCCGAGTGCTGTCTCCGCCCTATTGGCCGGAGGACTCTATATTCCGAGTGCTGTCTCCGCCCTACTGGCCGGAGGACTCTGTACTCCGAGTGCTGTCTCCGCCCTACTGGCCGGTGGACTCTATACTCAGAATGCTGTCTCCGCCCTACTGGCCGGAGGACTCTATAGTCCGAGTGCTGTCTCCGCCTTACAGGCCGGAGGACTCTATTGTCCGAGTGCTGTCTCCGCCCTACCGGCCGGAGGACCGTATTGTCTGATTGCTGTCTCCGCCTTACCGGCCAGAGGACTCTATACTCCGAGTGCTGTCTCCGCCCTACCGGCCGGAGGACTCAATAGTCCGAGTACTGTCTCTGCCGTAGCGGCCGGAGGACTCTATTGCCTGAGTGCTGTCTCCGTCCTACCGGCCGGTGGACTCTATACTCCAAGTGCTGTCTCCGCCCTACCGGCCGGAGGACTCCACACTCCAAGTGCTGTCTCCGCCCTACCGGCCGGAGGACTCTATTCTCCGAGTGCTGACTCCGCCCTACCGGCCGGAGGACTCTATACTCCGAGTGCTGTCTCCGCCCTACTGGCCGGAGGACTCTATACTCACAGTGCTGTCTCTGTCCCATTGGCCGGTGGACTCTGTACTCCGAGTGCAGTCTCCGCCTACCGGACGGAGGACTCTATACTCTGAAAGCAGTCTCCGCCCAACCGGTGAGAGGACTCTATTGTCCGAGTGCTGTCTCCGCCCTACCGGCCAGAGGACTCTATACTCTGAGTGCTGTCTCCGCCCTACCGGCCGGAGGACTCTATACTCTGAGTGCTGTCTCCGCCCTACCAGCCGGAGGATTCTATTGTCCGAGTGCTGTCTCCGCTCTACTGGCCGGAGGACTCTATATTCCGAGTGCTGTCTCCGCCCTATCTGCCGGAGGACTCTATTGTCCGAGTGCTCTCTCTGGCCGGAGGACTCTATACTCCGAGTGCTGTCTCCGCCCTACTGGCCGGAGGACTCTATACTCCGACTGCTGTCTCCGCCTTACCGGCCAGAGGACTCTATTGTCCGAGTGCTGTCTCCGCCCTACCGGCCAGAGGACTCTATTGTCCGACTGCTGTCTCCGCCCTACCGGCCGGTGGACTCTATACTCCGACTGCTGTCTCCGCCCTACCGGACGGAGGACTCTATTCTCCGAGTGCTGTCTCCGCCCTACCGGCCGGTGGACTCTATACTCCGACTGCTGTCTCCGCCCACCGGACGGAGGACTCTATACTCTGAGTGCTGTCTCCGCCCTACTGGCCGGAGGACTCTAAACTCACAGTGCTGTCTCTGCCCCACTGGCCGGTGGAATCTGTACTCCGAGTGCAGTCTCCGCCTACCGGACGGTGGACTCTATACTCTGAAAGCTGTCTCCGCCCAACCGGTGAGAGGACTCTATTGTCCGAGTGCTGTCTCCGCCCTACCGGCCGGAGAACTCTATAGTCCAAGTGCTGTCTCCGCCCTACCGGCCGGAGGACTCTATTGTCCGAGTGCTGTCTCCGCCCTACCGGCCGGAGGACTCTATTGTCCGAGTGCTGTCTCCGCCCTACCGGTGAGAGGACTCTATTTTCCGAGTGCTGTCTCCGCCCTACCGGCCAGAGGACTCTATACTCTGAGTGCTGTCTCCGCCCTACCGGCCGGAGGATTCTATTGTCCGAGTGCTGTCTCCGCCCTACTGGCCGGAGGACTCTATATTCCGAGTGCTGTCTCCTCCCTATCTGCCGGAGGACTCTATTGTCCGAGTGGTCTCTCTGGCCGGAGGACTCTATACTCCGAGTGCTGTCTCCGCCCTACTGGCCGGAGGACTCTATACTCACAGTGCTGTCTCTGTCCCATTGGCCGGTGGACTCTGTACTCCGAGTGCAGTCTCCGCCTACCGGACGGAGGACTCTATACTCTGAAAGCAGTCTCCGCCCAACCGGTGAGAGGACTCTATTGTCCGAGTGCTGTCTCCGCCCTACCGGCCAGAGGACTCTATACTCTGAGTGCTGTCTCCGCCCTACCGGCCGGAGGACTCTATACTCTGAGTGCTGTCTCCGCCCTACCAGCCGGAGGATTCTATTGTCCGAGTGCTGTCTCCGCTCTACTGGCCGGAGGACTCTATATTCCGAGTGCTGTCTCCGCCCTATCTGCCGGAGGACTCTATTGTCCGAGTGCTCTCTCTGGCCGGAGGACTCTATACTCCGAGTGCTGTCTCCGCCCTACTGGCCGGAGGACTCTATACTCCGACTGCTGTCTCCGCCTTACCGGCCAGAGGACTCTATTGTCCGAGTGCTGTCTCCGCCCTACCGGCCAGAGGACTCTATTGTCCGACTGCTGTCTCCGCCCTACCGGCCGGTGGACTCTATACTCCGACTGCTGTCTCCGCCCTACCGGACGGAGGACTCTATATTCCGGGTGCTGTCTCCACCCTACTGGCCGGAGGACTCTATTCTCCGAGTGCTGTCTCCGCCCTACCGGCCGGTGGACTCTATACTCCGACTGCTGTCTCCGCCCACCGGACGGAGGACTCTATACTCTGAGTGCTGTCTCCGCCCTACTGGCCGGAGGACTCTAAACTCACAGTGCTGTCTCTGCCCCACTGGCCGGTGGAATCTGTACTCCGAGTGCAGTCTCCGCCTACCGGACGGTGGACTCTATACTCTGAAAGCTGTCTCCGCCCAACCGGTGAGAGGACTCTATTGTCCGAGTGCTGTCTCCGCCCTACCGGCCGGAGAACTCTATAGTCCAAGTGCTGTCTCCGCCCTACCGGCCGGAGGACTCTATTGTCCGAGTGCTGTCTCCGCCCTACCGGCCGGAGGACTCTATTGTCCGAGTGCTGTCTCCGCCCTACCGGTGAGAGGACTCTATTTTCCGAGTGCTGTCTCCGCCCTACCGGCCAGAGGACTCTATACTCTGAGTGCTGTCTCCGCCCTACCGGCCGGAGGATTCTATTGTCCGAGTGCTGTCTCCGCCCTACTGGCCGGAGGACTCTATATTCCGAGTGCTGTCTCCTCCCTATCTGCCGGAGGACTCTATTGTCCGAGTGGTCTCTCTGGCCGGAGGACTCTATACTCCGAGTGCTGTCTCCGCCCTACCAGCCGGAGGACTCTATTGTCCGAGTGCTCTCTCTGGCCGGAGGACTGTATTGTCCGAGTGCTGTCTTCGCCCTACCGGCCGGAGGACTCTATTCTCCGAGTGCTGTCTCCGCCCTATCGGCCGGAGGACTCTATACTCTGAGTGCTGTCTCCGCCCTACCGGCCGGAGGACTCTATTGTCCGAGTGCTGTCTCCGCCCTACCAGCCGGAGGACTCTATTGTCCGACTGCTGTCTCCGCCCTACCGGCCGGAGGACTCTATTGTCCGAGTGCTGTCTCCGTCCTATCGGCCGGAGGACTCTATACTCCGAGTGCTGTCTCCGCCCTACCGGCCGGAGGATTCTATACTCTGAGTGCTGTCTCCGCCCTACTGGCCGGAGGACTCTATACTCACAGTGCTGTCTCCACCCTACCGGCCGGAGGACTCTATTGTCCGAGTGCTGTCTCCGCCTTACCGGCCGGAGGACTCTATACTCTGAAACCTGTCTCCGCCCTACCGGCCGGAGGACTCTATACTCTGAAACCTGTCTCCGCCCTAATGGCCGGAGGCCTCTATACTCCGAGTGCTGTCTCCGCCCTACCGGCCGGAGGACTCTATACTCCGAGTGCTGTCTCCGCCTTACCGGCCGGAGGACTCTATTGTCCGAGTGCTGTCTCCGCCCTACCGGCCGGAGGATTCTATAGTCCGAGTGCTGACTCGGCCCTACCGGCCTGCGCACTCTGTACTCCGAGTGCAGTCTCCGCCCGACTGGCCGGAGGACTCTATTATCCGAGTGCTGTCTCTGGCCGGAGTGCTCTATAGTCCGAGTGCTGTCCCGCCCTACCGGCCAGAGGACTCTATACTCCGAGTGCTGTCTTCGACCTACCGGCCGGAGGACTCTATTGTCCGACTGCTGTTTCCGCCCTACCGGCCGGAGGACTCTATACTCCGACTGCTGTTTCCGCCCTACCGGCCAGAGGACTCTACAGTTCGAGTGCTGTCTCCGCCCTACCGGACGGAGGACTCTATATTCCGAGTGCTGTCTCCGCCGTACTGGCCGGAGGACTCTATACTCTGAGTGCCGTCTCCGCCCTACCAGCCGGAGGACTCTATACTCCGAGTGCTGTCCCCGCCCTACTGGCCGGAGGACTCTATACTCACAGTGCTGTCTCTGTCCCATTGGCCGGTGGACTCTGTACTCCGAGTGCAGTCTCCGCCTACCGGACGGAGGACTCTATACTCTGAAAGCTGTCTCCGCCCAACCGGTGAGAGGACTCTATTGTCCGAGTGCTGTCTCCGCCCTACCGGCCGGAGAACTCTATAGTCCGAGTGCTGTCTCCGCCCTACCGGCCGGAGGACTCTATTGTCCGAGTGCTGTCTCCGCCCTACCGGTGAGAGGACTCTATTTTCCGAGTGCTGTCTCCGCCCTACCGGCCAGAGAACTCTATACTCTGAGTGCTGTCTCCGCCCTACCGGCCGGAGGACTCTATACTCTGAGTGCTGTCTCCACCCTAACAGCCGGAGGATTCTATTGTCCGAGTGCTGTCTCCGCCCTACTGGCCGGAGGACTCTATATTCCGAGTGCTGTCTCCGCCCTATCTGCCGGAGGACTCTATTGTCCGAGTGCTCTCTCTGGCCGGAGGACTCTATACTCCGAGTGCTGTCTCCGCCCTACCGGCCGGAGGACTCTATTGTCCGAGTGCTGTCACGGCCCTACCGGTGAGAGGACTCTATTTTCCGAGTGCTGTCTTCGCCCTACCGGCCGGAGGACTCAATTCTCCGAGTGCTGTCTCCGCCCTATCGGCCGGAGGACTCTATACTCTGAGTGCTGTCTCCGCCCTACCGGCCGGAGGACTCTATTGTCCGAGTGCTGTCTCCGCCCTACCAGCCGGAGGACTCTATTGTCCGACTGCTGTCTCCGCCCTACCGGCCGGAGGACTCTATTGTCCGAGTGCTGTCTCCGTCCTATCGGCCGGAGGACTCTATACTCCGAGTGCTGTCTCCGCCCTACCGGCCGGAGGATTCTATACTCTGAGTGCTGTCTCCGCCCTACTGGCCGGAGGACTCTATACTCAGAGTGCTGTCTCCACCCTACCGGCCGGAGGACTCTATTGTCTGAGTGCTGTCTCCGCCTTACCGGCCGGAGGACTCTATACTCTGAAACCTGTCTCCGCCCTACCGGCCGGAGCACTCTATACTCTGAAACCTGTCTCCGCCCTAATGGCCGGAGGCCTCTATACTCCGAGTGCTGTCTCCGCCCTACCGGCCGGAGGACTCTATACTCCGAGTGCTGTCTCCGCCTTACCGGCCGGAGGACTCTATTGTCCGAGTGCTGTCTCCACCCTACCGGCCGGAGGATTCTATAGTCCGAGTGCTGACTCGGCCCTACCGGCCTGCGCACTCTGTACTCCGAGTGCAGTCTTCGCCCTACTGGCCGGAGGACTCTATTATCCGAGTGCTGTCTCTGGCCGGAGTGCTCTATAGTCCGAGTGCCGTCCCGCCCTACCGGCCAGAGGACTCTATACTCCGAGTGCTGTCTTCGACCTACCGGCCGGAGGACTCTATTGTCCGACTGCTGTTTCCGCCCTACCGGCCGGAGGACTCTATACTCCGACTGCTGTTTCCGCCCTACCGGCCAGAGGACTCTACAGTTCGAGTGCTGTCTCCGCCCTACCGGACGGAGGACTCTATATTCTGAGTGCTGTCTCCGCCGTACTGGCCGGAGGACTCTATACTCTGAGTGCTGTCTCCGCCCTACCAGCCGGAGGACTCTATACTCCGAGTGCTGTCCCCGCCCTACTGGCCGGAGGACTCTATACTCACAGTGCTGTCTCTGTCCCATTGGCCGGTGGACTCTGCACTCCGAGTGCAGTCTCCGCCTACCGGACGGAGGACTCTATACTCTGAAAGCTGTCTCCGCCCAACCGGTGAGAGGACTCTATTGTCCGAGTGCTGTCTCCGCCCTACCGGCCGGAGAACTCTATAGTCCGAGTGCTGTCTCCGCCCTACCGGCCGGAGGACTCTATTGTCCGAGTGCTGTCTCCGCCCTACCGGTGAGAGGACTCTATTTTCCGAGTGCTGTCTCCGCCCTACCGGCCAGAGAACTCTATACTCTGAGTGCTGTCTCCGCCCTACCGGCCGGAGGACTCTATACTCTGAGTGCTGTCTCCACCCTAACAGCCGGAGGATTCTATTGTCCGAGTGCTGTCTCCGCCCTACTGGCCGGAGGACTCTATATTCCGAGTGCTGTCTCCGCCCTATCTGCCGGAGGACTCTATTGTCCGAGTGCTGTCTCCGCCCTACCGGTGAGAGGACTCTATTTTCCGAGTGCTGTCTCCGCCCTACCGGCCAGAGGACTCTATACTCTGAGTGCTGTCTCCGCCCTACCGGCCGGAGGATTCTATTGTCCGAGTGCTGTCTCCGCCCAACTGGCCGGAGGACTCTATATTCCGAGTGCTGTCTCCTCCCTATCTGCCGGAGGACTCTATTGTCCGAGTGCTCTCTCTGGCCGGAGGACTCTATACTCCGAGTGCTGTCTCCGCCCTACCAGCCGGAGGACTCTATTGTCCGAGTGCTCTCTCTGGCCGGAGGACTGTATTGTCCGAGTGCTGTCTTCGCCCTACCGGCCGGAGGACTCTATTCTCCGAGTGCTGTCTCCGCCCTATCGGCCGGAGGACTCTATACTCTGAGTGCTGTCTCCGCCCTACCGGCCGGAGGACTCTATTGTCCGAGTGCTGTCTCCGCCCTACCAGCCGGAGGACTCTATTGTCCGACTGCTGTCTCCGCCCTACCGGCCGGAGGACTCTATTGTCCGAGTGCTGTCTCCGTCCTATCGGCCGGAGGACTCTATACTCCGAGTGCTGTCTCCGCCCTACCGGCCGGAGGATTCTATACTCTGAGTGCTGTCTCCGCCCTACTGGCCGGAGGACTCTATACTCACAGTGCTGTCTCCACCCTACCGGCCGGAGGACTCTATTGTCCGAGTGCTGTCTCCGCCTTACCGGCCGGAGGACTCTATACTCTGAAACCTGTCTCCGCCCTACCGGCCGGAGGACTCTATACTCTGAAACCTGTCTCCGCCCTAATGGCCGGAGGCCTCTATACTCCGAGTGCTGTCTCCGCCCTACCGGCCGGAGGACTCTATACTCCGAGTGCTGTCTCCGCCTTACCGGCCGGAGGACTCTATTGTCCGAGTGCTGTCTCCGCCCTACCGGCCGGAGGATTCTATAGTCCGAGTGCTGACTCGGCCCTACCGGCCTGCGCACTCTGTACTCCGAGTGCAGTCTCCGCCCTACTGGCCGGAGGACTCTATTATCCGAGTGCTGTCTCTGGCCGGAGTGCTCTATAGTCCGAGTGCTGTCCCGCCCTACCGGCCAGAGGACTCTATACTCCGAGTGCTGTCTTCGACCTACCGGCCGGAGGACTCTATTGTCCGACTGCTGTTTCCGCCCTACCAGCCGGAGGACTCTATACTCCGACTGCTGTTTCCGCCCTACCGGCCAGAGGACTCTACAGTTCGAGTGCTGTCTCCGCCCTACCGGACGGAGGACTCTATATTCCGAGTGCTGTCTCCGCCGTACTGGCCGGAGGACTCTATACTCTGAGTGCCGTCTCCGCCCTACCAGCCGGAGGACTCTATACTCCGAGTGCTGTCCCCGCCCTACTGGCCGGAGGACTCTATACTCACAGTGCTGTCTCTGTCCCATTGGCCGGTGGACTCTGTACTCCGAGTGCAGTCTCCGCCTACCGGACGGAGGACTCTATACTCTGAAAGCTGTCTCCGCCCAACCGGTGAGAGGACTCTATTGTCCGAGTGCTGTCTCCGCCCTACCGGCCGGAGAACTCTATAGTCCGAGTGCTGTCTCCGCCCTACCGGCCGGAGGACTCTATTGTCCGAGTGCTGTCTCCGCCCTACCGGTGAGAGGACTCTATTTTCCGAGTGCTGTCTCCGCCCTACCGGCCAGAGAACTCTATACTCTGAGTGCTGTCTCCGCCCTACCGGCCGGAGGACTCTATACTCTGAGTGCTGTCTCCACCCTAACAGCCGGAGGATTCTATTGTCCGAGTGCTGTCTCCGCCCTACTGGCCGGAGGACTCTATATTCCGAGTGCTGTCTCCGCCCTATCTGCCGGAGGACTCTATTGTCCGAGTGCTCTCTCTGGCCGGAGGACTCTATACTCCGAGTGCTGTCTCCGCCCTACCGGCCGGAGGACTCTATTGTCCGAGTGCTGTCACGGCCCTACCGGTGAGAGGACTCTATTTTCCGAGTGCTGTCTTCGCCCTACCGGCCGGAGGACTCAATTCTCCGCGTGCTGTCTCCGCCATATCGGCCGGAGGACTCTATACTCTGAGTGCTGTCTCCGCCCTACCGGCCGGAGGACTCTATTGTCCGAGTGCTGTCTCCGCCCTACCAGCCGGAGGACTCTATTGTCCGACTGCTGTCTCCGCCCTACCGGCCGGAGGACTCTATTGTCCGAGTGCTGTCTCCGTCCTATCGGCCGGAGGACTCTATACTCCGAGTGCTGTCTCCGCCCTACCGGCCGGAGGATTCTATACTCTGAGTGCTGTCTCCGCCCTACTGGCCGGAGGACTCTATACTCAGAGTGCTGTCTCCACCCTACCGGCCGGAGGACTCTATTGTCTGAGTGCTGTCTCCGCCTTACCGGCCGGAGGACTCTATACTCTGAAACCTGTCTCCGCCCTACCGGCCGGAGCACTCTATACTCTGAAACCTGTCTCCGCCCTAATGGCCGGAGGCCTCTATACTCCGAGTGCTGTCTCCGCCCTACCGGCCGGAGGACTCTATACTCCGAGTGCTGTCTCCGCCTTACCGGCCGGAGGACTCTATTGTCCGAGTGCTGTCTCCGCCCTACCGGCCGGAGGATTCTATAGTCCGAGTGCTGACTCGGCCCTACCGGCCTCGCACTCTGTACTCCGAGTGCAGTCTTCGCCCTACTGGCCGGAGGACTCTATTATCCGAGTGCTGTCTCTGGCCGGAGTGCTCTATAGTCCGAGTGCCGTCCCGCCCTACCGGCCAGAGGACTCTATACTCCGAGTGCTGTCTTCGACCTACCGGCCGGAGGACTCTATTGTCCGACTGCTGTTTCCGCCCTACCGGCCGGAGGACTCTATACTCCGACTGCTGTTTCCGCCCTACCGGCCAGAGGACTCTACAGTTCGAGTGCTGTCTCCGCCCTACCGGACGGAGGACTCTATATTCCGAGTGCTGTCTCCGCCGTACTGGCCGGAGGACTCTATACTCTGAGTGCTGTCTCCGCCCTACCAGCCGGAGGACTCTATACTCCGAGTGCTCTCTCCACCCACCGGACGGTGGACTCTATACTCTGAGTGCTGTCTCCGCCCTACCAGCCGGAGGACTCTATACTCCGAGTGCTGTCCCCGCCCTACTGGCCGGAGGACTCTATACTCACAGTGCTGTCTCTGTCCCATTGGCCGGTGGACTCTGCACTCCGAGTGCAGTCTCCGCCTACCGGACGGAGGACTCTATACTCTGAAAGCTGTCTCCGCCCAACCGGTGAGAGGACTCTATTGTCCGAGTGCTGTCTCCGCCCTACCGGCCGGAGAACTCTATAGTCCGAGTGCTGTCTCCGCCCTACCGGCCGGAGGACTCTATTGTCCGAGTGCTGTCTCCGCCCTACCGGTGAGAGGACTCTATTTTCCGAGTGCTGTCGCCGCCCTACCGGCCAGAGAACTCTATACTCTGAGTGCTGTCTCCGCCCTACCGGCCGGAGGACTCTATAGTCCAAGTGCTGTCTCCGCCCTACTGGCCGGAGGACTCTATACTCACAGTGCTGTCTCTGTCCCATTGGCCGGTGGACTCTGTACTCCGAGTGCAGTCTCCGCCTACCGGACGGAGGACTCTATACTCTGAAAGCTGTCTCCGCCCAACCAGTGAGAGGACTCTATTGTCCGAGTGCTGTCTCTGCCCTACCGGCCGGAGAACTCAATAGTCCGAGTGCTGTCTCCGCCCTACCGGCCAGAGGACTCTATTGTCCGAGTGCTGTCTCCGCCCTACCGGCCAGAGGACTCTATACTCTGAGTGCTGTCTCCGCCCTACCGGCCGGAGGACTCTATACTCTGAGTGCTGTCTCCGCCCTACCAGCCGGAGGATTCTATTGTCCGAGTGCTGTCTCCGCTCTACTGGCCGGAGGACTCTATTGTCCGAGTGCTGTCTCCGCCCAACTGGCCGGAGGACTCTATATTCCGAGTGCTGTCTCCTCCCTATCTGCCGGAGGACTCTATTGTCCGAGTGCTCTCTCTGGCCGGAGGACTCTATACTCCGAGTGCTGTCTCCGCCCTACCAGCCGGAGGACTCTATTGTCCGAGTGCTCTCTCTGGCCGGAGGACTGTATTGTCCGAGTGCTGTCTTCGCCCTACCGGCCGGAGGACTCTATTCTCCGAGTGCTGTCTCCGCCCTATCGGCCGGAGGACTCTATACTCTGAGTGCTGTCTCCGCCCTACCGGACGGAGGACTCTATATTCCGAGTGCTGTCTCCGCCGTACTGGCCGGAGGACTCTATACTCTGAGTGCCGTCTCCGCCCTACCAGCCGGAGGACTCTATACTCCGAGTGCTGTCCCCGCCCTACTGGCCGGAGGACTCTATACTCACAGTGCTGTCTCTGTCCCATTGGCCGGTGGACTCTGTACTCCGAGTGCAGTCTCCGCCTACCGGACGGAGGACTCTATACTCTGAAAGCTGTCTCCGCCCAACCGGTGAGAGGACTCTATTGTCCGAGTGCTGTCTCCGCCCTACCGGCCGGAGAACTCTATAGTCCGAGTGCTGTCTCCGCCCTACCGGCCGGAGGACTCTATTGTCCGAGTGCTGTCTCCGCCCTACCGGTGAGAGGACTCTATTTTCCGAGTGCTGTCTCCGCCCTACCGGCCAGAGAACTCTATACTCTGAGTGCTGTCTCCGCCCTACCGGCCGGAGGACTCTATACTCTGAGTGCTGTCTCCACCCTAACAGCCGGAGGATTCTATTGTCCGAGTGCTGTCTCCGCCCTACTGGCCGGAGGACTCTATATTCCGAGTGCTGTCTCCGCCCTATCTGCCGGAGGACTCTATTGTCCGAGTGCTCTCTCTGGCCGGAGGACTCTATACTCCGAGTGCTGTCTCCGCCCTACCGGCCGGAGGACTCTATTGTCCGAGTGCTGTCACGGCCCTACCGGTGAGAGGACTCTATTTTCCGAGTGCTGTCTTCGCCCTACCGGCCGGAGGACTCAATTCTCCGCGTGCTGTCTCCGCCATATCGGCCGGAGGACTCTATACTCTGAGTGCTGTCTCCGCCCTACCGGCCGGAGGACTCTATTGTCCGAGTGCTGTCTCCGCCCTACCAGCCGGAGGACTCTATTGTCCGACTGCTGTCTCCGCCCTACCGGCCGGAGGACTCTATTGTCCGAGTGCTGTCTCCGTCCTATCGGCCGGAGGACTCTATACTCCGAGTGCTGTCTCCGCCCTACCGGCCGGAGGATTCTATACTCTGAGTGCTGTCTCCGCCCTACTGGCCGGAGGACTCTATACTCAGAGTGCTGTCTCCACCCTACCGGCCGGAGGACTCTATTGTCTGAGTGCTGTCTCCGCCTTACCGGCCGGAGGACTCTATACTCTGAAACCTGTCTCCGCCCTACCGGCCGGAGCACTCTATACTCTGAAACCTGTCTCCGCCCTAATGGCCGGAGGCCTCTATACTCCGAGTGCTGTCTCCGCCCTACCGGCCGGAGGACTCTATACTCCGAGTGCTGTCTCCGCCTTACCGGCCGGAGGACTCTATTGTCCGAGTGCTGTCTCCGCCCTACCGGCCGGAGGATTCTATAGTCCGAGTGCTGACTCGGCCCTACCGGCCTCGCACTCTGTACTCCGAGTGCAGTCTTCGCCCTACTGGCCGGAGGACTCTATTATCCGAGTGCTGTCTCTGGCCGGAGTGCTCTATAGTCCGAGTGCCGTCCCGCCCTACCGGCCAGAGGACTCTATACTCCGAGTGCTGTCTTCGACCTACCGGCCGGAGGACTCTATTGTCCGACTGCTGTTTCCGCCCTACCGGCCGGAGGACTCTATACTCCGACTGCTGTTTCCGCCCTACCGGCCAGAGGACTCTACAGTTCGAGTGCTGTCTCCGCCCTACCGGACGGAGGACTCTATATTCCGAGTGCTGTCTCCGCCGTACTGGCCGGAGGACTCTATACTCTGAGTGCTGTCTCCGCCCTACCAGCCGGAGGACTCTATACTCCGAGTGCTCTCTCCACCCACCGGATGGTGGACTCTATACTCTGAGTGCTGTCTCCGCCCTACCAGCCGGAGGACTCTATACTCCGAGTGCTGTCCCCGCCCTACTGGCCGGAGGACTCTATACTCACAGTGCTGTCTCTGTCCCATTGGCCGGTGGACTCTGCACTCCGAGTGCAGTCTCCGCCTACCGGACGGAGGACTCTATACTCTGAAAGCTGTCTCCGCCCAACCGGTGAGAGGACTCTATTGTCCGAGTGCTGTCTCCGCCCTACCGGCCGGAGAACTCTATAGTCCGAGTGCTGTCTCCGCCCTACCGGCCGGAGGACTCTATTGTCCGAGTGCTGTCTCCGCCCTACCGGTGAGAGGACTCTATTTTCCGAGTGCTGTCGCCGCCCTACCGGCCAGAGAACTCTATACTCTGAGTGCTGTCTCCGCCCTACCGGCCGGAGGACTCTATAGTCCAAGTGCTGTCTCCGCCCTACTGGCCGGAGGACTCTATACTCACAGTGCTGTCTCTGTCCCATTGGCCGGTGGACTCTGTACTCCGAGTGCAGTCTCCGCCTACCGGACGGAGGACTCTATACTCTGAAAGCTGTCTCCGCCCAACCAGTGAGAGGACTCTATTGTCCGAGTGCTGTCTCTGCCCTACCGGCCGGAGAACTCAATAGTCCGAGTGCTGTCTCCGCCCTACCGGCCAGAGGACTCTATTGTCCGAGTGCTGTCTCCGCCCTACCGGCCAGAGGACTCTATACTCTGAGTGCTGTCTCCGCCCTACCGGCCGGAGGACTCTATACTCTGAGTGCTGTCTCCGCCCTACCAGCCGGAGGATTCTATTGTCCGAGTGCTGTCTCCGCTCTACTGGCCGGAGGACTCTATTGTCCGAGTGCTGTCTCCGCCCAACTGGCCGGAGGACTCTATATTCCGAGTGCTGTCTCCTCCCTATCTGCCGGAGGACTCTATTGTCCGAGTGCTCTCTCTGGCCGGAGGACTCTATACTCCGAGTGCTGTCTCCGCCCTACCAGCCGGAGGACTCTATTGTCCGAGTGCTCTCTCTGGCCGGAGGACTGTATTGTCCGAGTGCTGTCTTCGCCCTACCGGCCGGAGGACTCTATTCTCCGAGTGCTGTCTCCGCCCTATCGGCCGGAGGACTCTATACTCTGAGTGCTGTCTCCGCCCTACCGGCCGGAGGACTCTATTGTCCGAGTGCTGTCTCCGCCCTACCAGCCGGAGGACTCTATTGTCCGACTGCTGTCTCCGCCCTACCGGCCGGAGGACTCTATTGTCCGAGTGCTGTCTCCGTCCTATCGGCCGGAGGACTCTATACTCCGAGTGCTGTCTCCGCCCTACCGGCCGGAGGATTCTATACTCTGAGTGCTGTCTCCGCCCTACTGGCCGGAGGACTCTATACTCACAGTGCTGTCTCCACCCTACCGGCCGGAGGACTCTATTGTCCGAGTGCTGTCTCCGCCTTACCGGCCGGAGGACTCTATACTCTGAAACCTGTCTCCGCCCTACCGGCCGGAGGACTCTATACTCTGAAACCTGTCTCCGCCCTAATGGCCGGAGGCCTCTATACTCCGAGTGCTGTCTCCGCCCTACCGGCCGGAGGACTCTATACTCCGAGTGCTGTCTCCGCCTTACCGGCCGGAGGACTCTATTGTCCGAGTGCTGTCTCCGCCCTACCGGCCGGAGGATTCTATAGTCCGAGTGCTGACTCGGCCCTACCGGCCTGCGCACTCTGTACTCCGAGTGCAGTCTCCGCCCTACTGGCCGGAGGACTCTATTATCCGAGTGCTGTCTCTGGCCGGAGTGCTCTATAGTCCGAGTGCTGTCCCGCCCTACCGGCCAGAGGACTCTATACTCCGAGTGCTGTCTTCGACCTACCGGCCGGAGGACTCTATTGTCCGACTGCTGTTTCCGCCCTACCAGCCGGAGGACTCTATACTCCGACTGCTGTTTCCGCCCTACCGGCCAGAGGACTCTACAGTTCGAGTGCTGTCTCCGCCCTACCGGACGGAGGACTCTATATTCCGAGTGCTGTCTCCGCCGTACTGGCCGGAGGACTCTATACTCTGAGTGCCGTCTCCGCCCTACCAGCCGGAGGACTCTATACTCCGAGTGCTGTCCCCGCCCTACTGGCCGGAGGACTCTATACTCACAGTGCTGTCTCTGTCCCATTGGCCGGTGGACTCTGTACTCCGAGTGCAGTCTCCGCCTACCGGACGGAGGACTCTATACTCTGAAAGCTGTCTCCGCCCAACCGGTGAGAGGACTCTATTGTCCGAGTGCTGTCTCCGCCCTACCGGCCGGAGAACTCTATAGTCCGAGTGCTGTCTCCGCCCTACCGGCCGGAGGACTCTATTGTCCGAGTGCTGTCTCCGCCCTACCGGTGAGAGGACTCTATTTTCCGAGTGCTGTCTCCGCCCTACCGGCCAGAGAACTCTATACTCTGAGTGCTGTCTCCGCCCTACCGGCCGGAGGACTCTATACTCTGAGTGCTGTCTCCACCCTAACAGCCGGAGGATTCTATTGTCCGAGTGCTGTCTCCGCCCTACTGGCCGGAGGACTCTATATTCCGAGTGCTGTCTCCGCCCTATCTGCCGGAGGACTCTATTGTCCGAGTGCTCTCTCTGGCCGGAGGACTCTATACTCCGAGTGCTGTCTCCGCCCTACCGGCCGGAGGACTCTATTGTCCGAGTGCTGTCACGGCCCTACCGGTGAGAGGACTCTATTTTCCGAGTGCTGTCTTCGCCCTACCGGCCGGAGGACTCAATTCTCCGCGTGCTGTCTCCGCCATATCGGCCGGAGGACTCTATACTCTGAGTGCTGTCTCCGCCCTACCGGCCGGAGGACTCTATTGTCCGAGTGCTGTCTCCGCCCTACCAGCCGGAGGACTCTATTGTCCGACTGCTGTCTCCGCCCTACCGGCCGGAGGACTCTATTGTCCGAGTGCTGTCTCCGTCCTATCGGCCGGAGGACTCTATACTCCGAGTGCTGTCTCCGCCCTACCGGCCGGAGGATTCTATACTCTGAGTGCTGTCTCCGCCCTACTGGCCGGAGGACTCTATACTCAGAGTGCTGTCTCCACCCTACCGGCCGGAGGACTCTATTGTCTGAGTGCTGTCTCCGCCTTACCGGCCGGAGGACTCTATACTCTGAAACCTGTCTCCGCCCTACCGGCCGGAGCACTCTATACTCTGAAACCTGTCTCCGCCCTAATGGCCGGAGGCCTCTATACTCCGAGTGCTGTCTCCGCCCTACCGGCCGGAGGACTCTATACTCCGAGTGCTGTCTCCGCCTTACCGGCCGGAGGACTCTATTGTCCGAGTGCTGTCTCCGCCCTACCGGCCGGAGGATTCTATAGTCCGAGTGCTGACTCGGCCCTACCGGCCTCGCACTCTGTACTCCGAGTGCAGTCTTCGCCCTACTGGCCGGAGGACTCTATTATCCGAGTGCTGTCTCTGGCCGGAGTGCTCTATAGTCCGAGTGCCGTCCCGCCCTACCGGCCAGAGGACTCTATACTCCGAGTGCTGTCTTCGACCTACCGGCCGGAGGACTCTATTGTCCGACTGCTGTTTCCGCCCTACCGGCCGGAGGACTCTATACTCCGACTGCTGTTTCCGCCCTACCGGCCAGAGGACTCTACAGTTCGAGTGCTGTCTCCGCCCTACCGGACGGAGGACTCTATATTCCGAGTGCTGTCTCCGCCGTACTGGCCGGAGGACTCTATACTCTGAGTGCTGTCTCCGCCCTACCAGCCGGAGGACTCTATACTCCGAGTGCTCTCTCCACCCACCGGACGGTGGACTCTATACTCTGAGTGCTGTCTCCGCCCTACCAGCCGGAGGACTCTATACTCCGAGTGCTGTCCCCGCCCTACTGGCCGGAGGACTCTATACTCACAGTGCTGTCTCTGTCCCATTGGCCGGTGGACTCTGCACTCCGAGTGCAGTCTCCGCCTACCGGACGGAGGACTCTATACTCTGAAAGCTGTCTCCGCCCAACCGGTGAGAGGACTCTATTGTCCGAGTGCTGTCTCCGCCCTACCGGCCGGAGAACTCTATAGTCCGAGTGCTGTCTCCGCCCTACCGGCCGGAGGACTCTATTGTCCGAGTGCTGTCTCCGCCCTACCGGTGAGAGGACTCTATTTTCCGAGTGCTGTCGCCGCCCTACCGGCCAGAGAACTCTATACTCTGAGTGCTGTCTCCGCCCTACCGGCCGGAGGACTCTATAGTCCAAGTGCTGTCTCCGCCCTACTGGCCGGAGGACTCTATACTCACAGTGCTGTCTCTGTCCCATTGGCCGGTGGACTCTGTACTCCGAGTGCAGTCTCCGCCTACCGGACGGAGGACTCTATACTCTGAAAGCTGTCTCCGCCCAACCAGTGAGAGGACTCTATTGTCCGAGTGCTGTCTCTGCCCTACCGGCCGGAGAACTCAATAGTCCGAGTGCTGTCTCCGCCCTACCGGCCAGAGGACTCTATTGTCCGAGTGCTGTCTCCGCCCTACCGGCCAGAGGACTCTATACTCTGAGTGCTGTCTCCGCCCTACCGGCCGGAGGACTCTATACTCTGAGTGCTGTCTCCGCCCTACCAGCCGGAGGATTCTATTGTCCGAGTGCTGTCTCCGCTCTACTGGCCGGAGGACTCTATATTCCGAGTGCTGTCTCCGCCCTATCTGCCGGAGGACTCTATTGTCCGAGTGCTCTCTCTGGCCGGAGGACTCTATACTCCGAGTGCTGTCTCCGCCCTACCGGCCGGAGGACTCTATTGTCCGAGTGCTGTCTCGGCCCTACCGGTGAGAGGACTCTATTCTCCGAGTGCTGTCTCCGCCCTATCGGCCGGAGGAGTCTATACTCCGAGTGCTGTCTCCGCCCTACCGGCTGGAGGACTCTATTGTCCGAGTGCTGTCTCCGCCCTACCAGCCGGAGGACTCTATTGTCCGAGTGCTGTCTCCGCCCTACCGGCCGGAGGACTCTATACTCTGAGTGCTGTCTCCGCCCTACCGGCCGGAGGACTCTATACTCTGAGTGCTGTCTCCGCCCTACCTGCCGGAGGATTCTATACTCTGAGTGCTGTCTCCGCCCTACCGGCCGGAGGACTCTATACTCTGAGTGCTGTCTCCGCCCTACCGGCCGGAGGACTCTATACTCTGAGTGCTGTCTCCGCCCTACCGGCCGGAGGACACTATACTCTGAGTGCTGTCTCCGCCCTACCAGCCGGAGGATTCTATTGTCCGAGTGCTGTCTCCGCTCTACTGGCCAGAGGACTCTATATTCCGAGTGCTGTCTCCGCCCTATCTGCCGGAGGACTCTATTGTCCGAGTGCTCTCTCTGGCCGGAGGACTCTATACTCCGAGTGCTGTCTCCGCCCTACCGGCCGGAGGACTCTATTGTCCGAGTGCTGTCACGGCCCTACCGGTGAGAGGACTCTATTCTCCGAGTGCTGTCTCCGCCCTATCGGCCGGAGGAGTCTATACTCCGAGTGCTGTCTCCGCCCTACCGGCCGGAGGACTCTATTGTCCGAGTGCTGTCTCCGCCCTACCGGCCGGAGGACTCTATTGTCCGAGTGCTGTCTCTGCCCTACCGGCCGGAGGATTCTATAGTCCGAGTGCTGTCTCGGCCCTACCGGCCGACGCACTCTGTACTCCGAGTGCTGTCTCCGCCCTACGGGCCGGAGGACTCTATTGTCCGACTGCTGTCTCCGCCCTACTGGCCGGAGGACTCTATACTCCGACTGCTGTCTCCGCCCTACCGGCCAGAGGACTCTATTGTCCGAGTGCTGTCTCCGCCCTACCGGCCAGAGGACTCTATTGTCCGACTGCTGTCTCCGCCCTACCGGCCGGTGGACTCTATACTCCGACTGCTGTCTCCGCCCTACCGGCGAGAGGACTCTATACTCCGACTGCTGTCTCCGCCCTACCGGCCGGAGGACTCTATAGTTCGAGTGCTGTCTCCGCCCTACCGGACGGAGGACTCTATATTCCGGGTGCTGTCTCCGCCCTACTGGCCGGAGGACTCTATTCTCCGAGTGCTGTCTCCGCCCTACCGGCCGGTGGACTCTATACTCCGACTGCTGTCTCCGCCCTACCGGCCGGAGGACTCTATAGTTCGAGTGCTGTCTCCGCCCTACCGGACGGAGGACTCTATATTCCGGGTGCTGTCTCCGCCCTACTGGCCGGAAGACTCTATTCTCCGAGTGCTGTCTCCGCCCTACTGGCCGGAAGACTCTATTCTCCGAGTGCTGTCTCCGCCCTACCGGACGGAGGACTCTATTCTCCGAGTGCTGTCTCCGCCCTACCGACCGGTGGACTCTGTACTCCGAGTGCTCTCTCCGCCCACCGGACGGAGGACTCTATACTCTGAGTGCTGTCTCCTCCCTATCTGCCGGAGGACTCTATTGTCCGAGTGCTCTCTCTGGCCGGAGGACTCTATACTCCGAGTGCTGTCTCCGCCCTACCAGCCGGAGGACTCTATTGTCCGAGTGCTCTCTCTGGCCGGAGGACTCTATTGTCCGAGTGCTGTCTCCGCCCTACCGGTGAGAGGACTCTATTTTCCGAGTGCTGTCTCCGCCCTACCGGCCAGAGGACTCTATACTCTGAGTGCTGTCTCCGCCCTACCGGCCGGAGGATTCTATTGTCCGAGTGCTGTCTCCGCCCAACTGGCCGGAGGACTCTATATTCCGAGTGCTGTCTCCTCCCTATCTGCCGGAGGACTCTATTGTCCGAGTGCTCTCTCTGGCCGGAGGACTCTATACTCCGAGTGCTGTCTCCGCCCTACCAGCCGGAGGACTCTATTGTCCGAGTGCTCTCTCTGGCCGGAGGACTGTATTGTCCGAGTGCTGTCTTCGCCCTACCGGCCGGAGGACTCTATTCTCCGAGTGCTGTCTCCGCCCTATCGGCCGGAGGACTCTATACTCTGAGTGCTGTCTCCGCCCTACCGGCCGGAGGACTCTATTGTCCGAGTGCTGTCTCCGCCCTACCAGCCGGAGGACTCTATTGTCCGACTGCTGTCTCCGCCCTACCGGCCGGAGGACTCTATTGTCCGAGTGCTGTCTCCGTCCTATCGGCCGGAGGACTCTATACTCCGAGTGCTGTCTCCGCCCTACCGGCCGGAGGATTCTATACTCTGAGTGCTGTCTCCGCCCTACTGGCCGGAGGACTCTATACTCAGAGTGCTGTCTCCACCCTACCGGCCGGAGGACTCTATTGTCCGAGTGCTGTCTCCGCCTTACCGGCCGGAGGACTCTATACTCTGAAACCTGTCTCCGCCCTAATGGCCGGAGGCCTCTATACTCCGAGTGCTGTCTCCGCCCTACCGGCCGGAGGACTCTATACTCCGAGTGCTGTCTCCGCCTTACCGGCCGGAGGACTCTATTGTCCGAGTGCTGTCTCCGCCCTACCGGCCGGAGGATTCTATAGTCCGAGTGCTGACTTGGCCCTACCGGCCTGCGCACTGTGTACTCCGAGTGCAGTCTCCGCCCTACTGGCCGGAGGACTCTATTATCCGAGTGCTGTCTCTGGCCGGAGTGCTCTATAGTCCGAGTGCTGTCCCGCCCTACCGGCCAGAGGACTCTATACTCCGAGTGCTGTCTTCGACCTACCGGCCGGAGGACTCTATTGTCCGACTGCTGTTTCCGCCCTACCGGCCGGAGGACTCTATACTCCGACTGCTGTTTCCGCCCTACCGGCCAGAGGACTCTACAGTTCGAGTGCTGTCTCCGCCCTACCGGACGGAGGACTCTATATTCCGAGTGCTGTCTCCGCCGTACTGGCCGGAGGACTCTATACTCTGAGTGCCGTCTCCGCCCTACCAGCCGGAGGACTCTATACTCCGAGTGCTGTCCCCGCCCTACTGGCCGGAGGACTCTATACTCACAGTGCTGTCTCTGTCCCATTGGCCGGTGGACTCTGTACTCCGAGTGCAGTCTCCGCCTACCGGACGGAGGACTCTATACTCTGTAATAGGGCAATTGTTATGGGGGATTTTAACTTGACTAATATTGACTGGAATTGTTATAGCTCTAGTTCGTTAGAGGGGTCAGTTTTTGTTCAAAGCGTGCAGGAAGGTTTTTTGACTCAGTATGTAGACAGGCCAACTAGAGGTGAGGCTATATTGGATCTGGTGCTGGGAAATGAGCCAGACCAGGTGCTAGACTTGGAAGTTGGTGTGCATTTTGGTGATAGTGACCACAATTCGGTTACGTTCACCTTAGTGATGGAAAAGGATAGGCATGAACCTCGGGCCAGTGGTTTTAGCTGGGGGAAGGGTAATTATGAGGCTATTAGGAGAGAATTAGGAAACATAGGTTGGACTAGGAGATTACAGGGACTGGGAACGTCCGACATGTGGAGTTTTTTCAAGGAGCAGCTACTGCGAGTCTGTGATAGGTATGTCCCTGTCAGGCAAGGAGGAATTGGTAGGGCTAGGGAACCGTGGTGCACCAAAAAAGTTTCTTTGTTGGTTAAAAAGAAAAAGGAGGCTTATGTTCGGATGAGACGTGAGCACTCGGGTAGTGCACTAGAAAGCTTTAGATTGGCTAAGAGGGAGTTGAAGAGCGAGCTTAGAAGGGCTAAAAGGGGACATGAGAAGACTTTGGCGGATAGGGTTAAAGAGAATCCTAAGGCGTTCTATAGGTATGTCAAGAACAGAAGGTTGGTTAGGGCAAGTTTAGGGCCAGTTATAGATGGCAGAGGGAAGTTATGTGTGGAACCGGAGGAGATTGGTGAAGCATTGAACCAATATTTCTCTTCGGTGTTCACGCAAGGGGACATGAATATAGCTGAGGAGGACACTGGGTTGCAAGGGAGTAGAATAGACAGTATTACAGTTGATAAGGAGGATGTGCAGGATATTCTGGAGGGTCTGAAAATAGATAAATCCCCTGGTCCGGATGGGATTTATCCAAGGATTCTCTGGGAGGCAAGAGAAGTGATTGCAGAGCCTCTGGCTCTGATCTTCAGGTCGTCGTTGGCCTCTGGTATAGTACCAGAAGATTGGAGGTTAGCGAATGTTGTCCCATTGTTTAAGAAGGGGAACAGAGACTTCCCCGGGAATTATAGACCGGTGAGTCTCACTTCTGTTGTCGGCAAGATGTTGGAAAAAATTATAAGGGATAGGATTTATAGTTATTTGGAGAGTAATGAATTGATAGGTGATAGTCAGCATGGTTTTGTGGCAGGTAGGTCGTGCCTTACTAACCTTATTGAGTTTTTTGAGAAAGTGACCAAGGAGGTGGATGGGGGCAAGGCAGTGGACGTGGTATATATGGATTTTAGTAAGGCGTTTGATAAGGTTCACCATGTAGGCTTCTGCAGAAAATGCAGATGTATGGGATTGGGGGTGATCTAGGAAATTGGATCAGGAATTGGCTAGCGGATAGGAAACAGAGGGTGGTGGTTGATAGTAAATATTCATCATGGAGTGCGGTTACAAGTGGTGTACCTCAAGGATCTGTTTTGGGGCCACTGCTGTTTGTAATATTTATTAATGATCTGGATGAGGGTATAGTTGGGTGGATTAGCAAATTTGCTGATGACACCAAAGTCGGTGGTGTGGTAGACAGTGAGGAAGGGTGTCGTAGTTTGCAGGAAGACTTAGACAGGTTGCAAAGTTGGGCCGAGAGGTGGCGGATGGAGTTTAATGCGGAGAAGTGTGAGGTAATTCACTTTGGTAGGAATAACAGATGTGTTGAGTATAGGGCTAACGGGAGGACTTTGAATAGTGTGGAGGAGCAGAGGGATCTAGGTGTATGTGTGCATAGATCCCTGAAAGTTGGGAATCAAGTAGATAAGGTTGTTAAGAAGGCATATGGTGTCTTGGCGTTTATTGGTAGGGGGATTGAATTTAGGAGTCATAGCGTTATGTTGCAACTGTACACAACTCTGGTGCGGCCGCACTTGGAGTACTGTGTGCAGTTCTGGTCCCCACATTACAGGAAGGATGTGGAGGCTTTGGAGAGGGTGCAGAGGAGGTTTACCAGGATGTTGCCTGGTATGGAGGGGAGATCCTATGAGGAGAGGCTGAGGGATTTGGGATTGTTTTCGCTGGAAAGGCGGCGGCTAAGAGGGGATCTAATTGAAACATATAAGATGATTAGAGGTTTAGATAGGGTGGATAGTGATAGCCTTTTTCCTCTGATGGAGAAATCCAGCACGAGGGGGCATGGCTTTAAATTGAGGGGGGGTAGTTATAGAACCGATGTCAGGGGTAGGTTCTTTACCCAGAGGGTGGTGAGGGATTGGAATGCCCTGCCAGCATCAGTAGTAAATGCGCCTAGTTTGGGGGCGTTTAAGAGATCCGTAGATAGGTTCATGGACGAAAAGAAATTGGTTTAGGTTGGAGGGTCACAGTTTTTTTTTAAACTGGTCGGTGCAACATCGTGGGCCGAAGGGCCTGTTCTGCGCTGTAATGTTCTATGTTCTATGTTCTATGAAAGCTGTCTCCGCCCAACCGGTGAGAGGACTCTATTGTCCGAGTGCTGTCTCCGCCCTACCGGCCGGAGAAATCTATAGTCCGAGTGCTGTCTCCGCCCTACCGGCCGGAGGACTCTATTGTCCGAGTGCTGTCTCCGCCCTACCGGTGAGAGGACTCTATTTTCCGAGTGCTGTCTCCGCCCTACCGGCCAGAGGACTCTATACTCTGAGTGCTGTCTCCGCCCTACCGGCCGGAGGACTCTATACTCTGAGTGCTGTCTCCACCCTAACAGCCGGAGGATTCTATTGTCCGAGTGCTGTCTCCGCCCTACTGGCCGGAGGACTCTATATTCCGAGTGCTGTCTCCGCCCTATCTGCCGGAGGACTCTATTGTCCGAGTGCTCTCTCTGGCCGGAGGACTCTATACTCCGAGTGCTGTCTCCGCCCTACCGGCCGGAGGACTCTATTGTCCGAGTGCTGTCATGGCCCTACCGGTGAGAGGACTCTATTTTCCGAGTGCTGTCTCCGCCCTACCGGCTGGAGGACTCTATTGTCCGAGTGCTGTCACGGCCCTACCGGTGAGAGGACTCTATTGTCCGAGTGCTGTCTCCGCCCTATTGGCCGGAGGACTCTATTGTCCGAGTGCTGTCTCCGCCCTACCAGCCGGAGGTCTCTATTGTCCGAGTGCTGTCTCCGCCCTACCGGCCGGAGGACTCTATACTCCGAGTGCTGTCTCCGTCCTATCGGCCGGAGGACTCTATACTCCGAGTGCTGTCTCCGCCCTACCGGCCGGAGGATTCTATACTCTGAGTGCTGTCTCCGCCCTACCGGCCGGAGGACTCTATACTCCGAGTGCTGTCTCCGCCCTACTGGCCGGAGGGCTCTATACTCAGAGTGCTGTCTCCACCCTACCGGCCGGCGGACTCTATTGTCCGAGTGCTGTCTCCGCCTTACCGGCCGGAGGACTCTATACTCTGAAACCTGTCTCCGCCCTAACGGCCGGAGGACTCTATACTCCGAGTGCTGTCTCCGCCTTACCAGACGGAGGCCTCTATTGTCCGAGTGCTGTCTCGGCCCTACCGGCCGGCGCACTCTGTACTCCGAGTGCTGTCTCCGCCCTACCGGCCGGAGGATTCTATTGTCCGAGTGGTGTCTCCGCCCTACCGGCTGGAGGATTCTATTGTCCGAGTGCTGTCTCCGCCTTTCCGGCAGGTGGACTCTGTACTCTGAGTGCTGTCTCCGCTCTACCGGCCGGAGGACTCTATACTCTGAGTGCTGTCTCCGCCCTACCGGCCGGAGGACTCTATACTCTGAGTGCTGTCTCCGCCCTACCGGCCGGAGGACTCTATACTCCGAGTGCTGTCTCTGCCCTACCAGACGGAGGACTCTATTGTCCGAGTGCTGTCTCCGCCCTATTGGCCGGAGGACTCTATATTCCGAGTGCTGTCTCCGCCCTACTGGCCGGAGGACTCTGTACTCCGAGTGCTGTCTCCGCCCTACTGGCCGGTGGACTCTATACTCAGAATGCTGTCTCCGCCCTACTGGCCGGAGGACTCTATAGTCCGAGTGCTGTCTCCGCCTTACAGGCCGGAGGACTCTATTGTCCGAGTGCTGTCTCCGCCCTACCGGCCGGAGGACCGTATTGTCTGATTGCTGTCTCCGCCTTACCGGCCAGAGGACTCTATACTCCGAGTGCTGTCTCCTCCCTACCGGCCGGAGGACTCAATAGTCCGAGTACTGTCTCTGCCGTAGCGGCCGGAGGACTCTATTGCCTGAGTGCTGTCTCCGTCCTACCGGCCGGTGGACTCTATACTCCAAGTGCTGTCTCCGCCCTACCGGCCGGAGGACTCCACACTCCAAGTGCTGTCTCCGCCCTACCGGCCGGAGGACTCTATTCTCCGAGTGCTGACTCCGCCCTACCGGCCGGAGGACTCTATACTCCGAGTGCTGTCTCCGCCCTACTGGCCGGAGGACTCTATACTCACAGTGCTGTCTCTGTCCCATTGGCCGGTGGACTCTGTACTCCGAGTGCAGTCTCCGCCTACCGGACGGAGGACTCTATACTCTGAAAGCAGTCTCCGCCCAACCGGTGAGAGGACTCTATTGTCCGAGTGCTGTCTCCGCCCTACCGGCCAGAGGACTCTATACTCTGAGTGCTGTCTCCGCCCTACCGGCCGGAGGACTCTATACTCTGAGTGCTGTCTCCGCCCTACCAGCCGGAGGATTCTATTGTCCGAGTGCTGTCTCCGCTCTACTGGCCGGAGGACTCTATATTCCGAGTGCTGTCTCCGCCCTATCTGCCGGAGGACTCTATTGTCCGAGTGCTCTCTCTGGCCGGAGGACTCTATACTCCGAGTGCTGTCTCCGCCCTACTGGCCGGAGGACTCTATACTCCGACTGCTGTCTCCGCCTTACCGGCCAGAGGACTCTATTGTCCGAGTGCTGTCTCCGCCCTACCGGCCAGAGGACTCTATTGTCCGACTGCTGTCTCCGCCCTACCGGCCGGTGGACTCTATACTCCGACTGCTGTCTCCGCCCTACCGGACGGAGGACTCTATTCTCCGAGTGCTGTCTCCGCCCTACCGGCCGGTGGACTCTATACTCCGACTGCTGTCTCCGCCCACCGGACGGAGGACTCTATACTCTGAGTGCTGTCTCCGCCCTACTGGCCGGAGGACTCTAAACTCACAGTGCTGTCTCTGCCCCACTGGCCGGTGGAATCTGTACTCCGAGTGCAGTCTCCGCCTACCGGACGGTGGACTCTATACTCTGAAAGCTGTCTCCGCCCAACCGGTGAGAGGACTCTATTGTCCGAGTGCTGTCTCCGCCCTACCGGCCGGAGAACTCTATAGTCCAAGTGCTGTCTCCGCCCTACCGGCCGGAGGACTCTATTGTCCGAGTGCTGTCTCCGCCCTACCGGCCGGAGGACTCTATTGTCCGAGTGCTGTCTCCGCCCTACCGGTGAGAGGACTCTATTTTCCGAGTGCTGTCTCCGCCCTACCGGCCAGAGGACTCTATACTCTGAGTGCTGTCTCCGCCCTACCGGCCGGAGGATTCTATTGTCCGAGTGCTGTCTCCGCCCTACTGGCCGGAGGACTCTATATTCCGAGTGCTGTCTCCTCCCTATCTGCCGGAGGACTCTATTGTCCGAGTGGTCTCTCTGGCCGGAGGACTCTATACTCCGAGTGCTGTCTCCGCCCTACCAGCCGGAGGACTCTATTGTCCGAGTGCTCTCTCTGGCCGGAGGACTGTATTGTCCGAGTGCTGTCTTCGCCCTACCGGCCGGAGGACTCTATTCTCCGAGTGCTGTCTCCGCCCTATCGGCCGGAGGACTCTATACTCTGAGTGCTGTCTCCGCCCTACCGGCCGGAGGACTCTATTGTCCGAGTGCTGTCTCCGCCCTACCAGCCGGAGGACTCTATTGTCCGACTGCTGTCTCCGCCCTACCGGCCGGAGGACTCTATTGTCCGAGTGCTGTCTCCGTCCTATCGGCCGGAGGACTCTATACTCCGAGTGCTGTCTCCGCCCTACCGGCCGGAGGATTCTATACTCTGAGTGCTGTCTCCGCCCTACTGGCCGGAGGACTCTATACTCACAGTGCTGTCTCCACCCTACCGGCCGGAGGACTCTATTGTCCGAGTGCTGTCTCCGCCTTACCGGCCGGAGGACTCTATACTCTGAAACCTGTCTCCGCCCTACCGGCCGGAGGACTCTATACTCTGAAACCTGTCTCCGCCCTAATGGCCGGAGGCCTCTATACTCCGAGTGCTGTCTCCGCCCTACCGGCCGGAGGACTCTATACTCCGAGTGCTGTCTCCGCCTTACCGGCCGGAGGACTCTATTGTCCGAGTGCTGTCTCCGCCCTACCGGCCGGAGGATTCTATAGTCCGAGTGCTGACTCGGCCCTACCGGCCTGCGCACTCTGTACTCCGAGTGCAGTCTCCGCCCGACTGGCCGGAGGACTCTATTATCCGAGTGCTGTCTCTGGCCGGAGTGCTCTATAGTCCGAGTGCTGTCCCGCCCTACCGGCCAGAGGACTCTATACTCCGAGTGCTGTCTTCGACCTACCGGCCGGAGGACTCTATTGTCCGACTGCTGTTTCCGCCCTACCGGCCGGAGGACTCTATACTCCGACTGCTGTTTCCGCCCTACCGGCCAGAGGACTCTACAGTTCGAGTGCTGTCTCCGCCCTACCGGACGGAGGACTCTATATTCCGAGTGCTGTCTCCGCCGTACTGGCCGGAGGACTCTATACTCTGAGTGCCGTCTCCGCCCTACCAGCCGGAGGACTCTATACTCCGAGTGCTGTCCCCGCCCTACTGGCCGGAGGACTCTATACTCACAGTGCTGTCTCTGTCCCATTGGCCGGTGGACTCTGTACTCCGAGTGCAGTCTCCGCCTACCGGACGGAGGACTCTATACTCTGAAAGCTGTCTCCGCCCAACCGGTGAGAGGACTCTATTGTCCGAGTGCTGTCTCCGCCCTACCGGCCGGAGAACTCTATAGTCCGAGTGCTGTCTCCGCCCTACCGGCCGGAGGACTCTATTGTCCGAGTGCTGTCTCCGCCCTACCGGTGAGAGGACTCTATTTTCCGAGTGCTGTCTCCGCCCTACCGGCCAGAGAACTCTATACTCTGAGTGCTGTCTCCGCCCTACCGGCCGGAGGACTCTATACTCTGAGTGCTGTCTCCACCCTAACAGCCGGAGGATTCTATTGTCCGAGTGCTGTCTCCGCCCTACTGGCCGGAGGACTCTATATTCCGAGTGCTGTCTCCGCCCTATCTGCCGGAGGACTCTATTGTCCGAGTGCTCTCTCTGGCCGGAGGACTCTATACTCCGAGTGCTGTCTCCGCCCTACCGGCCGGAGGACTCTATTGTCCGAGTGCTGTCACGGCCCTACCGGTGAGAGGACTCTATTTTCCGAGTGCTGTCTTCACCCTACCGGCCGGAGGACTCAATTCTCCGAGTGCTGTCTCCGCCCTATCGGCCGGAGGACTCTATACTCTGAGTGCTGTCTCCGCCCTACCGGCCGGAGGACTCTATTGTCCGAGTGCTGTCTCCGCCCTACCAGCCGGAGGACTCTATTGTCCGACTGCTGTCTCCGCCCTACCGGCCGGAGGACTCTATTGTCCGAGTGCTGTCTCCGTCCTATCGGCCGGAGGACTCTATACTCCGAGTGCTGTCTCCGCCCTACCGGCCGGAGGATTCTATACTCTGAGTGCTGTCTCCGCCCTACTGGCCGGAGGACTCTATACTCAGAGTGCTGTCTCCACCCTACCGGCCGGAGGACTCTATTGTCTGAGTGCTGTCTCCGCCTTACCGGCCGGAGGACTCTATACTCTGAAACCTGTCTCCGCCCTACCGGCCGGAGCACTCTATACTCTGAAACCTGTCTCCGCCCTAATGGCCGGAGGCCTCTATACTCCGAGTGCTGTCTCCGCCCTACCGGCCGGAGGACTCTATACTCCGAGTGCTGTCTCCGCCTTACCGGCCGGAGGACTCTATTGTCCGAGTGCTGTCTCCACCCTACCGGCCGGAGGATTCTATAGTCCGAGTGCTGACTCGGCCCTACCGGCCTGCGCACTCTGTACTCCGAGTGCAGTCTTCGCCCTACTGGCCGGAGGACTCTATTATCCGAGTGCTGTCTCTGGCCGGAGTGCTCTATAGTCCGAGTGCCGTCCCGCCCTACCGGCCAGAGGACTCTATACTCCGAGTGCTGTCTTCGACCTACCGGCCGGAGGACTCTATTGTCCGACTGCTGTTTCCGCCCTACCGGCCGGAGGACTCTATACTCCGACTGCTGTTTCCGCCCTACCGGCCAGAGGACTCTACAGTTCGAGTGCTGTCTCCGCCCTACCGGACGGAGGACTCTATATTCTGAGTGCTGTCTCCGCCGTACTGGCCGGAGGACTCTATACTCTGAGTGCTGTCTCCGCCCTACCAGCCGGAGGACTCTATACTCCGAGTGCTGTCCCCGCCCTACTGGCCGGAGGACTCTATACTCACAGTGCTGTCTCTGTCCCATTGGCCGGTGGACTCTGCACTCCGAGTGCAGTCTCCGCCTACCGGACGGAGGACTCTATACTCTGAAAGCTGTCTCCGCCCAACCGGTGAGAGGACTCTATTGTCCGAGTGCTGTCTCCGCCCTACCGGCCGGAGAACTCTATAGTCCGAGTGCTGTCTCCGCCCTACCGGCCGGAGGACTCTATTGTCCGAGTGCTGTCTCCGCCCTACCGGTGAGAGGACTCTATTTTCCGAGTGCTGTCTCCGCCCTACCGGCCAGAGAACTCTATACTCTGAGTGCTGTCTCCGCCCTACCGGCCGGAGGACTCTATAGTCCAAGTGCTGTCTCCGCCCTACCGGCCGGAGGACTCTATTGTCCGAGTGCTGTCTCCGCCCTACCGGCCGGAGGACTCTATTGTCCGAGTGCTGTCTCCGCCCTACCGGTGAGAGGACTCTATTTTCCGAGTGCTGTCTCCGCCCTACCGGCCAGAGGACTCTATACTCTGAGTGCTGTCTCCGCCCTACCGGCCGGAGGATTCTATTGTCCGAGTGCTGTCTCCGCCCAACTGGCCGGAGGACTCTATATTCCGAGTGCTGTCTCCTCCCTATCTGCCGGAGGACTCTATTGTCCGAGTGCTCTCTCTGGCCGGAGGACTCTATACTCCGAGTGCTGTCTCCGCCCTACCAGCCGGAGGACTCTATTGTCCGAGTGCTCTCTCTGGCCGGAGGACTGTATTGTCCGAGTGCTGTCTTCGCCCTACCGGCCGGAGGACTCTATTCTCCGAGTGCTGTCTCCGCCCTATCGGCCGGAGGACTCTATACTCTGAGTGCTGTCTCCGCCCTACCGGCCGGAGGACTCTATTGTCCGAGTGCTGTCTCCGCCCTACCAGCCGGAGGACTCTATTGTCCGACTGCTGTCTCCGCCCTACCGGCCGGAGGACTCTATTGTCCGAGTGCTGTCTCCGTCCTATCGGCCGGAGGACTCTATACTCCGAGTGCTGTCTCCGCCCTACCGGCCGGAGGATTCTATACTCTGAGTGCTGTCTCCGCCCTACTGGCCGGAGGACTCTATACTCACAGTGCTGTCTCCACCCTACCGGCCGGAGGACTCTATTGTCCGAGTGCTGTCTCCGCCTTACCGGCCGGAGGACTCTATACTCTGAAACCTGTCTCCGCCCTACCGGCCGGAGGACTCTATACTCTGAAACCTGTCTCCGCCCTAATGGCCGGAGGCCTCTATACTCCGAGTGCTGTCTCCGCCCTACCGGCCGGAGGACTCTATACTCCGAGTGCTGTCTCCGCCTTACCGGCCGGAGGACTCTATTGTCCGAGTGCTGTCTCCGCCCTACCGGCCGGAGGATTCTATAGTCCGAGTGCTGACTCGGCCCTACCGGCCTGCGCACTCTGTACTCCGAGTGCAGTCTCCGCCCTACTGGCCGGAGGACTCTATTATCCGAGTGCTGTCTCTGGCCGGAGTGCTCTATAGTCCGAGTGCTGTCCCGCCCTACCGGCCAGAGGACTCTATACTCCGAGTGCTGTCTTCGACCTACCGGCCGGAGGACTCTATTGTCCGACTGCTGTTTCCGCCCTACCAGCCGGAGGACTCTATACTCCGACTGCTGTTTCCGCCCTACCGGCCAGAGGACTCTACAGTTCGAGTGCTGTCTCCGCCCTACCGGACGGAGGACTCTATATTCCGAGTGCTGTCTCCGCCGTACTGGCCGGAGGACTCTATACTCTGAGTGCCGTCTCCGCCCTACCAGCCGGAGGACTCTATACTCCGAGTGCTGTCCCCGCCCTACTGGCCGGAGGACTCTATACTCACAGTGCTGTCTCTGTCCCATTGGCCGGTGGACTCTGTACTCCGAGTGCAGTCTCCGCCTACCGGACGGAGGACTCTATACTCTGAAAGCTGTCTCCGCCCAACCGGTGAGAGGACTCTATTGTCCGAGTGCTGTCTCCGCCCTACCGGCCGGAGAACTCTATAGTCCGAGTGCTGTCTCCGCCCTACCGGCCGGAGGACTCTATTGTCCGAGTGCTGTCTCCGCCCTACCGGTGAGAGGACTCTATTTTCCGAGTGCTGTCTCCGCCCTACCGGCCAGAGAACTCTATACTCTGAGTGCTGTCTCCGCCCTACCGGCCGGAGGACTCTATACTCTGAGTGCTGTCTCCACCCTAACAGCCGGAGGATTCTATTGTCCGAGTGCTGTCTCCGCCCTACTGGCCGGAGGACTCTATATTCCGAGTGCTGTCTCCGCCCTATCTGCCGGAGGACTCTATTGTCCGAGTGCTCTCTCTGGCCGGAGGACTCTATACTCCGAGTGCTGTCTCCGCCCTACCGGCCGGAGGACTCTATTGTCCGAGTGCTGTCACGGCCCTACCGGTGAGAGGACTCTATTTTCCGAGTGCTGTCTTCGCCCTACCGGCCGGAGGACTCAATTCTCCGCGTGCTGTCTCCGCCATATCGGCCGGAGGACTCTATACTCTGAGTGCTGTCTCCGCCCTACCGGCCGGAGGACTCTATTGTCCGAGTGCTGTCTCCGCCCTACCAGCCGGAGGACTCTATTGTCCGACTGCTGTCTCCGCCCTACCGGCCGGAGGACTCTATTGTCCGAGTGCTGTCTCCGTCCTATCGGCCGGAGGACTCTATACTCCGAGTGCTGTCTCCGCCCTACCGGCCGGAGGATTCTATACTCTGAGTGCTGTCTCCGCCCTACTGGCCGGAGGACTCTATACTCAGAGTGCTGTCTCCACCCTACCGGCCGGAGGACTCTATTGTCTGAGTGCTGTCTCCGCCTTACCGGCCGGAGGACTCTATACTCTGAAACCTGTCTCCGCCCTACCGGCCGGAGCACTCTATACTCTGAAACCTGTCTCCGCCCTAATGGCCGGAGGCCTCTATACTCCGAGTGCTGTCTCCGCCCTACCGGCCGGAGGACTCTATACTCCGAGTGCTGTCTCCGCCTTACCGGCCGGAGGACTCTATTGTCCGAGTGCTGTCTCCGCCCTACCGGCCGGAGGATTCTATAGTCCGAGTGCTGACTCGGCCCTACCGGCCTCGCACTCTGTACTCCGAGTGCAGTCTTCGCCCTACTGGCCGGAGGACTCTATTATCCGAGTGCTGTCTCTGGCCGGAGTGCTCTATAGTCCGAGTGCCGTCCCGCCCTACCGGCCAGAGGACTCTATACTCCGAGTGCTGTCTTCGACCTACCGGCCGGAGGACTCTATTGTCCGACTGCTGTTTCCGCCCTACCGGCCGGAGGACTCTATACTCCGACTGCTGTTTCCGCCCTACCGGCCAGAGGACTCTACAGTTCGAGTGCTGTCTCCGCCCTACCGGACGGAGGACTCTATATTCCGAGTGCTGTCTCCGCCGTACTGGCCGGAGGACTCTATACTCTGAGTGCTGTCTCCGCCCTACCAGCCGGAGGACTCTATACTCCGAGTGCTCTCTCCACCCACCGGACGGTGGACTCTATACTCTGAGTGCTGTCTCCGCCCTACCAGCCGGAGGACTCTATACTCCGAGTGCTGTCCCCGCCCTACTGGCCGGAGGACTCTATACTCACAGTGCTGTCTCTGTCCCATTGGCCGGTGGACTCTGCACTCCGAGTGCAGTCTCCGCCTACCGGACGGAGGACTCTATACTCTGAAAGCTGTCTCCGCCCAACCGGTGAGAGGACTCTATTGTCCGAGTGCTGTCTCCGCCCTACCGGCCGGAGAACTCTATAGTCCGAGTGCTGTCTCCGCCCTACCGGCCGGAGGACTCTATTGTCCGAGTGCTGTCTCCGCCCTACCGGTGAGAGGACTCTATTTTCCGAGTGCTGTCGCCGCCCTACCGGCCAGAGAACTCTATACTCTGAGTGCTGTCTCCGCCCTACCGGCCGGAGGACTCTATAGTCCAAGTGCTGTCTCCGCCCTACTGGCCGGAGGACTCTATACTCACAGTGCTGTCTCTGTCCCATTGGCCGGTGGACTCTGTACTCCGAGTGCAGTCTCCGCCTACCGGACGGAGGACTCTATACTCTGAAAGCTGTCTCCGCCCAACCAGTGAGAGGACTCTATTGTCCGAGTGCTGTCTCTGCCCTACCGGCCGGAGAACTCAATAGTCCGAGTGCTGTCTCCGCCCTACCGGCCAGAGGACTCTATTGTCCGAGTGCTGTCTCCGCCCTACCGGCCAGAGGACTCTATACTCTGAGTGCTGTCTCCGCCCTACCGGCCGGAGGACTCTATACTCTGAGTGCTGTCTCCGCCCTACCAGCCGGAGGATTCTATTGTCCGAGTGCTGTCTCCGCTCTACTGGCCGGAGGACTCTATTGTCCGAGTGCTGTCTCCGCCCAACTGGCCGGAGGACTCTATATTCCGAGTGCTGTCTCCTCCCTATCTGCCGGAGGACTCTATTGTCCGAGTGCTCTCTCTGGCCGGAGGACTCTATACTCCGAGTGCTGTCTCCGCCCTACCAGCCGGAGGACTCTATTGTCCGAGTGCTCTCTCTGGCCGGAGGACTGTATTGTCCGAGTGCTGTCTTCGCCCTACCGGCCGGAGGACTCTATTCTCCGAGTGCTGTCTCCGCCCTATCGGCCGGAGGACTCTATACTCTGAGTGCTGTCTCCGCCCTACCGGCCGGAGGACTCTATTGTCCGAGTGCTGTCTCCGCCCTACCAGCCGGAGGACTCTATTGTCCGACTGCTGTCTCCGCCCTACCGGCCGGAGGACTCTATTGTCCGAGTGCTGTCTCCGTCCTATCGGCCGGAGGACTCTATACTCCGAGTGCTGTCTCCGCCCTACCGGCCGGAGGATTCTATACTCTGAGTGCTGTCTCCGCCCTACTGGCCGGAGGACTCTATACTCACAGTGCTGTCTCCACCCTACCGGCCGGAGGACTCTATTGTCCGAGTGCTGTCTCCGCCTTACCGGCCGGAGGACTCTATACTCTGAAACCTGTCTCCGCCCTACCGGCCGGAGGACTCTATACTCTGAAACCTGTCTCCGCCCTAATGGCCGGAGGCCTCTATACTCCGAGTGCTGTCTCCGCCCTACCGGCCGGAGGACTCTATACTCCGAGTGCTGTCTCCGCCTTACCGGCCGGAGGACTCTATTGTCCGAGTGCTGTCTCCGCCCTACCGGCCGGAGGATTCTATAGTCCGAGTGCTGACTCGGCCCTACCGGCCTGCGCACTCTGTACTCCGAGTGCAGTCTCCGCCCTACTGGCCGGAGGACTCTATTATCCGAGTGCTGTCTCTGGCCGGAGTGCTCTATAGTCCGAGTGCTGTCCCGCCCTACCGGCCAGAGGACTCTATACTCCGAGTGCTGTCTTCGACCTACCGGCCGGAGGACTCTATTGTCCGACTGCTGTTTCCGCCCTACCAGCCGGAGGACTCTATACTCCGACTGCTGTTTCCGCCCTACCGGCCAGAGGACTCTACAGTTCGAGTGCTGTCTCCGCCCTACCGGACGGAGGACTCTATATTCCGAGTGCTGTCTCCGCCGTACTGGCCGGAGGACTCTATACTCTGAGTGCCGTCTCCGCCCTACCAGCCGGAGGACTCTATACTCCGAGTGCTGTCCCCGCCCTACTGGCCGGAGGACTCTATACTCACAGTGCTGTCTCTGTCCCATTGGCCGGTGGACTCTGTACTCCGAGTGCAGTCTCCGCCTACCGGACGGAGGACTCTATACTCTGAAAGCTGTCTCCGCCCAACCGGTGAGAGGACTCTATTGTCCGAGTGCTGTCTCCGCCCTACCGGCCGGAGAACTCTATAGTCCGAGTGCTGTCTCCGCCCTACCGGCCGGAGGACTCTATTGTCCGAGTGCTGTCTCCGCCCTACCGGTGAGAGGACTCTATTTTCCGAGTGCTGTCTCCGCCCTACCGGCCAGAGAACTCTATACTCTGAGTGCTGTCTCCGCCCTACCGGCCGGAGGACTCTATACTCTGAGTGCTGTCTCCACCCTAACAGCCGGAGGATTCTATTGTCCGAGTGCTGTCTCCGCCCTACTGGCCGGAGGACTCTATATTCCGAGTGCTGTCTCCGCCCTATCTGCCGGAGGACTCTATTGTCCGAGTGCTCTCTCTGGCCGGAGGACTCTATACTCCGAGTGCTGTCTCCGCCCTACCGGCCGGAGGACTCTATTGTCCGAGTGCTGTCACGGCCCTACCGGTGAGAGGACTCTATTTTCCGAGTGCTGTCTTCGCCCTACCGGCCGGAGGACTCAATTCTCCGCGTGCTGTCTCCGCCATATCGGCCGGAGGACTCTATACTCTGAGTGCTGTCTCCGCCCTACCGGCCGGAGGACTCTATTGTCCGAGTGCTGTCTCCGCCCTACCAGCCGGAGGACTCTATTGTCCGACTGCTGTCTCCGCCCTACCGGCCGGAGGACTCTATTGTCCGAGTGCTGTCTCCGTCCTATCGGCCGGAGGACTCTATACTCCGAGTGCTGTCTCCGCCCTACCGGCCGGAGGATTCTATACTCTGAGTGCTGTCTCCGCCCTACTGGCCGGAGGACTCTATACTCAGAGTGCTGTCTCCACCCTACCGGCCGGAGGACTCTATTGTCTGAGTGCTGTCTCCGCCTTACCGGCCGGAGGACTCTATACTCTGAAACCTGTCTCCGCCCTACCGGCCGGAGCACTCTATACTCTGAAACCTGTCTCCGCCCTAATGGCCGGAGGCCTCTATACTCCGAGTGCTGTCTCCGCCCTACCGGCCGGAGGACTCTATACTCCGAGTGCTGTCTCCGCCTTACCGGCCGGAGGACTCTATTGTCCGAGTGCTGTCTCCGCCCTACCGGCCGGAGGATTCTATAGTCCGAGTGCTGACTCGGCCCTACCGGCCTCGCACTCTGTACTCCGAGTGCAGTCTTCGCCCTACTGGCCGGAGGACTCTATTATCCGAGTGCTGTCTCTGGCCGGAGTGCTCTATAGTCCGAGTGCCGTCCCGCCCTACCGGCCAGAGGACTCTATACTCCGAGTGCTGTCTTCGACCTACCGGCCGGAGGACTCTATTGTCCGACTGCTGTTTCCGCCCTACCGGCCGGAGGACTCTATACTCCGACTGCTGTTTCCGCCCTACCGGCCAGAGGACTCTACAGTTCGAGTGCTGTCTCCGCCCTACCGGACGGAGGACTCTATATTCCGAGTGCTGTCTCCGCCGTACTGGCCGGAGGACTCTATACTCTGAGTGCTGTCTCCGCCCTACCAGCCGGAGGACTCTATACTCCGAGTGCTCTCTCCACCCACCGGACGGTGGACTCTATACTCTGAGTGCTGTCTCCGCCCTACCAGCCGGAGGACTCTATACTCCGAGTGCTGTCCCCGCCCTACTGGCCGGAGGACTCTATACTCACAGTGCTGTCTCTGTCCCATTGGCCGGTGGACTCTGCACTCCGAGTGCAGTCTCCGCCTACCGGACGGAGGACTCTATACTCTGAAAGCTGTCTCCGCCCAACCGGTGAGAGGACTCTATTGTCCGAGTGCTGTCTCCGCCCTACCGGCCGGAGAACTCTATAGTCCGAGTGCTGTCTCCGCCCTACCGGCCGGAGGACTCTATTGTCCGAGTGCTGTCTCCGCCCTACCGGTGAGAGGACTCTATTTTCCGAGTGCTGTCGCCGCCCTACCGGCCAGAGAACTCTATACTCTGAGTGCTGTCTCCGCCCTACCGGAAGGAGGACTCTATAGTCCAAGTGCTGTCTCCGCCCTACTGGCCGGAGGACTCTATACTCACAGTGCTGTCTCTGTCCCATTGGCCGGTGGACTCTGTACTCCGAGTGCAGTCTCCGCCTACCGGACGGAGGACTCTATACTCTGAAAGCTGTCTCCGCCCAACCAGTGAGAGGACTCTATTGTCCGAGTGCTGTCTCTGCCCTACCGGCCGGAGAACTCAATAGTCCGAGTGCTGTCTCCGCCCTACCGGCCAGAGGACTCTATTGTCCGAGTGCTGTCTCCGCCCTACCGGCCAGAGGACTCTATACTCTGAGTGCTGTCTCCGCCCTACCGGCCGGAGGACTCTATACTCTGAGTGCTGTCTCCGCCCTACCAGCCGGAGGATTCTATTGTCCGAGTGCTGTCTCCGCTCTACTGGCCGGAGGACTCTATATTCCGAGTGCTGTCTCCGCCCTATCTGCCGGAGGACTCTATTGTCCGAGTGCTCTCTCTGGCCGGAGGACTCTATACTCCGAGTGCTGTCTCCGCCCTACTGGCCGGAGGACTCTATTGTCCGAGTGCTGTCTCGGCCCTACCGGTGAGAGGACTCTATTCTCCGAGTGCTGTCTCCGCCCTATCGGCCGGAGGAGTCTATACTCCGAGTGCTGTCTCCGCCCTACCGGCTGGAGGACTCTATTGTCCGAGTGCTGTCTCCGCCCTACCAGCCGGAGGACTCTATTGTCCGAGTGCTGTCTCCGCCCTACCGGCCGGAGGACTCTATACTCTGAGTGCTGTCTCCGCCCTACCGGCCGGAGGACTCTATACTCTGAGTGCTGTCTCCGCCCTACCTGCCGGAGGATTCTATACTCTGAGTGCTGTCTCCGCCCTACCGGCCGGAGGACTCTATACTCTGAGTGCTGTCTCCGCCCTACCGGCCGGAGGACTCTATACTCTGAGTGCTGTCTCCGCCCTACCGGCCGGAGGACACTATACTCTGAGTGCTGTCTCCGCCCTACCAGCCGGAGGATTCTATTGTCCGAGTGCTGTCTCCGCTCTACTGGCCAGAGGACTCTATATTCCGAGTGCTGTCTCCGCCCTATCTGCCGGAGGACTCTATTGTCCGAGTGCTCTCTCTGGCCGGAGGACTCTATACTCCGAGTGCTGTCTCCGCCCTACCGGCCGGAGGACTCTATTGTCCGAGTGCTGTCACGGCCCTACCGGTGAGAGGACTCTATTCTCCGAGTGCTGTCTCCGCCCTATCGGCCGGAGGAGTCTATACTCCGAGTGCTGTCTCCGCCCTACCGGCCGGAGGACTCTATTGTCTGAGTGCTGTCTCCGCCCTACCGGCCGGAGGACTCTATTGTCCGAGTGCTGTCTCCGCCCTACCGGCCGGAGGACTCTATTGTCCGAGTGCTGTCTCTGCCCTACCGGCCGGAGGATTCTATAGTCCGAGTGCTGTCTCGGCCCTACCGGCCGACGCACTCTGTACTCCGAGTGCTGTCTCCGCCCTACGGGCCGGAGGACTCTATTGTCCGACTGCTGTCTCCGCCCTACTGGCCGGAGGACTCTATACTCACAGTGCTGTCTCTGTCCCATTGGCCGGTGGACTCTGTACTCCGAGTGCAGTCTCCGCCTACCGGACGGAGGACTCTATACTCTGAAAGCTGTCTCCGCCCAACCAGTGAGAGGACTCTATTGTCCGAGTGCTGTCTCTGCCCTACCGGCCGGAGAACTCAATAGTCCGAGTGCTGTCTCCGCCCTACCGGCCAGAGGACTCTATTGTCCGAGTGCTGTCTCCGCCCTACCGGCCAGAGGACTCTATACTCTGAGTGCTGTCTCCGCCCTACCGGCCGGAGGACTCTATACTCTGAGTGCTGTCTCCGCCCTACCAGCCGGAGGATTCTATTGTCCGAGTGCTGTCTCCGCTCTACTGGCCGGAGGACTCTATATTCCGAGTGCTGTCTCCGCCCTATCTGCCGGAGGACTCTATTGTCCGAGTGCTCTCTCTGGCCGGAGGACTCTATACTCCGAGTGCTGTCTCCGCCCTACCGGCCGGAGGACTCTATTGTCCGAGTGCTGTCTCGGCCCTACCGGTGAGAGGACTCTATTCTCCGAGTGCTGTCTCCGCCCTATCGGCCGGAGGAGTCTATACTCCGAGTGCTGTCTCCGCCCTACCGGCTGGAGGACTCTATTGTCCGAGTGCTGTCTCCGCCCTACCAGCCGGAGGACTCTATTGTCCGAGTGCTGTCTCCGCCCTACCGGCCGGAGGACTCTATACTCTGAGTGCTGTCTCCGCCCTACCGGCCGGAGGACTCTATACTCTGAGTGCTGTCTCCGCCCTACCTGCCGGAGGATTCTATACTCTGAGTGCTGTCTCCGCCCTACCGGCCGGAGGACTCTATACTCTGAGTGCTGTCTCCGCCCTACCGGCCGGAGGACTCTATACTCTGAGTGCTGTCTCCGCCCTACCGGCCGGAGGACACTATACTCTGAGTGCTGTCTCCGCCCTACCAGCCGGAGGATTCTATTGTCCGAGTGCTGTCTCCGCTCTACTGGCCAGAGGACTCTATATTCCGAGTGCTGTCTCCGCCCTATCTGCCGGAGGACTCTATTGTCCGAGTGCTCTCTCTGGCCGGAGGACTCTATACTCCGAGTGCTGTCTCCGCCCTACCGGCCGGAGGACTCTATTGTCCGAGTGCTGTCACGGCCCTACCGGTGAGAGGACTCTATTCTCCGAGTGCTGTCTCCGCCCTATCGGCCGGAGGAGTCTATACTCCGAGTGCTGTCTCCGCCCTACCGGCCGGAGGACTCTATTGTCCGAGTGCTGTCTCCGCCCTACCGGCCGGAGGACTCTATTGTCCGAGTGCTGTCTCTGCCCTACCGGCCGGAGGATTCTATAGTCCGAGTGCTGTCTCGGCCCTACCGGCCGACGCACTCTGTACTCCGAGTGCTGTCTCCGCCCTACGGGCCGGAGGACTCTATTGTCCGACTGCTGTCTCCGTCCTACTGGCCGGAGGACTCTATACTCCGACTGCTGTCTCCGCCCTACCGGCCAGAGGACTCTATTGTCCGAGTGCTGTCTCCGCCCTACCGGCCAGAGGACTCTATTGTCCGACTGCTGTCTCCGCCCTACCGGCCGGTGGACTCTATACTCCGACTGCTGTCTCCGCCCTACCGGCGAGAGGACTCTATACTCCGACTGCTGTCTCCGCCCTACCGGCCGGAGGACTCTATAGTTCGAGTGCTGTCTCCGCCCTACCGGACGGAGGACTCTATATTCCGGGTGCTGTCTCCGCCCTACTGGCCGGAGGACTCTATTCTCCGAGTGCTGTCTCCGCCCTACCGGCCGGTGGACTCTATACTCCGACTGCTGTCTCCGCCCTACCGGCCGGAGGACTCTATAGTTCGAGTGCTGTCTCCGCCCTACCGGACGGAGGACTCTATATTCCGGGTGCTGTCTCCGCCCTACTGGCCGGAAGACTCTATTCTCCGAGTGCTGTCTCCGCCCTACTGGCCGGAAGACTCTATTCTCCGAGTGCTGTCTCCGCCCTACCGGACGGAGGACTCTATTCTCCGAGTGCTGTCTCCGCCCTACCGACCGGTGGACTCTGTACTCCGAGTGCTCTCTCCGCCCACCGGACGGAGGACTCTATACTCTGAGTGCTGTCTCCTCCCTATCTGCCGGAGGACTCTATTGTCCGAGTGCTCTCTCTGGCCGGAGGACTCTATACTCCGAGTGCTGTCTCCGCCCTACCAGCCGGAGGACTCTATTGTCCGAGTGCTCTCTCTGGCCGGAGCACTGTATTGTCCGAGTGCTGTCTCCGCCCTACCGGTGAGAGGACTCTATTTTCCGAGTGCTGTCTCCGCCCTACCGGCCAGAGGACTCTATACTCTGAGTGCTGTCTCCGCCCTACCGGCCGGAGGATTCTATTGTCCGAGTGCTGTCTCCGCCCAACTGGCCGGAGGACTCTATATTCCGAGTGCTGTCTCCTCCCTATCTGCCGGAGGACTCTATTGTCCGAGTGCTCTCTCTGGCCGGAGGACTCTATACTCCGAGTGCTGTCTCCGCCCTACCAGCCGGAGGACTCTATTGTCCGAGTGCTCTCTCTGGCCGGAGGACTGTATTGTCCGAGTGCTGTCTTCGCCCTACCGGCCGGAGGACTCTATTCTCCGAGTGCTGTCTCCGCCCTATCGGCCGGAGGACTCTATACTCTGAGTGCTGTCTCCGCCCTACCGGCCGGAGGACTCTATTGTCCGAGTGCTGTCTCCGCCCTACCAGCCGGAGGACTCTATTGTCCGACTGCTGTCTCCGCCCTACCGGCCGGAGGACTCTATTGTCCGAGTGCTGTCTCCGTCCTATCGGCCGGAGGACTCTATACTCCGAGTGCTGTCTCCGCCCTACCGGCCGGAGGATTCTATACTCTGAGTGCTGTCTCCGCCCTACTGGCCGGAGGACTCTATACTCAGAGTGCTGTCTCCACCCTACCGGCCGGAGGACTCTATTGTCCGAGTGCTGTCTCCGCCTTACCGGCCGGAGGACTCTATACTCTGAAACCTGTCTCCGCCCTAATGGCCGGAGGCCTCTATACTCCGAGTGCTGTCTCCGCCCTACCGGCCGGAGGACTCTATACTCCGAGTGCTGTCTCCGCCTTACCGGCCGGAGGACTCTATTGTCCGAGTGCTGTCTCCGCCCTACCGGCCGGAGGATTCTATAGTCCGAGTGCTGACTTGGCCCTACCGGCCTGCGCACTGTGTACTCCGAGTGCAGTCTCCGCCCTACTGGCCGGAGGACTCTATTATCCGAGTGCTGTCTCTGGCCGGAGTGCTCTATAGTCCGAGTGCTGTCCCGCCCTACCGGCCAGAGGACTCTATACTCCGAGTGCTGTCTTCGACCTACCGGCCGGAGGACTCTATTGTCCGACTGCTGTTTCCGCCCTACCGGCCGGAGGACTCTATACTCCGACTGCTGTTTCCGCCCTACCGGCCAGAGGACTCTACAGTTCGAGTGCTGTCTCCGCCCTACCGGACGGAGGACTCTATATTCCGAGTGCTGTCTCCGCCGTACTGGCCGGAGGACTCTATACTCTGAGTGCTGTCTCCGCCCTACCAGCCGGAGGACTCTATACTCCGAGTGCTCTCTCCACCCACCGGACGGTGGACTCTATACTCTGAGTGCTGTCTCCGCCCTACCAGCCGGAGGACTCTATACTCCGAGTGCTGTCCCCGCCCTACTGGCCGGAGGACTCTATACTCACAGTGCTGTCTCTGTCCCATTGGCCGGTGGACTCTGCACTCCGAGTGCAGTCTCCGCCTACCGGACGGAGGACTCTATACTCTGAAAGCTGTCTCCGCCCAACCGGTGAGAGGACTCTATTGTCCGAGTGCTGTCTCCGCCCTACCGGCCGGAGAACTCTATAGTCCGAGTGCTGTCTCCGCCCTACCGGCCGGAGGACTCTATTGTCCGAGTGCTGTCTCCGCCCTACCGGCCGGAGGATTCTATAGTCCGAGTGCTGACTCGGCCCTACCGGCCTCGCACTCTGTACTCCGAGTGCAGTCTTCGCCCTACTGGCCGGAGGACTCTATTATCCGAGTGCTGTCTCTGGCCGGAGTGCTCTATAGTCCGAGTGCCGTCCCGCCCTACCGGCCAGAGGACTCTATACTCCGAGTGCTGTCTTCGACCTACCGGCCGGAGGACTCTATTGTCCGACTGCTGTTTCCGCCCTACCGGCCGGAGGACTCTATACTCCGACTGCTGTTTCCGCCCTACCGGCCAGAGGACTCTACAGTTCGAGTGCTGTCTCCGCCCTACCGGACGGAGGACTCTATATTCCGAGTGCTGTCTCCGCCGTACTGGCCGGAGGACTCTATACTCTGAGTGCTGTCTCCGCCCTACCAGCCGGAGGACTCTATACTCCGAGTGCTCTCTCCACCCACCGGACGGTGGACTCTATACTCTGAGTGCTGTCTCCGCCCTACCAGCCGGAGGACTCTATACTCCGAGTGCTGTCCCCGCCCTACTGGCCGGAGGACTCTATACTCACAGTGCTGTCTCTGTCCCATTGGCCGGTGGACTCTGCACTCCGAGTGCAGTCTCCGCCTACCGGACGGAGGACTCTATACTCTGAAAGCTGTCTCCGCCCAACCGGTGAGAGGACTCTATTGTCCGAGTGCTGTCTCCGCCCTACCGGCCGGAGAACTCTATAGTCCGAGTGCTGTCTCCGCCCTACCGGCCGGAGGACTCTATTGTCCGAGTGCTGTCTCCGCCCTACCGGTGAGAGGACTCTATTTTCCGAGTGCTGTCGCCGCCCTACCGGCCAGAGAACTCTATACTCTGAGTGCTGTCTCCGCCCTACCGGCCGGAGGACTCTATAGTCCAAGTGCTGTCTCCGCCCTACTGGCCGGAGGACTCTATACTCACAGTGCTGTCTCTGTCCCATTGGCCGGTGGACTCTGTACTCCGAGTGCAGTCTCCGCCTACCGGACGGAGGACTCTATACTCTGAAAGCTGTCTCCGCCCAACCAGTGAGAGGACTCTATTGTCCGAGTGCTGTCTCTGCCCTACCGGCCGGAGAACTCAATAGTCCGAGTGCTGTCTCCGCCCTACCGGCCAGAGGACTCTATTGTCCGAGTGCTGTCTCCGCCCTACCGGCCAGAGGACTCTATACTCTGAGTGCTGTCTCCGCCCTACCGGCCGGAGGACTCTATACTCTGAGTGCTGTCTCCGCCCTACCAGCCGGAGGATTCTATTGTCCGAGTGCTGTCTCCGCTCTACTGGCCGGAGGACTCTATATTCCGAGTGCTGTCTCCGCCCTATCTGCCGGAGGACTCTATTGTCCGAGTGCTCTCTCTGGCCGGAGGACTCTATACTCCGAGTGCTGTCTCCGCCCTACCGGCCGGAGGACTCTATTGTCCGAGTGCTGTCTCGGCCCTACCGGTGAGAGGACTCTATTCTCCGAGTGCTGTCTCCGCCCTATCGGCCGGAGGAGTCTATACTCCGAGTGCTGTCTCCGCCCTACCGGCTGGAGGACTCTATTGTCCGAGTGCTGTCTCCGCCCTACCAGCCGGAGGACTCTATTGTCCGAGTGCTGTCTCCGCCCTACCGGCCGGAGGACTCTATACTCTGAGTGCTGTCTCCGCCCTACCGGCCGGAGGACTCTATACTCTGAGTGCTGTCTCCGCCCTACCTGCCGGAGGATTCTATACTCTGAGTGCTGTCTCCGCCCTACCGGCCGGAGGACTCTATACTCTGAGTGCTGTCTCCGCCCTACCGGCCGGAGGACTCTATACTCTGAGTGCTGTCTCCGCCCTACCGGCCGGAGGACACTATACTCTGAGTGCTGTCTCCGCCCTACCAGCCGGAGGATTCTATTGTCCGAGTGCTGTCTCCGCTCTACTGGCCAGAGGACTCTATATTCCGAGTGCTGTCTCCGCCCTATCTGCCGGAGGACTCTATTGTCCGAGTGCTCTCTCTGGCCGGAGGACTCTATACTCCGAGTGCTGTCTCCGCCCTACCGGCCGGAGGACTCTATTGTCCGAGTGCTGTCACGGCCCTACCGGTGAGAGGACTCTATTCTCCGAGTGCTGTCTCCGCCCTATCGGCCGGAGGAGTCTATACTCCGAGTGCTGTCTCCGCCCTACCGGCCGGAGGACTCTATTGTCTGAGTGCTGTCTCCGCCCTACCGGCCGGAGGACTCTATTGTCCGAGTGCTGTCTCCGCCCTACCGGCCGGAGGACTCTATTGTCCGAGTGCTGTCTCTGCCCTACCGGCCGGAGGATTCTATAGTCCGAGTGCTGTCTCGGCCCTACCGGCCGACGCACTCTGTACTCCGAGTGCTGTCTCCGCCCTACGGGCCGGAGGACTCTATTGTCCGACTGCTGTCTCCGCCCTACTGGCCGGAGGACTCTATACTCACAGTGCTGTCTCTGTCCCATTGGCCGGTGGACTCTGTACTCCGAGTGCAGTCTCCGCCTACCGGACGGAGGACTCTATACTCTGAAAGCTGTCTCCGCCCAACCAGTGAGAGGACTCTATTGTCCGAGTGCTGTCTCTGCCCTACCGGCCGGAGAACTCAATAGTCCGAGTGCTGTCTCCGCCCTACCGGCCAGAGGACTCTATTGTCCGAGTGCTGTCTCCGCCCTACCGGCCAGAGGACTCTATACTCTGAGTGCTGTCTCCGCCCTACCGGCCGGAGGACTCTATACTCTGAGTGCTGTCTCCGCCCTACCAGCCGGAGGATTCTATTGTCCGAGTGCTGTCTCCGCTCTACTGGCCGGAGGACTCTATATTCCGAGTGCTGTCTCCGCCCTATCTGCCGGAGGACTCTATTGTCCGAGTGCTCTCTCTGGCCGGAGGACTCTATACTCCGAGTGCTGTCTCCGCCCTACCGGCCGGAGGACTCTATTGTCCGAGTGCTGTCTCGGCCCTACCGGTGAGAGGACTCTATTCTCCGAGTGCTGTCTCCGCCCTATCGGCCGGAGGAGTCTATACTCCGAGTGCTGTCTCCGCCCTACCGGCTGGAGGACTCTATTGTCCGAGTGCTGTCTCCGCCCTACCAGCCGGAGGACTCTATTGTCCGAGTGCTGTCTCCGCCCTACCGGCCGGAGGACTCTATACTCTGAGTGCTGTCTCCGCCCTACCGGCCGGAGGACTCTATACTCTGAGTGCTGTCTCCGCCCTACCTGCCGGAGGATTCTATACTCTGAGTGCTGTCTCCGCCCTACCGGCCGGAGGACTCTATACTCTGAGTGCTGTCTCCGCCCTACCGGCCGGAGGACTCTATACTCTGAGTGCTGTCTCCGCCCTACCGGCCGGAGGACACTATACTCTGAGTGCTGTCTCCGCCCTACCAGCCGGAGGATTCTATTGTCCGAGTGCTGTCTCCGCTCTACTGGCCAGAGGACTCTATATTCCGAGTGCTGTCTCCGCCCTATCTGCCGGAGGACTCTATTGTCCGAGTGCTCTCTCTGGCCGGAGGACTCTATACTCCGAGTGCTGTCTCCGCCCTACCGGCCGGAGGACTCTATTGTCCGAGTGCTGTCACGGCCCTACCGGTGAGAGGACTCTATTCTCCGAGTGCTGTCTCCGCCCTATCGGCCGGAGGAGTCTATACTCCGAGTGCTGTCTCCGCCCTACCGGCCGGAGGACTCTATTGTCCGAGTGCTGTCTCCGCCCTACCGGCCGGAGGACTCTATTGTCCGAGTGCTGTCTCTGCCCTACCGGCCGGAGGATTCTATAGTCCGAGTGCTGTCTCGGCCCTACCGGCCGACGCACTCTGTACTCCGAGTGCTGTCTCCGCCCTACGGGCCGGAGGACTCTATTGTCCGACTGCTGTCTCCGCCCTACTGGCCGGAGGACTCTATACTCCGACTGCTGTCTCCGCCCTACCGGCCAGAGGACTCTATTGTCCGAGTGCTGTCTCCGCCCTACCGGCCAGAGGACTCTATTGTCCGACTGCTGTCTCCGCCCTACCGGCCGGTGGACTCTATACTCCGACTGCTGTCTCCGCCCTACCGGCGAGAGGACTCTATACTCCGACTGCTGTCTCCGCCCTACCGGCCGGAGGACTCTATAGTTCGAGTGCTGTCTCCGCCCTACCGGACGGAGGACTCTATATTCCGGGTGCTGTCTCCGCCCTACTGGCCGGAGGACTCTATTCTCCGAGTGCTGTCTCCGCCCTACCGGCCGGTGGACTCTATACTCCGACTGCTGTCTCCGCCCTACCGGCCGGAGGACTCTATAGTTCGAGTGCTGTCTCCGCCCTACCGGACGGAGGACTCTATATTCCGGGTGCTGTCTCCGCCCTACTGGCCGGAAGACTCTATTCTCCGAGTGCTGTCTCCGCCCTACTGGCCGGAAGACTCTATTCTCCGAGTGCTGTCTCCGCCCTACCGGACGGAGGACTCTATTCTCCGAGTGCTGTCTCCGCCCTACCGACCGGTGGACTCTGTACTCCGAGTGCTCTCTCCGCCCACCGGACGGAGGACTCTATACTCTGAGTGCTGTCTCCTCCCTATCTGCCGGAGGACTCTATTGTCCGAGTGCTCTCTCTGGCCGGAGGACTCTATACTCCGAGTGCTGTCTCCGCCCTACCAGCCGGAGGACTCTATTGTCCGAGTGCTCTCTCTGGCCGGAGGACTCTATTGTCCGAGTGCTGTCTCCGCCCTACCGGTGAGAGGACTCTATTTTCCGAGTGCTGTCTCCGCCCTACCGGCCAGAGGACTCTATACTCTGAGTGCTGTCTCCGCCCTACCGGCCGGAGGATTCTATTGTCCGAGTGCTGTCTCCGCCCAACTGGCCGGAGGACTCTATATTCCGAGTGCTGTCTCCTCCCTATCTGCCGGAGGACTCTATTGTCCGAGTGCTCTCTCTGGCCGGAGGACTCTATACTCCGAGTGCTGTCTCCGCCCTACCAGCCGGAGGACTCTATTGTCCGAGTGCTCTCTCTGGCCGGAGGACTGTATTGTCCGAGTGCTGTCTTCGCCCTACCGGCCGGAGGACTCTATTCTCCGAGTGCTGTCTCCGCCCTATCGGCCGGAGGACTCTATACTCTGAGTGCTGTCTCCGCCCTACCGGCCGGAGGACTCTATTGTCCGAGTGCTGTCTCCGCCCTACCAGCCGGAGGACTCTATTGTCCGACTGCTGTCTCCGCCCTACCGGCCGGAGGACTCTATTGTCCGAGTGCTGTCTCCGTCCTATCGGCCGGAGGACTCTATACTCCGAGTGCTGTCTCCGCCCTACCGGCCGGAGGATTCTATACTCTGAGTGCTGTCTCCGCCCTACTGGCCGGAGGACTCTATACTCAGAGTGCTGTCTCCACCCTACCGGCCGGAGGACTCTATTGTCCGAGTGCTGTCTCCGCCTTACCGGCCGGAGGACTCTATACTCTGAAACCTGTCTCCGCCCTAATGGCCGGAGGCCTCTATACTCCGAGTGCTGTCTCCGCCCTACCGGCCGGAGGACTCTATACTCCGAGTGCTGTCTCCGCCTTACCGGCCGGAGGACTCTATTGTCCGAGTGCTGTCTCCGCCCTACCGGCCGGAGGATTCTATAGTCCGAGTGCTGACTTGGCCCTACCGGCCTGCGCACTGTGTACTCCGAGTGCAGTCTCCGCCCTACTGGCCGGAGGACTCTATTATCCGAGTGCTGTCTCTGGCCGGAGTGCTCTATAGTCCGAGTGCTGTCCCGCCCTACCGGCCAGAGGACTCTATACTCCGAGTGCTGTCTTCGACCTACCGGCCGGAGGACTCTATTGTCCGACTGCTGTTTCCGCCCTACCGGCCGGAGGACTCTATACTCCGACTGCTGTTTCCGCCCTACCGGCCAGAGGACTCTACAGTTCGAGTGCTGTCTCCGCCCTACCGGACGGAGGACTCTATATTCCGAGTGCTGTCTCCGCCGTACTGGCCGGAGGACTCTATACTCTGAGTGCCGTCTCCGCCCTACCAGCCGGAGGACTCTATACTCCGAGTGCTGTCCCCGCCCTACTGGCCGGAGGACTCTATACTCACAGTGCTGTCTCTGTCCCATTGGCCGGTGGACTCTGTACTCCGAGTGCAGTCTCCGCCTACCGGACGGAGGACTCTATACTCTGTAATAGGGCAATTGTTATGGGGGATTTTAACTTGACTAATATTGACTGGAATTGTTATAGCTCTAGTTCGTTAGAGGGGTCAGTTTTTGTTCAAAGCGTGCAGGAAGGTTTTTTGACTCAGTATGTAGACAGGCCAACTAGAGGTGAGGCTATATTGGATCTGGTGCTGGGAAATGAGCCAGACCAGGTGCTAGACTTGGAAGTTGGTGTGCATTTTGGTGATAGTGACCACAATTCGGTTACGTTCACCTTAGTGATGGAAAGGGATAGGCATGAACCTCGGGCCAGTGGTTTTAGCTGGGGGAAGGGTAATTATGAGGCTATTAGGAGAGAATTAGGAAACATAGGTTGGACTAGGAGATTACAGGGACTGGGAACGTCCGACATGTGGAGTTTTTTCAAGGAGCAGCTACTGCGAGTCTGTGATAGGTATGTCCCTGTCAGGCAAGGAGGAATTGGTAGGGCTAGGGAACCGTGGTGCACCAAAAAAGTTTCTTTGTTGGTTAAAAAGAAAAAGGAGGCTTATGTTCGGATGAGACGTGAGCACTCGGGTAGTGCACTAGAAAGCTTTAGATTGGCTAAGAGGGAGTTGAAGAGCGAGCTTAGAAGGGCTAAAAGGGGACATGAGAAGACTTTGGCGGATAGGGTTAAAGAGAATCCTAAGGCGTTCTATAGGTATGTCAAGAACAGAAGGTTGGTTAGGGCAAGTTTAGGGCCAGTTATAGATGGCAGAGGGAAGTTATGTGTGGAACCGGAGGAGATTGGTGAAGCATTGAACCAATATTTCTCTTCGGTGTTCACGCAAGGGGACATGAATATAGCTGAGGAGGACACTGGGTTGCAAGGGAGTAGAATAGACAGTATTACAGTTGATAAGGAGGATGTGCAGGATATTCTGGAGGGTCTGAAAATAGATAAATCCCCTGGTCCGGATGGGATTTATCCAAGGATTCTCTGGGAGGCAAGAGAAGTGATTGCAGAGCCTCTGGCTCTGATCTTCAGGTCGTCGTTGGCCTCTGGTATAGTACCAGAAGATTGGAGGTTAGCGAATGTTGTCCCATTGTTTAAGAAGGGGAACAGAGACTTCCCCGGGAATTATAGACCGGTGAGTCTCACTTCTGTTGTCGGCAAGATGTTGGAAAAAATTATAAGGGATAGGATTTATAGTTATTTGGAGAGTAATGAATTGATAGGTGATAGTCAGCATGGTTTTGTGGCAGGTAGGTCGTGCCTTACTAACCTTATTGAGTTTTTTGAGAAAGTGACCAAGGAGGTGGATGGGGGCAAGGCAGTGGACGTGGTATATATGGATTTTAGTAAGGCGTTTGATAAGGTTCACCATGGTAGGCTTCTGCAGAAAATGCAGATGTATGGGATTGGGGGTGATCTAGGAAATTGGATCAGGAATTGGCTAGCGGATAGGAAACAGAGGGTGGTGGTTGATAGTAAATATTCATCATGGAGTGCGGTTACAAGTGGTGTACCTCAAGGATCTGTTTTGGGGCCACTGCTGTTTGTAATATTTATTAATGATCTGGATGAGGGTATAGTTGGGTGGATTAGCAAATTTGCTGATGACACCAAAGTCGGTGGTGTGGTAGACAGTGAGGAAGGGTGTCGTAGTTTGCAGGAAGACTTAGACAGGTTGCAAAGTTGGGCCGAGAGGTGGCGGATGGAGTTTAATGCGGAGAAGTGTGAGGTAATTCACTTTGGTAGGAATAACAGATGTGTTGAGTATAGGGCTAACGGGAGGACTTTGAATAGTGTGGAGGAGCAGAGGGATCTAGGTGTATGTGTGCATAGATCCCTGAAAGTTGGGAATCAAGTAGATAAGGTTGTTAAGAAGGCATATGGTGTCTTGGCGTTTATTGGTAGGGGGATTGAATTTAGGAGTCATAGCGTTATGTTGCAACTGTACACAACTCTGGTGCGGCCGCACTTGGAGTACTGTGTGCAGTTCTGGTCCCCACATTACAGGAAGGATGTGGAGGCTTTGGAGAGGGTGCAGAGGAGGTTTACCAGGATGTTGCCTGGTATGGAGGGGAGATCCTATGAGGAGAGGCTGAGGGATTTGGGATTGTTTTCGCTGGAAAGGCGGCGGCTAAGAGGGGATCTAATTGAAACATATAAGATGATTAGAGGTTTAGATAGGGTGGATAGTGATAGCCTTTTTCCTCTGATGGAGAAATCCAGCACGAGGGGGCATGGCTTTAAATTGAGGGGGGGTAGTTATAGAACCGATGTCAGGGGTAGGTTCTTTACCCAGAGGGTGGTGAGGGATTGGAATGCCCTGCCAGCATCAGTAGTAAATGCGCCTAGTTTGGGGGCGTTTAAGAGATCCGTAGATAGGTTCATGGACGAAAAGAAATTGGTTTAGGTTGGAGGGTCACAGTTTTTTTTTAAACTGGTCGGTGCAACATCGTGGGCCGAAGGGCCTGTTCTGCGCTGTAATGTTCTATGTTCTATGTTCTATGAAAGCTGTCTCCGCCCAACCGGTGAGAGGACTCTATTGTCCGAGTGCTGTCTCCGCCCTACCAGCCGGAGGACTCTATACTCTGAGTGCTGTCTCCACCCTAACAGCCGGAGGATTCTATTGTCCGAGTGCTGTCTCCGCCCTACTGGCCGGAGGACTCTATATTCCGAGTGCTGTCTCCGCCCTATCTGCCGGAGGACTCTATTGTCCGAGTGCTCTCTCTGGCCGGAGGACTCTATACTCCGAGTGCTGTCTCCGCCCTACCGGCCGGAGGACTCTATTGTCCGAGTGCTGTCATGGCCCTACCGGTGAGAGGACTCTATTTTCCGAGTGCTGTCTCCGCCCTACCGGCTGGAGGACTCTATTGTCCGAGTGCTGTCACGGCCCTACCGGTGAGAGGACTCTATTGTCCGAGTGCTGTCTCCGCCCTATTGGCCGGAGGACTCTATTGTCCGAGTGCTGTCTCCGCCCTACCAGCCGGAGGTCTCTATTGTCCGAGTGCTGTCTCCGCCCTACCGGCCGGAGGACTCTATACTCCGAGTGCTGTCTCCGTCCTATCGGCCGGAGGACTCTATACTCCGAGTGCTGTCTCCGCCCTACCGGCCGGAGGATTCTATACTCTGAGTGCTGTCTCCGCCCTACCGGCCGGAGGACTCTATACTCCGAGTGCTGTCTCCGCCCTACTGGCCGGAGGGCTCTATACTCAGAGTGCTGTCTCCACCCTACCGGCCGGCGGACTCTATTGTCCGAGTTCTGTCTCCGCCTTACCGGCCGGAGGACTCTATACTCTGAAACCTGTCTCCGCCCTAACGGCCGGAGGACTCTATACTCCGAGTGCTGTCTCCGCCTTACCAGACGGAGGCCTCTATTGTCCGAGTGCTGTCTCGGCCCTACCGGCCGGCGTACTCTGTACTCCGAGTGCTGTCTCCGCCCTACCGGCCGGAGGATTCTATTGTCCGAGTGGTGTCTCCGCCCTACCGGCTGGAGGATTCTATTGTCCGAGTGCTGTCTCCGCCTTTCCGGCAGGTGGACTCTGTACTCTGAGTGCTGTCTCCGCTCTACCGGCCGGAGGACTCTATACTCTGAGTGCTGTCTCCGCCCTACCGGCCGGAGGACTCTATACTCTGAGTGCTGTCTCCGCCCTACCGGCCGGAGGACTCTATACTCCGAGTGCTGTCTCTGCCCTACCAGACGGAGGACTCTATTGTCCGAGTGCTGTCTCCGCCCTATTGGCCGGAGGACTCTATATTCCGAGTGCTGTCTCCGCCCTACTGGCCGGAGGACTCTGTACTCCGAGTGCTGTCTCCGCCCTACTGGCCGGTGGACTCTATACTCAGAATGCTGTCTCCGCCCTACTGGCCGGAGGACTCTATAGTCCGAGTGCTGTCTCCGCCTTACAGGCCGGAGGACTCTATTGTCCGAGTGCTGTCTCCGCCCTACCGGCCGGAGGACCGTATTGTCTGATTGCTGTCTCCGCCTTACCGGCCAGAGGACTCTATACTCCGAGTGCTGTCTCCGCCCTACCGGCCGGAGGACTCAATAGTCCGAGTACTGTCTCTGCCGTAGCGGCCGGAGGACTCTATTGCCTGAGTGCTGTCTCCGTCCTACCGGCCGGTGGACTCTATACTCCAAGTGCTGTCTCCGCCCTACCGGCCGGAGGACTCCACACTCCAAGTGCTGTCTCCGCCCTACCGGCCGGAGGACTCTATTCTCCGAGTGCTGACTCCGCCCTACCGGCCGGAGGACTCTATACTCCGAGTGCTGTCTCCGCCCTACTGGCCGGAGGACTCTATACTCACAGTGCTGTCTCTGTCCCATTGGCCGGTGGACTCTGTACTCCGAGTGCAGTCTCCGCCTACCGGACGGAGGACTCTATACTCTGAAAGCAGTCTCCGCCCAACCGGTGAGAGGACTCTATTGTCCGAGTGCTGTCTCCGCCCTACCGGCCAGAGGACTCTATACTCTGAGTGCTGTCTCCGCCCTACCGGCCGGAGGACTCTATACTCTGAGTGCTGTCTCCGCCCTACCAGCCGGAGGATTCTATTGTCCGAGTGCTGTCTCCGCTCTACTGGCCGGAGGACTCTATATTCCGAGTGCTGTCTCCGCCCTATCTGCCGGAGGACTCTATTGTCCGAGTGCTCTCTCTGGCCGGAGGACTCTATACTCCGAGTGCTGTCTCCGCCCTACTGGCCGGAGGACTCTATACTCCGACTGCTGTCTCCGCCTTACCGGCCAGAGGACTCTATTGTCCGAGTGCTGTCTCCGCCCTACCGGCCAGAGGACTCTATTGTCCGACTGCTGTCTCCGCCCTACCGGCCGGTGGACTCTATACTCCGACTGCTGTCTCCGCCCTACCGGACGGAGGACTCTATATTCCGGGTGCTGTCTCCACCCTACTGGCCGGAGGACTCTATTCTCCGAGTGCTGTCTCCGCCCTACCGGCCGGTGGACTCTATACTCCGACTGCTGTCTCCGCCCACCGGACGGAGGACTCTATACTCTGAGTGCTGTCTCCGCCCTACTGGCCGGAGGACTCTAAACTCACAGTGCTGTCTCTGCCCCACTGGCCGGTGGAATCTGTACTCCGAGTGCAGTCTCCGCCTACCGGACGGTGGACTCTATACTCTGAAAGCTGTCTCCGCCCAACCGGTGAGAGGACTCTATTGTCCGAGTGCTGTCTCCGCCCTACCGGCCGGAGAACTCTATAGTCCAAGTGCTGTCTCCGCCCTACCGGCCGGAGGACTCTATTGTCCGAGTGCTGTCTCCGCCCTACCGGCCGGAGGACTCTATTGTCCGAGTGCTGTCTCCGCCCTACCGGTGAGAGGACTCTATTTTCCGAGTGCTGTCTCCGCCCTACCGGCCAGAGGACTCTATACTCTGAGTGCTGTCTCCGCCCTACCGGCCGGAGGATTCTATTGTCCGAGTGCTGTCTCCGCCCTACTGGCCGGAGGACTCTATATTCCGAGTGCTGTCTCCTCCCTATCTGCCGGAGGACTCTATTGTCCGAGTGGTCTCTCTGGCCGGAGGACTCTATACTCCGAGTGCTGTCTCCGCCCTACCAGCCGGAGGACTCTATTGTCCGAGTGCTCTCTCTGGCCGGAGGACTGTATTGTCCGAGTGCTGTCTTCGCCCTACCGGCCGGAGGACTCTATTCTCCGAGTGCTGTCTCCGCCCTATCGGCCGGAGGACTCTATACTCTGAGTGCTGTCTCCGCCCTACCGGCCGGAGGACTCTATTGTCCGAGTGCTGTCTCCGCCCTACCAGCCGGAGGACTCTATTGTCCGACTGCTGTCTCCGCCCTACCGGCCGGAGGACTCTATTGTCCGAGTGCTGTCTCCGTCCTATCGGCCGGAGGACTCTATACTCCGAGTGCTGTCTCCGCCCTACCGGCCGGAGGATTCTATACTCTGAGTGCTGTCTCCGCCCTACTGGCCGGAGGACTCTATACTCACAGTGCTGTCTCCACCCTACCGGCCGGAGGACTCTATTGTCCGAGTGCTGTCTCCGCCTTACCGGCCGGAGGACTCTATACTCTGAAACCTGTCTCCGCCCTACCGGCCGGAGGACTCTATACTCTGAAACCTGTCTCCGCCCTAATGGCCGGAGGCCTCTATACTCCGAGTGCTGTCTCCGCCCTACCGGCCGGAGGACTCTATACTCCGAGTGCTGTCTCCGCCTTACCGGCCGGAGGACTCTATTGTCCGAGTGCTGTCTCCGCCCTACCGGCCGGAGGATTCTATAGTCCGAGTGCTGACTCGGCCCTACCGGCCTGCGCACTCTGTACTCCGAGTGCAGTCTCCGCCCGACTGGCCGGAGGACTCTATTATCCGAGTGCTGTCTCTGGCCGGAGTGCTCTATAGTCCGAGTGCTGTCCCGCCCTACCGGCCAGAGGACTCTATACTCCGAGTGCTGTCTTCGACCTACCGGCCGGAGGACTCTATTGTCCGACTGCTGTTTCCGCCCTACCGGCCGGAGGACTCTATACTCCGACTGCTGTTTCCGCCCTACCGGCCAGAGGACTCTACAGTTCGAGTGCTGTCTCCGCCCTACCGGACGGAGGACTCTATATTCCGAGTGCTGTCTCCGCCGTACTGGCCGGAGGACTCTATACTCTGAGTGCCGTCTCCGCCCTACCAGCCGGAGGACTCTATACTCCGAGTGCTGTCCCCGCCCTACTGGCCGGAGGACTCTATACTCACAGTGCTGTCTCTGTCCCATTGGCCGGTGGACTCTGTACTCCGAGTGCAGTCTCCGCCTACCGGACGGAGGACTCTATACTCTGAAAGCTGTCTCCGCCCAACCGGTGAGAGGACTCTATTGTCCGAGTGCTGTCTCCGCCCTACCGGCCGGAGAACTCTATAGTCCGAGTGCTGTCTCCGCCCTACCGGCCGGAGGACTCTATTGTCCGAGTGCTGTCTCCGCCCTACCGGTGAGAGGACTCTATTTTCCGAGTGCTGTCTCCGCCCTACCGGCCAGAGAACTCTATACTCTGAGTGCTGTCTCCGCCCTACCGGCCGGAGGACTCTATACTCTGAGTGCTGTCTCCACCCTAACAGCCGGAGGATTCTATTGTCCGAGTGCTGTCTCCGCCCTACTGGCCGGAGGACTCTATATTCCGAGTGCTGTCTCCGCCCTATCTGCCGGAGGACTCTATTGTCCGAGTGCTCTCTCTGGCCGGAGGACTCTATACTCCGAGTGCTGTCTCCGCCCTACCGGCCGGAGGACTCTATTGTCCGAGTGCTGTCACGGCCCTACCGGTGAGAGGACTCTATTTTCCGAGTGCTGTCTTCGCCCTACCGGCCGGAGGACTCAATTCTCCGAGTGCTGTCTCCGCCCTATCGGCCGGAGGACTCTATACTCTGAGTGCTGTCTCCGCCCTACCGGCCGGAGGACTCTATTGTCCGAGTGCTGTCTCCGCCCTACCAGCCGGAGGACTCTATTGTCCGACTGCTGTCTCCGCCCTACCGGCCGGAGGACTCTATTGTCCGAGTGCTGTCTCCGTCCTATCGGCCGGAGGACTCTATACTCCGAGTGCTGTCTCCGCCCTACCGGCCGGAGGATTCTATACTCTGAGTGCTGTCTCCGCCCTACTGGCCGGAGGACTCTATACTCAGAGTGCTGTCTCCACCCTACCGGCCGGAGGACTCTATTGTCTGAGTGCTGTCTCCGCCTTACCGGCCGGAGGACTCTATACTCTGAAACCTGTCTCCGCCCTACCGGCCGGAGCACTCTATACTCTGAAACCTGTCTCCGCCCTAATGGCCGGAGGCCTCTATACTCCGAGTGCTGTCTCCGCCCTACCGGCCGGAGGACTCTATACTCCGAGTGCTGTCTCCGCCTTACCGGCCGGAGGACTCTATTGTCCGAGTGCTGTCTCCACCATACCGGCCGGAGGATTCTATAGTCCGAGTGCTGACTCGGCCCTACCGGCCTGCGCACTCTGTACTCCGAGTGCAGTCTTCGCCCTACTGGCCGGAGGACTCTATTATCCGAGTGCTGTCTCTGGCCGGAGTGCTCTATAGTCCGAGTGCCGTCCCGCCCTACCGGCCAGAGGACTCTATACTCCGAGTGCTGTCTTCGACCTACCGGCCGGAGGACTCTATTGTCCGACTGCTGTTTCCGCCCTACCGGCCGGAGGACTCTATACTCCGACTGCTGTTTCCGCCCTACCGGCCAGAGGACTCTACAGTTCGAGTGCTGTCTCCGCCCTACCGGACGGAGGACTCTATATTCTGAGTGCTGTCTCCGCCGTACTGGCCGGAGGACTCTATACTCTGAGTGCTGTCTCCGCCCTACCAGCCGGAGGACTCTATACTCCGAGTGCTGTCCCCGCCCTACTGGCCGGAGGACTCTATACTCACAGTGCTGTCTCTGTCCCATTGGCCGGTGGACTCTGCACTCCGAGTGCAGTCTCCGCCTACCGGACGGAGGACTCTATACTCTGAAAGCTGTCTCCGCCCAACCGGTGAGAGGACTCTATTGTCCGAGTGCTGTCTCCGCCTTACCGGCCGGAGAACTCTATAGTCCGAGTGCTGTCTCCGCCCTACCGTCCGGAGGACTCTATTGTCCGAGTGCTGTCTCCGCCCTACCGGTGAGAGGACTCTATTTTCCGAGTGCTGTCTCCGCCCTACCGGCCAGAGAACTCTATACTCTGAGTGCTGTCTCCGCCCTACCGGCCGGAGGACTCTATAGTCCAAGTGCTGTCTCCGCCCTACCGGCCGGAGGACTCTATTGTCCGAGTGCTGTCTCCGCCCTACCGGCCGGAGGACTCTATTGTCCGAGTGCTGTCTCCGCCCTACCGGTGAGAGGACTCTATTTTCCGAGTGCTGTCTCCGCCCTACCGGCCAGAGGACTCTATACTCTGAGTGCTGTCTCCGCCCTACCGGCCGGAGGATTCTATTGTCCGAGTGCTGTCTCCGCCCAACTGGCCGGAGGACTCTATATTCCGAGTGCTGTCTCCTCCCTATCTGCCGGAGGACTCTATTGTCCGAGTGCTCTCTCTGGCCGGAGGACTCTATACTCCGAGTGCTGTCTCCGACCTACCAGCCGGAGGACTCTATTGTCCGAGTGCTCTCTCTGGCCGGAGGACTGTATTGTCCGAGTGCTGTCTTCGCCCTACCGGCCGGAGGACTCTATTCTCCGAGTGCTGTCTCCGCCCTATCGGCCGGAGGACTCTATACTCTGAGTGCTGTCTCCGCCCTACCGGCCGGAGGACTCTATTGTCCGAGTGCTGTCTCCGCCCTACCAGCCGGAGGACTCTATTGTCCGACTGCTGTCTCCGCCCTACCGGCCGGAGGACTCTATTGTCCGAGTGCTGTCTCCGTCCTATCGGCCGGAGGACTCTATACTCCGAGTGCTGTCTCCGCCCTACCGGCCGGAGGATTCTATACTCTGAGTGCTGTCTCCGCCCTACTGGCCGGAGGACTCTATACTCACAGTGCTGTCTCCACCCTACCGGCCGGAGGACTCTATTGTCCGAGTGCTGTCTCCGCCTTACCGGCCGGAGGACTCTATACTCTGAAACCTGTCTCCGCCCTACCGGCCGGAGGACTCTATACTCTGAAACCTGTCTCCGCCCTAATGGCCGGAGGCCTCTATACTCCGAGTGCTGTCTCCGCCCTACCGGCCGGAGGACTCTATACTCCGAGTGCTGTCTCCGCCTTACCGGCCGGAGGACTCTATTGTCCGAGTGCTGTCTCCGCCCTACCGGCCGGAGGATTCTATAGTCCGAGTGCTGACTCGGCCCTACCGGCCTGCGCACTCTGTACTCCGAGTGCAGTCTCCGCCCTACTGGCCGGAGGACTCTATTATCCGAGTGCTGTCTCTGGCCGGAGTGCTCTATAGTCCGAGTGCTGTCCCGCCCTACCGGCCAGAGGACTCTATACTCCGAGTGCTGTCTTCGACCTACCGGCCGGAGGACTCTATTGTCCGACTGCTGTTTCCGCCCTACCAGCCGGAGGACTCTATACTCCGACTGCTGTTTCCGCCCTACCGGCCAGAGGACTCTACAGTTCGAGTGCTGTCTCCGCCCTACCGGACGGAGGACTCTATATTCCGAGTGCTGTCTCCGCCGTACTGGCCGGAGGACTCTATACTCTGAGTGCCGTCTCCGCCCTACCAGCCGGAGGACTCTATACTCCGAGTGCTGTCCCCGCCCTACTGGCCGGAGGACTCTATACTCACAGTGCTGTCTCTGTCCCATTGGCCGGTGGACTCTGTACTCCGAGTGCAGTCTCCGCCTACCGGACGGAGGACTCTATACTCTGAAAGCTGTCTCCGCCCAACCGGTGAGAGGACTCTATTGTCCGAGTGCTGTCTCCGCCCTACCGGCCGGAGAACTCTATAGTCCGAGTGCTGTCTCCGCCCTACCGGCCGGAGGACTCTATTGTCCGAGTGCTGTCTCCGCCCTACCGGTGAGAGGACTCTATTTTCCGAGTGCTGTCTCCGCCCTACCGGCCAGAGAACTCTATACTCTGAGTGCTGTCTCCGCCCTACCGGCCGGAGGACTCTATACTCTGAGTGCTGTCTCCACCCTAACAGCCGGAGGATTCTATTGTCCGAGTGCTGTCTCCGCCCTACTGGCCGGAGGACTCTATATTCCGAGTGCTGTCTCCGCCCTATCTGCCGGAGGACTCTATTGTCCGAGTGCTCTCTCTGGCCGGAGGACTCTATACTCCGAGTGCTGTCTCCGCCCTACCGGCCGGAGGACTCTATTGTCCGAGTGCTGTCACGGCCCTACCGGTGAGAGGACTCTATTTTCCGAGTGCTGTCTTCGCCCTACCGGCCGGAGGACTCAATTCTCCGCGTGCTGTCTCCGCCATATCGGCCGGAGGACTCTATACTCTGAGTGCTGTCTCCGCCCTACCGGCCGGAGGACTCTATTGTCCGAGTGCTGTCTCCGCCCTACCAGCCGGAGGACTCTATTGTCCGACTGCTGTCTCCGCCCTACCGGCCGGAGGACTCTATTGTCCGAGTGCTGTCTCCGTCCTATCGGCCGGAGGACTCTATACTCCGAGTGCTGTCTCCGCCCTACCGGCCGGAGGATTCTATACTCTGAGTGCTGTCTCCGCCCTACTGGCCGGAGGACTCTATACTCAGAGTGCTGTCTCCACCCTACCGGCCGGAGGACTCTATTGTCTGAGTGCTGTCTCCGCCTTACCGGCCGGAGGACTCTATACTCTGAAACCTGTCTCCGCCCTACCGGCCGGAGCACTCTATACTCTGAAACCTGTCTCCGCCCTAATGGCCGGAGGCCTCTATACTCCGAGTGCTGTCTCCGCCCTACCGGCCGGAGGACTCTATACTCCGAGTGCTGTCTCCGCCTTACCGGCCGGAGGACTCTATTGTCCGAGTGCTGTCTCCGCCCTACCGGCCGGAGGATTCTATAGTCCGAGTGCTGACTCGGCCCTACCGGCCTCGCACTCTGTACTCCGAGTGCAGTCTTCGCCCTACTGGCCGGAGGACTCTATTATCCGAGTGCTGTCTCTGGCCGGAGTGCTCTATAGTCCGAGTGCCGTCCCGCCCTACCGGCCAGAGGACTCTATACTCCGAGTGCTGTCTTCGACCTACCGGCCGGAGGACTCTATTGTCCGACTGCTGTTTCCGCCCTACCGGCCGGAGGACTCTATACTCCGACTGCTGTTTCCGCCCTACCGGCCAGAGGACTCTACAGTTCGAGTGCTGTCTCCGCCCTACCGGACGGAGGACTCTATATTCCGAGTGCTGTCTCCGCCGTACTGGCCGGAGGACTCTATACTCTGAGTGCTGTCTCCGCCCTACCAGCCGGAGGACTCTATACTCCGAGTGCTCTCTCCACCCACCGGACGGTGGACTCTATACTCTGAGTGCTGTCTCCGCCCTACCAGCCGGAGGACTCTATACTCCGAGTGCTGTCCCCGCCCTACTGGCCGGAGGACTCTATACTCACAGTGCTGTCTCTGTCCCATTGGCCGGTGGACTCTGCACTCCGAGTGCAGTCTCCGCCTACCGGACGGAGGACTCTATACTCTGAAAGCTGTCTCCGCCCAACCGGTGAGAGGACTCTATTGTCCGAGTGCTGTCTCCGCCCTACCGGCCGGAGAACTCTATAGTCCGAGTGCTGTCTCCGCCCTACCGGCCGGAGGACTCTATTGTCCGAGTGCTGTCTCCGCCCTACCGGTGAGAGGACTCTATTTTCCGAGTGCTGTCTCCGCCCTACCGGCCAGAGAACTCTATACTCTGAGTGCTGTCTCCGCCCTACCGGCCGGAGGACTCTATAGTCCAAGTGCTGTCTCCGCCCTACCGGCCGGAGGACTCTATTGTCCGAGTGCTGTCTCCGCCCTACCGGCCGGAGGACTCTATTGTCCGAGTGCTGTCTCCGCCCTACCGGTGAGAGGACTCTATTTTCCGAGTGCTGTCTCCGCCCTACCGGCCAGAGGACTCTATACTCTGAGTGCTGTCTCCGCCCTACCGGCCGGAGGATTCTATTGTCCGAGTGCTGTCTCCGCCCAACTGGCCGGAGGACTCTATATTCCGAGTGCTGTCTCCTCCCTATCTGCCGGAGGACTCTATTGTCCGAGTGCTCTCTCTGGCCGGAGGACTCTATACTCCGAGTGCTGTCTCCGCCCTACCAGCCGGAGGACTCTATTGTCCGAGTGCTCTCTCTGGCCGGAGGACTGTATTGTCCGAGTGCTGTCTTCGCCCTACCGGCCGGAGGACTCTATTCTCCGAGTGCTGTCTCCGCCCTATCGGCCGGAGGACTCTATACTCTGAGTGCTGTCTCCGCCCTACCGGCCGGAGGACTCTATTGTCCGAGTGCTGTCTCCGCCCTACCAGCCGGAGGACTCTATTGTCCGACTGCTGTCTCCGCCCTACCGGCCGGAGGACTCTATTGTCCGAGTGCTGTCTCCGCCCTACCGGTGAGAGGACTCTATTTTCCGAGTGCTGTCTCCGCCCTACCGGCCAGAGGACTCTATACTCTGAGTGCTGTCTCCGCCCTACCGGCCGGAGGATTCTATTGTCCGAGTGCTGTCTCCGCCCAACTGGCCGGAGGACTCTATATTCCGAGTGCTGTCTCCTCCCTATCTGCCGGAGGACTCTATTGTCCGAGTGCTCTCTCTGGCCGGAGGACTCTATATTCCGAGTGCTGTCTCCTCCCTATCTGCCGGAGGATTCTATTGTCCGAGTGCTGTCTCCGCCTTTCCGGCAGGTGGACTCTGTACTCTGAGTGCTGTCTCCGCTTTACCGGCCGGAGGACTCTATACTCTGAGTGCTGTCTCCGCCCTACCGGCCGGAGGACTCTATACTCTGAGTGCTGTCTCCGCCCTACCGGCCGGAGGACTCTATACTCCGAGTGCTGTCTCTGCCCTACCAGACGGAGGACTCTATTGTCCGAGTGCTGTCTCCGCCCTATTGGCCGGAGGACTCTATATTCCGAGTGCTGTCTCCGCCCTACTGGCCGGAGGACTCTGTACTCCGAGTGCTGTCTCCGCCCTACTGGCCGGTGGACTCTATACTCAGAATGCTGTCTCCGCCCTACTGGCCGGAGGACTCTATAGTCCGAGTGCTGTCTCCGCCTTACAGGCCGGAGGACTCTATTGTCCGAGTGCTGTCTCCGCCCTACCGGCCGGAGGACCGTATTGTCTGATTGCTGTCTCCGCCTTACCGGCCAGAGGACTCTATACTCCGAGTGCTGTCTCCGCCCTACCGGCCGGAGGACTCAATAGTCCGAGTACTGTCTCTGCCGTAGCGGCCGGAGGACTCTATTGCCTGAGTGCTGTCTCCGTCCTACCGGCCGGTGGACTCTATACTCCAAGTGCTGTCTCCGCCCTACCGGCCGGAGGACTCCACACTCCAAGTGCTGTCTCCGCCCTACCGGCCGGAGGACTCTATTCTCCGAGTGCTGACTCCACCCTACCGGCCGGAGGACTCTATACTCCGAGTGCTCTCTCCGCCCAACGGACGGTGGACTCTATACTCTGAGTGCTGTCTCCGCCCTACCAGCCGGTGGACTCTATACTCCGAGTGCTGTCTCCGCCCTACTGGCCGGAGGACTCTATACTCACAGTGCTGTCTCTGTCCCATTGGCCGGTGGACTCTGTACTCCGAGTGCAGTCTCCGCCTACCGGACGGAGGACTCTATACTCTGAAAGCAGTCTCCGCCCTACCAGCCGGAGGATTCTATTGTCCGAGTGCTGTCTCCGCTCTACTGGCCGGAGGACTCTATATTCCGAGTGCTGTCTCCGCCCTATCTGCCGGAGGACTCTATTGTCCGAGTGCTCTCTCTGGCCGGAGGACTCTATACTCCGAGTGCTGTCTCCGCCCTACTGGCCGGAGGACTCTATACTCCGACTGCTGTCTCCGCCTTACCGGCCAGAGGACTCTATTGTCCGAGTGCTGTCTCCGCCCTACCGGCCAGAGGACTCTATTGTCCGACTGCTGTCTCCGCCCTACCGGCCGGTGGACTCTATACTCCGACTGCTGTCTCCGCCCTACCGGACGGAGGACTCTATATTCCGGGTGCTGTCTCCGCCCTACTGGCCGGAGGACTCTATTCTCCGAGTGCTGTCTCCGCCCTACCGGCCGGTGGACTCTATACTCCGACTGCTGTCTCCGCCCACCGGACGGAGGAATCTATACTCTGAGTGCTGTCTCCGCCCTACTGGCCGGAGGACTCTAAACTCACAGTGCTGTCTCTGCCCCACTGGCCGGTGGAATCTGTACTCCGAGTGCAGTCTCCGCCTACCGGACGGTGGACTCTATACTCTGAAAGCTGTCTCCGCCCAACCGGTGAGAGGACTCTATTGTCCGAGTGCTGTCTCCGCCCTACCGGCCGGAGAACTCTATAGTCCAAGTGCTGTCTCCGCCCTACCGGCCGGAGGACTCTATTGTCCGAGTGCTGTCTCCGCCCTACCGGCCGGAGGACTCTATTGTCCGAGTGCTGTCTCCGCCCTACCGGTGAGAGGACACTATTTTCCGAGTGCTGTCTCCGCCCTACCGGCCAGAGGACTCTATACTCTGAGTGCTGTCTCCGCCCTACCGGCCGGAGGATTCTATTGTCCGAGTGCTGTCTCCGCCCTACTGGCCGGAGGACTCTATATTCCGAGTGCTGTCTCCTCCCTATCTGCCGGAGGACTCTATTGTCCGAGTGCTCTCTCTGGCCGGAGGACTCTATACTCCGAGTGCTGTCTCCGCCCTACCAGCCGGAGGACTCTATTGTCCGAGTGCTCTCTCTGGCCGGAGGACTGTATTGTCCGAGTGCTGTCTTCGCCCTACCGGCCGGAGGACTCTATTCTCCGAGTGCTGTCTCCGCCCTATCGGCCGGAGGACTCTATACTCTGAGTGCCGTCTCCGCCCTACCAGCCGGAGGACTCTATACTCCGAGTGCTGTCCCCGCCCTACTGGCCGGAGGACTCTATACACACAGTGCTGTCTCTGTCCCATTGGCCGGTGGACTCTGTACTCCGAGTGCAGTCTCCGCCTACCGGACGGAGGACTCTATACTCTGAAAGCTGTCTCCGCCCAACCGGTGAGAGGACTCTATTGTCCGAGTGCTGTCTCCGCCCTACCGGCCGGAGAACTCTATAGTCCGAGTGCTGTCTCCGCCCTACCGGCCGGAGGACTCTATTGTCCGAGTGCTGTCTCCGCCCTACCGGTGAGAGGACTCTATTTTCAGAGTGCTGTCTCCGCCCTACCGGCCAGAGAACTCTATACTCTGAGTGCTGTCTCCGCCCTACCGGCCGGAGGACTCTATACTCTGAGTGCTGTCTCCACCCTAACAGCCGGAGGATTCTATTGTCCGAGTGCTGTCTCCGCCCTACTGGCCGGAGGACTCTATATTCCGAGTGCTGTCTCCGCCCTATCTGCCGGAGGACTCTATTGTCCGAGTGCTCTCTCTGGCCGGAGGACTCTATACTCCGAGTGCTGTCTCCGCCCTACCGGCCGGAGGACTCTATTGTCCGAGTGCTGTCACGGCCCTACCGGTGAGAGGACTCTATTTTCCGAGTGCTGTCTTCGCCCTACCGGCCGGAGGACTCAATTCTCCGCGTGCTGTCTCCGCCATATCGGCCGGAGGACTCTATACTCTGAGTGCTGTCTCCGCCCTACCGGCCGGAGGACTCTATTGTCCGAGTGCTGTCTCCGCCCTACCAGCCGGAGGACTCTATTGTCCGACTGCTGTCTCCGCCCTACCGGACGGAGGACTCTATTGTCCGAGTGCTGTCTCCGTCCTATCGGCCGGAGGACTCTATACTCCGAGTGCTGTCTCCGCCCTACCGGCCGGAGGATTCTATACTCTGAGTGCTGTCTCCGCCCTACTGGCCGGAGGACTCTATACTCAGAGTGCTGTCTCCACCCTACCGGCCGGAGGACTCTATTGTCTGAGTGCTGTCTCCGCCTTACCGGCCGGAGGACTCTATACTCTGAAACCTGTCTCCGCCCTACCGGCCGGAGCACTCTATACTCTGAAACCTGTCTCCGCCCTAATGGCCGGAGGCCTCTATACTCCGAGTGCTGTCCCGCCCTACCGGCCAGAGGACTCTATACTCCGAGTGCTGTCTTCGACCTACCGGCCGGAGGACTCTATTGTCCGACTGCTGTTTCCGCCCTACCGGCCGGAGGACTCTATACTCCGACTGCTGTTTCCGCCCTACCGGCCAGAGGACTCTACAGTTCGAGTGCTGTCTCCGCCCTACCGGACGGAGGACTCTATATTCCGAGTGCTGTCTCCGCCGTACTGGCCGGAGGACTCTATACTCTGAGTGCTGTCTCCGCCCTACCAGCCGGAGGACTCTATACTCCGAGTGCTGTCTCCGCCTTACCGGCCGGAGGACTCTATTGTCCGAGTGCTGTCTCCGCCCTACCGGCCGGAGGATTCTATAGTCCGAGTGCTGACTCGGCCCTACCGGCCTGCGCACTCTGTACTCCGAGTGCAGTCTCCGCCCTACTGGCCGGAGGACTCTATTATCCGAGTGCTGTCTCTGGCCGGAGTGCTCTATAGTCCGAGTGCTGTCTCCGCCCAACTGGCCGGAGGACTCTATATTCCGAGTGCTGTCTCCTCCCTATCTGCCGGAGGACTCTATTGTCCGAGTGCTCTCTCTGGCCGGAGGACTCTATATTCCGAGTGCTGTCTCCTCCCTATCTGCCGGAGGATTCTATTGTCCGAGTGCTGTCTCCGCCTTTCCGGCAGGTGGACTCTGTACTCTGAGTGCTGTCTCCGCTCTACCGGCCGGAGGACTCTATACTCTGAGTGCTGTCTCCGCCCTACCGGCCGGAGGACTCTATACTCTGAGTGCTGTCTCCGCCCTACCGGCCGGAGGACTCTATACTCCGAGTGCTGTCTCTGCCCTACCAGACGGAGGACTCTATTGTCCGAGTGCTGTCTCCGCCCTATTGGCCGGAGGACTCTATATTCCGAGTGCTGTCTCCGCCCTACTGGCCGGAGGACTCTGTACTCCGAGTGCTGTCTCCGCCCTACTGGCCGGTGGACTCTATACTCAGAATGCTGTCTCCGCCCTACTGGCCGGAGGACTCTATAGTCCGAGTGCTGTCTCCGCCTTACAGGCCGGAGGACTCTATTGTCCGAGTGCTGTCTCCGCCCTACCGGCCGGAGGACCGTATTGTCTGATTGCTGTCTCCGCCTTACCGGCCAGAGGACTCTATACTCCGAGTGCTGTCTCCACCCTACCGGCCGCAGGACTCAATAGTCCGAGTACTGTCTCTGCCGTAGCGGCCGGAGGACTCTATTGCCTGAGTGCTGTCTCCGTCCTACCGGCCGGTGGACTCTATACTCCAAGTGCTGTCTCCGCCCTACCGGCCGGAGGACTCCACACTCCAAGTGCTGTCTCCGCCCTACCGGCCGGAGGACTCTATTCTCCGAGTGCTGACTCCACCCTACCGGCCGGAGGACTCTATACTCCGAGTGCTCTCTCCGCCCAACGGACGGTGGACTCTATACTCTGAGTGCTGTCTCCGCCCTACCAGCCGGTGGACTCTATACTCCGAGTGCTGTCTCCGCCCTACTGGCCGGAGGACTCTATACTCACAGTGCTGTCTCTGTCCCATTGGCCGGTGGACTCTGTACTCCGAGTGCAGTCTCCGCCTACCGGACGGAGGAGTCTATACTCTGAAAGCAGTCTCCGCCCTACCAGCCGGAGGATTCTATTGTCCGAGTGCTGTCTCCGCTCTACTGGCCGGAGGACTCTATATTCCGAGTGCTGTCTCCGCCCTATCTGCCGGAGGACTCTATTGTCCGAGTGCTCTCTCTGGCCGGAGGACTCTATACTCCGAGTGCTGTCTCCGCCCTACTGGCCGGAGGACTCTATACTCCGACTGCTGTCTCCGCCTTACCGGCCAGAGGACTCTATTGTCCGAGTGCTGTCTCCGCCCTACCGGCCAGAGGACTCTATTGTCCGACTGCTGTCTCCGCCCTACCGGCCGGTGGACTCTATACTCCGACTGCTGTCTCCGCCCTACCGGACGGAGGACTCTATATTCCGGGTGCTGTCTCCGCCCTACTGGCCGGAGGACTCTATTCTCCGAGTGCTGTCTCCGCCCTACCGGCCGGTGGACTCTATACTCCGACTGCTGTCTCCGCCCACCGGACGGAGGAATCTATACTCTGAGTGCTGTCTCCGCCCTACTGGCCGGAGGACTCTAAACTCACAGTGCTGTCTCTGCCCCACTGGCCGGTGGAATCTGTACTCCGAGTGCAGTCTCCGCCTACCGGACGGTGGACTCTATACTCTGAAAGCTGTCTCCGCCCAACCGGTGAGAGGACTCTATTGTCCGAGTGCTGTCTCCGCCCTACCGGCCGGAGAACTCTATAGTCCAAGTGCTGTCTCCGCCCTACCGGCCGGAGGACTCTATTGTCCGAGTGCTGTCTCCGCCCTACCGGTGAGAGGACTCTATTTTCCGAGTGCTGTCTCCGCCCTACTGGCCAGAGGACTCTATACTCTGAGTGCTGTCTCCGCCCTACCGGCCGGAGGATTCTATTGTCCGAGTGCTGTCTCCGCCCTACTGGCCGGAGGACTCTATATTCCGAGTGCTGTCTCCTCCCTATCTGCCGGAGGACTCTATTGTCCGAGTGCTCTCTCTGGCCGGAGGACTCTATACTCCGAGTGCTGTCTCCGCCCTACCAGCCGGAGGACTCTATTGTCCGAGTGCTCTCTCTGGCCGGAGGACTGTATTGTCCGAGTGCTGTCTTCGCCCTACCGGCCGGAGGACTCTATTCTCCGAGTGCTGTCTCCGCCCTATCGGCCGGAGGACTCTATACTCTGAGTGCCGTCTCCGCCCTACCAGCCGGAGGACTCTATACTCCGAGTGCTGTCCCCGCCCTACTGGCCGGAGGACTCTATACACACAGTGCTGTCTCTGTCCCATTGGCCGGTGGACTCTGTACTCCGAGTGCAGTCTCCGCCTACCGGACGGAGGACTCTATACTCTGAAAGCTGTCTCCGCCCAACCGGTGAGAGGACTCTATTGTCCGAGTGCTGTCTCCGCCCTACCGGCCGGAGAACTCTATAGTCCGAGTGCTGTCTCCGCCCTACCGGCCGGAGGACTCTATTGTCCGAGTGCTGTCTCCGCCCTACCGGTGAGAGGACTCTATTTTCCGAGTGCTGTCTCCGCCCTACCGGCCAGAGAACTCTATACTCTGAGTGCTGTCTCCGCCCTACCGGCCGGAGGACTCTATACTCTGAGTGCTGTCTCCACCCTAACAGCCGGAGGATTCTATTGTCCGAGTGCTGTCTCCGCCCTACTGGCCGGAGGACTCTATATTCCGAGTGCTGTCTCCGCCCTATCTGCCGGAGGACTCTATTGTCCGAGTGCTCTCTCTGGCCGGAGGACTCTATACTCCGAGTGCTGTCTCCGCCCTACCGGCCGGAGGACTCTATTGTCCGAGTGCTGTCACGGCCCTACCGGTGAGAGTACTCTATTTTCCGAGTGCTGTCTTCGCCCTACCGGCCGGAGGACTCAATTCTCCGCGTGCTGTCTCCGCCATATCGGCCGGAGGACTCTATACTCTGAGTGCTGTCTCCGCCCTACCGGCCGGAGGACTCTATTGTCCGAGTGCTGTCTCCGCCCTACCAGCCGGAGGACTCTATTGTCCGACTGCTGTCTCCGCCCTACCGGCCGGAGGACTCTATTGTCCGAGTGCTGTCTCCGTCCTATCGGCCGGAGGACTCTATACTCCGAGTGCTGTCTCCGCCCTACCGGCCGGAGGATTCTATACTCTGAGTGCTGTCTCCGCCCTACTGGCCGGAGGACTCTATACTCAGAGTGCTGTCTCCACCCTACCGGCCGGAGGACTCTATTGTCTGAGTGCTGTCTCCGCCTTACCGGCCGGAGGACTCTATACTCTGAAACCTGTCTCCGCCCTACCGGCCGGAGCACTCTATACTCTGAAACCTGTCTCCGCCCTAATGGCCGGAGGCCTCTATACTCCGAGTGCTGTCTCCGCCCTACCGGCCGGAGGACTCTATACTCCGAGTGCTGTCTCCGCCTTACCGGCCGGAGGACTCTATTGTCCGAGTGCTGTCTCCGCCCTACCGGCCGGAGGATTCTATAGTCCGAGTGCTGACTCGGCCCTACCGGCCTGCGCACTCTGTACTCCGAGTGCAGTCTTCGCCCTACTGGCCGGAGGACTCTATTATCCGAGTGCTGTCTCTGGCCGGAGTGCTCTATAGTCCGAGTGCCGTCCCGCCCTACCGGCCAGAGGACTCTATACTCCGAGTGCTGTCTTCGACCTACCGGCCGGAGGACTCTATTGTCCGAGTGCTGTTTCCGCCCTACCGGCCGGAGGACTCTATACTCCGACTGCTGTTTCCGCCCTACCGGCCAGAGGACTCTACAGTTCGAGTGCTGTCTCCGCCCTACCGGACGGAGGACTCTATATTCCGAGTGCTGTCTCCGCCGTACTGGCCGGAGGACTCTATACTCTGAGTGCTGTCTCCGCCCTACCAGCCGGAGGACTCTATACTCCGAGTGCTCTCTCCGCCCACCGGACGGTGGACTCTATACTCTGAGTGCTGTCTCCGCCCTACCAGCCGGAGGACTCTATACTCCGAGTGCTGTCCCCGCCCTACTGGCCGGAGGACTCTATACTCACAGTGCTGTCTCTGTCCCATTGGCCGGTGGACTCTGCACTCCGAGTGCAGTCTCCGCCTACCGGACGGAGGACTCTATACTCTGAAAGCTGTCTCCGCCCAACCGGTGAGAGGACTCTATTGTCCGAGTGCTGTCTCCGCCCTACCGGCCGGAGAACTCTATAGTCCGAGTGCTGTCTCCGCCCTACCGGCCGGAGGACTCTATTGTCCGAGTGCTGTCTCCGCCCTACCGGTGAGAGGACTCTATTTTCCGAGTGCTGTCTCCGCCCTACCGGCCAGAGAACTCTATACTCTGAGTGCTGTCTCCGCCCTACCGGCCGGAGGACTCTATAGTCCAAGTGCTGTCTCCGCCCTACCGGCCGGAGGACTCTATTGTCCGAGTGCTGTCTCCGCCCTACCGGCCGGAGGACTCTATTGTCCGAGTGCTGTCTCCGCCCTACCGGTGAGAGGACTCTATTTTCCGAGTGCTGTCTCCGCCCTACCGGCCAGAGGACTCTATACTCTGAGTGCTGCCTCCGCCCTACCGGCCGGAGGATTCTATTGTCCGAGTGCTGTCTCCGCCCAACTGGCCGGAGGACTCTATATTCCGAGTGCTGTCTCCTCCCTATCTGCCGGAGGACTCTATTGTCCGAGTGCTCTCTCTGGCCGGAGGACTCTATACTCCGAGTGCTGTCTCCGCCCTACCAGCCGGAGGACTCTATTGTCCGAGTGCTCTCTCTGGCCGGAGGACTGTATTGTCCGAGTGCTGTCTTCGCCCTACCGGCCGGAGGACTCTATTCTCCGAGTGCTGTCTCCGCCCTATCGGCCGGAGGACTCTATACTCTGAGTGCTGTCTCCGCCCTACCGGCCGGAGGACTCTATTGTCCGAGTGCTGTCTCCGCCCTACCAGCCGGAGGACTCTATTGTCCGACTGCTGTCTCCGCCCTACCGGCCGGAGGACTCTATTGTCCGAGTGCTGTCTCCGTCCTATCGGCCGGAGGACTCTATACTCCGAGTGCTGTCTCCGCCCTACCGGCCGGAGGATTCTATACTCTGAGTGCTGTCTCCGCCCTACTGGCCGGAGGACTCTATACTCACAGTGCTGTCTCCACCCTACCGGCCGGAGGACTCTATTGTCCGAGTGCTGTCTCCGCCTTACCGGCCGGAGGACTCTATACTCTGAAACCTGTCTCCGCCCTACCGGCCGGAGGACTCTATACTCTGAAACCTGTCTCCGCCCTACTGGCCGGAGGCCTCTATACTCCGAGTGCTGTCTCCGCCCTACCGGCCGGAGGACTCTATACTCCGAGTGCTGTCTCCGCCTTACCGGCCGGAGGACTCTATTGTCCGAGTGCTGTCTCCGCCCTACCGGCCGGAGGATTCTATAGTCCGAGTGCTGACTCGGCCCTACCCGCCTGCGCACTCTGTACTCCGAGTGCAGTCTCCGCCCTACTGGCCGGAGGACTCTATTATCCGAGTGCTGTCTCTGGCCGGAGTGCTCTATAGTCCGAGTGCTGTCCCGCCCTACCGGCCAGAGGACTCTATACTCCGAGTGCTGTCTTCGACCTACCGGCCGGAGGACTCTATTGTCCGACTGCTGTTTCCGCCCTACCAGCCGGAGGACTCTATACTCCGACTGCTGTTTCCGCCCTACCGGCCAGAGGACTCTACAGTTCGAGTGCTGTCTCCGCCCTACCGGACGGAGGACTCTATATTCCGAGTGCTGTCTCCGCCGTACTGGCCGGAGGACTCTATACTCTGAGTGCCGTCTCCGCCCTACCAGCCGGAGGACTCTATACTCCGAGTGCTGTCCCCGCCCTACTGGCCGGAGGACTCTATACTCACAGTGCTGTCTCTGTCCCATTGGCCGGTGGACTCTGTACTCCGAGTGCAGTCTCCGCCTACCGGACGGAGGACTCTATACTCTGAAAGCTGTCTCCGCCCAACCGGTGAGAGGACTCTATTGTCCGAGTGCTGTCTCCGCCCTACCGGCCGGAGAACTCTATAGTCCGAGTGCTGTCTCCGCCCTACCGGCCGGAGGACTCTATTGTCCGAGTGCTGTCTCCGCCCTACCGGTGAGAGGACTCTATTTTCCGAGTGCTGTCTCCGCCCTACCGGCCAGAGAACTCTATACTCTGAGTGCTGTCTCCGCCCTACCGGCCGGAGGACTCTATACTCTGAGTGCTGTCTCCACCCTAACAGCCGGAGGATTCTATTGTCCGAGTGCTGTCTCCGCCCTACTGGCCGGAGGACTCTATATTCCGAGTGCTGTCTCCGCCCTATCTGCCGGAGGACTCTATTGTCCGAGTGCTCTCTCTGGCCGGAGGACTCTATACTCCGAGTGCTGTCTCCGCCCTACCGGCCGGAGGACTCTATTGTCCGAGTGCTGTCACGGCCCTACCGGTGAGAGGACTCTATTTTCCGAGTGCTGTCTTCGCCCTACCGGCCGGAGGACTCAATTCTCCGCGTGCTGTCTCCGCCATATCGGCCGGAGGACTCTATACTCTGAGTGCTGTCTCCGCCCTACCGGCCGGAGGACTCTATTGTCCGAGTGCTGTCTCCGCCCTACCAGCCGGAGGACTCTATTGTCCGACTGCTGTCTCCGCCCTACCGGACGGAGGACTCTATTGTCCGAGTGCTGTCTCCGTCCTATCGGCCGGAGGACTCTATACTCCGAGTGCTGTCTCCGCCCTACCGGCCGGAGGATTCTATACTCTGAGTGCTGTCTCCGCCCTACTGGCCGGAGGACTCTATACTCAGAGTGCTGTCTCCACCCTACCGGCCGGAGGACTCTATTGTCTGAGTGCTGTCTCCGCCTTACCGGCCGGAGGACTCTATACTCTGAAACCTGTCTCCGCCCTACCGGCCGGAGCACTCTATACTCTGAAACCTGTCTCCGCCCTAATGGCCGGAGGCCTCTATACTCCGAGTGCTGTCTCCGCCCTACCGGCCGGAGGACTCTATACTCCGAGTGCTGTCTCCGCCTTACCGGCCGGAGGACTCTATTGTCCGAGTGCTGTCTCCGCCCTACCGGCCGGAGGATTCTATAGTCCGAGTGCTGACTCGGCCCTACCGGCCTGCGCACTCTGTACTCCGAGTGCAGTCTCCGCCCTACTGGCCGGAGGACTCTATTATCCGAGTGCTGTCTCTGGCCGGAGTGCTCTATAGTCCGAGTGCTGTCCCGCCCTACCGGCCAGAGGACTCTATACTCCGAGTGCTGTCTTCGACCTACCGGCCGGAGGACTCTATTGTCCGACTGCTGTTTCCGCCCTACCGGCCGGAGGACTCTATACTTCGACTGCTGTTTCCGCCCTACCGGCCAGAGGACTCTACAGTTCGAGTGCTGTCTCCGCCCTACCGGACGGAGGACTCTATATTCCGAGTGCTGTCTCCGCCGTACTGGCCGGAGGACTCTATACTCTGAGTGCTGTCTCCGCCCTACCAGCCGGAGGACTCTATACTCCGAGTGCTGTCTCCGCCTTACCGGCCGGAGGACTCTATTGTCCGAGTGCTGTCTCCGCCCTACCGGCCGGAGGATTCTATAGTCCGAGTGCTGACTCGGCCCTACCGGCCTGCGCACTCTGTACTCCGAGTGCAGTCTCCGCCCTACTGGCCGGAGGACTCTATTATCCGAGTGCTGTCTCTGGCCGGAGTGCTCTATAGTCCGAGTGCTGTCCCGCCCTACCGGCCAGAGGACTCTATACTCCGAGTGCTGTCTTCGACCTACCGGCCGGAGGACTCTATTGTCCGACTGCTGTTTCCGCCCTACCAGCCGGAGGACTCTATACTCCGACTGCTGTTTCCGCCCTACCGGCCAGAGGACTCTACAGTTCGAGTGCTGTCTCCGCCCTACCGGACGGAGGACTCTATATTCCGAGTGCTGTCTCCGCCGTACTGGCCGGAGGACTCTATACTCTGAGTGCCGTCTCCGCCCTACCAGCCGGAGGACTCTATACTCCGAGTGCTGTCCCCGCCCTACTGGCCGGAGGACTCTATACACACAGTGCTGTCTCTGTCCCATTGGCCGGTGGACTCTGTACTCCGAGTGCAGTCTCCGCCTACCGGACGGAGGACTCTATACTCTGAAAGCTGTCTCCGCCCAACCGGTGAGAGGACTCTATTGTCCGAGTGCTGTCTCCGCCCTACCGGCCGGAGAACTCTATAGTCCGAGTGCTGTCTCCGCCCTACCGGCCGGAGGACTCTATTGTCCGAGTGCTGTCTCCGCCCTACCGGTGAGAGGACTCTATTTTCCGAGTGCTGTCTCCGCCCTACCGGCCAGAGAACTCTATACTCTGAGTGCTGTCTCCGCCCTACCGGCCGGAGGACTCTATACTCTGAGTGCTGTCTCCACCCTAACAGCCGGAGGATTCTATTGTCCGAGTGCTGTCTCCGCCCTACTGGCCGGAGGACTCTATATTCCGAGTGCTGTCTCCGCCCTATCTGCCGGAGGACTCTATTGTCCGAGTGCTCTCTCTGGCCGGAGGACTCTATACTCCGAGTGCTGTCTCCGCCCTACCGGCCGGAGGACTCTATTGTCCGAGTGCTGTCACGGCCCTACCGGTGAGAGGACTCTATTTTCCGAGTGCTGTCTTCGCCCTACCGGCCGGAGGACTCAATTCTCCGCGTGCTGTCTCCGCCATATCGGCCGGAGGACTCTATACTCTGAGTGCTGTCTCCGCCCTACCGGCCGGAGGACTCTATTGTCCGAGTGCTGTCTCCGCCCTACCAGCCGGAGGACTCTATTGTCCGACTGCTGTCTCCGCCCTACCGGCCGGAGGACTCTATTGTCCGAGTGCTGTCTCCGTCCTATCGGCCGGAGGACTCTATACTCCGAGTGCTGTCTCCGCCCTACCGGCCGGAGGATTCTATACTCTGAGTGCTGTCTCCGCCCTACTGGCCGGAGGACTCTATACTCAGAGTGCTGTCTCCACCCTACCGGCCGGAGGACTCTATTGTCTGAGTGCTGTCTCCGCCTTACCGGCCGGAGGACTCTATACTCTGAAACCTGTCTCCGCCCTACCGGCCGGAGCACTCTATACTCTGAAACCTGTCTCCGCCCTAATGGCCGGAGGCCTCTATACTCCGAGTGCTGTCTCCGCCCTACCGGCCGGAGGACTCTATACTCCGAGTGCTGTCTCCGCCTTACCGGCCGGAGGACTCTATTGTCCGAGTGCTGTCTCCGCCCTACCGGCCGGAGGATTCTATAGTCCGAGTGCTGACTCGGCCCTACCGGCCTGCGCACTCTGTACTCCGAGTGCAGTCTTCGCCCTACTGGCCGGAGGACTCTATTATCCGAGTGCTGTCTCTGGCCGGAGTGCTCTATAGTCCGAGTGCCGTCCCGCCCTACCGGCCAGAGGACTCTATACTCCGAGTGCTGTCTTCGACCTACCGGCCGGAGGACTCTATTGTCCGAGTGCTGTTTCCGCCCTACCGGCCGGAGGACTCTATACTCCGACTGCTGTTTCCGCCCTATCGGCCAGAGGACTCTACAGTTCGAGTGCTGTCTCCGCCCTACCGGACGGAGGACTCTATATTCCGAGTGCTGTCTCCGCCGTACTGGCCGGAGGACTCTATACTCTGAGTGCTGTCTCCGCCCTACCAGCCGGAGGACTCTATACTCCGAGTGCTCTCTCCGCCCACCGGACGGTGGACTCTATACTCTGAGTGCTGTCTCCGCCCTACCAGCCGGAGGACTCTATACTCCGAGTGCTGTCCCCGCCCTACTGGCCGGAGGACTCTATACTCACAGTGCTGTCTCTGTCCCATTGGCCGGTGGACTCTGCACTCCGAGTGCAGTCTCCGCCTACCGGACGGAGGACTCTATACTCTGAAAGCTGTCTCCGCCCAACCGGTGAGAGGACTCTATTGTCCGAGTGCTGTCTCCGCCCTACCGGCCGGAGAACTCTATAGTCCGAGTGCTGTCTCCGCCCTACCGGCCGGAGGACTCTATTGTCCGAGTGCTGTCTCCGCCCTACCGGTGAGAGGACTCTATTTTCCGAGTGCTGTCTCCGCCCTACCGGCCAGAGAACTCTATACTCTGAGTGCTGTCTCCGCCCTACCGGCCGGAGGACTCTATAGTCCAAGTGCTGTCTCCGCCCTACCGGCCGGAGGACTCTATTGTCCGAGTGCTGTCTCCGCCCTACCGGCCGGAGGACTCTATTGTCCGAGTGCTGTCTCCGCCCTACCGGTGAGAGGACTCTATTTTCCGAGTGCTGTCTCCGCCCTACCGGCCAGAGGACTCTATACTCTGAGTGCTGCCTCCGCCCTACCGGCCGGAGGATTCTATTGTCCGAGTGCTGTCTCCGCCCAACTGGCCGGAGGACTCTATATTCCGAGTGCTGTCTCCTCCCTATCTGCCGGAGGACTCTATTGTCCGAGTGCTCTCTCTGGCCGGAGGACTCTATACTCCGAGTGCTGTCTCCGCCCTACCAGCCGGAGGACTCTATTGTCCGAGTGCTCTCTCTGGCCGGAGGACTGTATTGTCCGAGTGCTGTCTTCGCCCTACCGGCCGGAGGACTCTATTCTCCGAGTGCTGTCTCCGCCCTATCGGCTGGAGGACTCTATACTCTGAGTGCTGTCTCCGCCCTACCGGCCGGAGGACTCTATTGTCCGAGTGCTGTCTCCGCCCTACCAGCCGGAGGACTCTATTGTCCGACTGCTGTCTCCGCCCTACCGGCCGGAGGACTCTATTGTCCGAGTGCTGTCTCCGTCCTATCGGCCGGAGGACTCTATACTCCGAGTGCTGTCTCCGCCCTACCGGCCGGAGGATTCTATACTCTGAGTGCTGTCTCCGCCCTACTGGCCGGAGGACTCTATACTCACAGTGCTGTCTCCACCCTACCGGCCGGAGGACTCTATTGTCCGAGTGCTGTCTCCGCCTTACTGGCCGGAGGACTCTATACTCTGAAACCTGTCTCCGCCCTACCGGCCGGAGGACTCTATACTCTGAAACCTGTCTCCGCCCTACTGGCCGGAGGCCTCTATACTCCGAGTGCTGTCTCCGCCCTACCGGCCGGAGGACTCTATACTCCGAGTGCTGTCTCCGCCTTACCGGCCGGAGGACTCTATTGTCCGAGTGCTGTCTCCGCCCTACCGGCCGGAGGATTCTATAGTCCGAGTGCTGACTCGGCCCTACCGGCCTGCGCACTCTGTACTCCGAGTGCAGTCTCCGCCCTACTGGCCGGAGGACTCTATTATCCGAGTGCTGTCTCTGGCCGGAGTGCTCTATAGTCCGAGTGCTGTCCCGCCCTACCGGCCAGAGGACTCTATACTCCGAGTGCTGTCTTCGACCTACCGGCCGGAGGACTCTATTGTCCGACTGCTGTTTCCGCCCTACCAGCCGGAGGACTCTATACTCCGACTGCTGTTTCCGCCCTACCGGCCAGAGGACTCTACAGTTCGAGTGCTGTCTCCGCCCTACCGGACGGAGGACTCTATATTCCGAGTGCTGTCTCCGCCGTACTGGCCGGAGGACTCTATACTCTGAGTGCCGTCTCCGCCCTACCAGCCGGAGGACTCTATACTCCGAGTGCTGTCCCCACCCTACTGGCCGGAGGACTCTATACTCACAGTGCTGTCTCTGTCCCATTGGCCGGTGGACTCTGTACTCCGAGTGCAGTCTCCGCCTACCGGACGGAGGACTCTATACTCTGAAAGCTGTCTCCGCCCAACCGGTGAGAGGACTCTATTGTCCGAGTGCTGTCTCCGCCCTACCGGCCGGAGAACTCTATAGTCCGAGTGCTGTCTCCGCCCTACCGGCCGGAGGACTCTATTGTCCGAGTGCTGTCTCCGCCCTACCGGTGAGAGGACTCTATTTTCCGAGTGCTGTCTCCGCCCTACCGGCCAGAGAACTCTATACTCTGAGTGCTGTCTCCGCCCTACCGGCCGGAGGACTCTATACTCTGAGTGCTGTCTCCACCCTAACAGCCGGAGGATTCTATTGTCCGAGTGCTGTCTCCGCCCTACTGGCCGGAGGACTCTATATTCCGAGTGCTGTCTCCGCCCTATCTGCCGGAGGACTCTATTGTCCGAGTGCTCTCTCTGGCCGGAGGACTCTATACTCCGAGTGCTGTCTCCGCCCTACCGGCCGGAGGACTCTATTGTCCGAGTGCTGTCACGGCCCTACCGGTGAGAGGACTCTATTTTCCGAGTGCTGTCTTCGCCCTACCGGCCGGAGGACTCAATTCTCCGCGTGCTGTCTCCGCCATATCGGCCGGAGGACTCTATACTCTGAGTGCTGTCTCCGCCCTACCGGCCGGAGGACTCTATTGTCCGAGTGCTGTCTCCGCCCTACCAGCCGGAGGACTCTATTGTCCGACTGCTGTCTCCGCCCTACCGGCCGGAGGACTCTATTGTCCGAGTGCTGTCTCCGTCCTATCGGCCGGAGGACTCTATACTCCGAGTGCTGTCTCCGCCCTACCGGCCGGAGGATTCTATACTCTGAGTGCTGTCTCCGCCCTACTGGCCGGAGGACTCTATACTCAGAGTGCTGTCTCCACCCTACCGGCCGGAGGACTCTATTGTCTGAGTGCTGTCTCCGCCTTACCGGCCGGAGGACTCTATACTCTGAAACCTGTCTCCGCCCTACCGGCCGGAGCACTCTATACTCTGAAACCTGTCTCCGCCCTAATGGCCGGAGGCCTCTATACTCCGAGTGCTGTCTCCGCCCTACCGGCCGGAGGACTCTATACTCCGAGTGCTGTCTCCGCCTTACCGGCCGGAGGACTCTATTGTCCGAGTGCTGTCTCCGCCCTACCGGCCGGAGGATTCTATAGTCCGAGTGCTGACTCGGCCCTACCGGCCTGCGCACTCTGTACTCCGAGTGCAGTCTTCGCCCTACTGGCCGGAGGACTCTATTATCCGAGTGCTGTCTCTGGCCGGAGTGCTCTATAGTCCGAGTGCCGTCCCGCCCTACCGGCCAGAGGACTCTATACTCCGAGTGCTGTCTTCGACCTACCGGCCGGAGGACTCTATTGTCCGAGTGCTGTTTCCGCCCTACCGGCCGGAGGACTCTATACTCCGACTGCTGTTTCCGCCCTACCGGCCAGAGGACTCTACAGTTCGAGTGCTGTCTCCGCCCTACCGGACGGAGGACTCTATATTCCGAGTGCTGTCTCCGCCGTACTGGCCGGAGGACTCTATACTCTGAGTGCTGTCTCCGCCCTACCAGCCGGAGGACTCTATACTCCGAGTGCTCTCTCCGCCCACCGGACGGTGGACTCTATACTCTGAGTGCTGTCTCCGCCCTACCAGCCGGAGGACTCTATACTCCGAGTGCTGTCCCCGCCCTACTGGCCGGAGGACTCTATACTCACAGTGCTGTCTCTGTCCCATTGGCCGGTGGACTCTGCACTCCGAGTGCAGTCTCCGCCTACCGGACGGAGGACTCTATACTCTGAAAGCTGTCTCCGCCCAACCGGTGAGAGGACTCTATTGTCCGAGTGCTGTCTCCGCCCTACCGGCCGGAGAACTCTATAGTCCGAGTGCTATCTCCGCCCTACCGGCCGGAGGACTCTATTGTCCGAGTGCTGTCTCCGCCCTACCGGTGAGAGGACTCTATTTTCCGAGTGCTGTCTCCGCCCTACCGGCCAGAGAACTCTATACTCTGAGTGCTGTCTCCGCCCTACCGGCCGGAGGACTCTATAGTCCAAGTGCTGTCTCCGCCCTACCGGCCGGAGGACTCTATTGTCCGAGTGCTGTCTCCGCCCTACCGGCCGGAGGACTCTATTGTCCGAGTGCTGTCTCCGCCCTACCGGTGAGAGGACTCTATTTTCCGAGTGCTGTCTCCGCCCTACCGGCCAGAGGACTCTATACTCTGAGTGCTGTCTCCGCCCTACCGGCCGGAGGATTCTATTGTCCGAGTGCTGTCTCCGCCCAACTGGCCGGAGGACTCTATATTCCGAGTGCTGTCTCCTCCCTATCTGCCGGAGGACTCTATTGTCCGAGTGCTCTCTCTGGCCGGAGGACTCTATAGTCCGAGTGCTGTCTCCTCCCTATCTGCCGGAGGATTCTATTGTCCGAGTGCTGTCTCCGCCTTTCCGGCAGGTGGACTCTGTACTCTGAGTGCTGTCTCCGCTCTACCGGCCGGAGGACTCTATACTCTGAGTGCTGTCTCCGCCCTACCGGCCGGAGGACTCTATACTCTGAGTGCTGTCTCCGCCCTACCGGCCGGAGGACTCTATACTCCGAGTGCTGTCTCTGCCCTACCAGACGGAGGACTCTATTGTCCGAGTGCTGTCTCCGCCCTATTGGCCGGAGGACTCTATATTCCGAGTGCTGTCTCCGCCCTACTGGCCGGAGGACTCTGTACTCCGAGTGCTGTCTCCGCCCTACTGGCCGGTGGACTCTATACTCAGAATGCTGTCTCCGCCCTACTGGCCGGAGGACTCTATAGTCCGAGTGCTGTCTCCGCCTTACAGGCCGGAGGACTCTATTGTCCGAGTGCTGTCTCCGCCCTACCGGCCGGAGGACCGTATTGTCTGATTGCTGTCTCCGCCTTACCGGCCAGAGGACTCTATACTCCGAGTGCTGTCTCCGCCCTACCGGCCGGAGGACTCAATAGTCCGAGTACTGTCTCTGCCGTAGCGGCCGGAGGACTCTATTGCCTGAGTGCTGTCTCCGTCCTACCGGCCGGTGGACTCTATACTCCAAGTGCTGTCTCCGCCCTACCGGCCGGAGGACTCCACACTCCAAGTGCTGTCTCCGCCCTACCGGCCGGTGGACTCTATTCTCCGAGTGCTGACTCCGCCCTACCGGCCGGAGGACTCTATACTCCGAGTGCTCTCTCCGCCCAACGGACGGTGGACTCTATACTCTGAGTGCTGTCTCCGCCCTACCAGCCGGTGGACTCTATACTCCGAGTGCTGTCTCCGCCCTACTGGCCGGAGGACTCTATACTCACAGTGCTGTCTCTGTCCCATTGGCCGGTGGACTCTGTACTCCGAGTGCAGTCTCCGCCTACCGGACGGAGGACTCTATACTCTGAAAGCAGTCTCCGCCCAACCGGTGAGAGGACTCTATTGTCCGAGTGCTGTCTCCGCCCTACCGGCCAGAGGACTCTATACTCTGAGTGCTGTCTCCGCCCTACCGGCCGGAGGACTCTATACTCTGAGTGCTGTCTCCGCCCTACCAGCCGGAGGATTCTATTGTCCGAGTGCTGTCTCCGCTCTACTGGCCGGAGGACTCTATATTCCGAGTGCTGTCTCCGCCCTATCTGCCGGAGGACTCTATTGTCCGAGTGCTCTCTCTGGCCGGAGGACTCTATACTCCGAGTGCTGTCTCCGCCCTACTGGCCGGAGGACTCTATACTCCGACTGCTGTCTCCGCCTTACCGGCCAGAGGACTCTATTGTCCGAGTGCTGTCTCCGCCCTACCGGCCAGAGGACTCTATTGTCCGACTGCTGTCTCCGCCCTACCGGCCGGTGGACTCTATACTCCGACTGCTGTCTCCGCCCTACCGGACGGAGGACTCTATATTCCGGGTGCTGTCTCCGCCCTACTGGCCGGAGCACTCTATTCTCCGAGTGCTGTCTCCGCCCTACCGGCCGGTGGACTCTATACTCCGACTGCTGTCTCCGCCCACCGGACGGAGGACTCTATACTCTGAGTGCTGTCTCCGCCCTACTGGCCGGAGGACTCTAAACTCACAGTGCTGTCTCTGCCCCACTGGCCGGTGGAATCAGTACTCCGAGTGCAGTCTCCGCCTACCGGACGGTGGACTCTATACTCTGAAAGCTGTCTCCGCCCAACCGGTGAGAGGACTCTATTGTCCGAGTGCTGTCTCCGCCCTACCGGCCGGAGAACTCTATAGTCCAAGTGCTGTCTCCGCCCTACCGGCCGGAGGACTCTATTGTCCGAGTGCTGTCTCCGCCCTACCGGCCGGAGGACTCTATTGTCCGAGTGCTGTCTCCGCCCTACCGGCCAGAGGACTCTATACTCTGAGTGCTGTCTCCGCCCTACCGGCCGGAGGATTCTATTGTCCGAGTGCAGTCTCCGCCCTACTGGCCGGAGGACTCTATATTCCGAGTGCTGTCTCCTCCCTATCTGCCGGAGGACTCTATTGTCCGAGTGGTCTCTCTGGCCGGAGGACTCTATACTCCGAGTGCGGTCTCCGCCCTACCAGCCGGAGGACTCTATTGTCCGAGTGCTCTCTCTGGCCGGAGGACTGTATTGTCCGAGTGCTGTCTTCGCCCTACCGGCCGGAGGACTCTATTCTCCGAGTGCTGTCTCCGCCCTATCGGCCGGAGGACTCTATACTCTGAGTGCTGTCTCCGCCCTACCGGCCGGAGGACTCTATTGTCCGAGTGCTGTCTCCGCCCTACCAGCCGGAGGACTCTATTGTCCGACTGCTGTCTCCGCCCTACCGGCCGGAGGACTCTATTGTCCGAGTGCTGTCTCCGTCCTATCGGCCGGAGGACTCTATACTCCGAGTGCTGTCTCCGCCCTACCGGCCGGAGGATTCTATACTCTGAGTGCTGTCTCCGCCCTACTGGCCGGAGGACTCTATACTCACAGTGCTGTCTCCACCCTACCGGCCGGAGGACTCTATTGTCCGAGTGCTGTCTCCGCCTTACCGGCCGGAGGACTCTATACTCTGAAACCTGTCTCCGCCCTACCGGCCGGAGGACTCTATACTCTGAAACCTGTCTCCGCCCTAATGGCCGGAGGCCTCTATACTCCGAGTGCTGTCTCCGCCCTACCGGCCGGAGGACTCTATACTCCGAGTGCTGTCTCCGCCTTACCGGCCGGAGGACTCTATTGTCCGAGTGCTGTCTCCGCCCTACCGGCCGGAGGATTCTATAGTCCGAGTGCTGACTCGGCCCTACCGGCCTGCGCACTCTGTACTCCGAGTGCAGTCTCCGCCCTACTGGCCGGAGGACTCTATTATCCGAGTGCTGTCTCTGGCCGGAGTGCTCTATAGTCCGAGTGCTGTCCCGCCCTACCGGCCAGAGGACTCTATACTCCGAGTGCTGTCTTCGACCTACCGGCCGGAGGACTCTATTGTCCGACTGCTGTTTCCGCCCTACCGGCCGGAGGACTCTATACTCCGACTGCTGTTTCCGCCCTACCGGCCAGAGGACTCTACAGTTCGAGTGCTGTCTCCGCCCTACCGGACGGAGGACTCTATATTCCGAGTGCTGTCTCCGCCGTACTGGCCGGAGGACTCTATACTCTGAGTGCCGTCTCCGCCCTACCAGCCGGAGGACTCTATACTCCGAGTGCTGTCCCCGCCCTACTGGCCGGAGGACTCTATACTCACAGTGCTGTCTCTGTCCCATTGGCCGGTGGACTCTGTACTCCGAGTGCAGTCTCCGCCTACCGGACGGAGGACTCTATACTCTGAAAGCTGTCTCCGCCCAACCGGTGAGAGGACTCTATTGTCCGAGTGCTGTCTCCGCCCTACCGGCCGGAGAACTCTATAGTCCGAGTGCTGTCTCCGCCCTACCGGCCGGAGGACTCTATTGTCCGAGTGCTGTCTCCGCCCTACTGGTGAGAGGACTCTATTTTCCGAGTGCTGTCTCCGCCCTACCGGCCAGAGAACTCTATACTCTGAGTGCTGTCTCCGCCCTACCGGCCGGAGGACTCTATACTCTGAGTGCTGTCTCCACCCTAACAGCCGGAGGATTCTATTGTCCGAGTGCTGTCTCCGCCCTACTGGCCGGAGGACTCTATATTCCGAGTGCTGTCTCCGCCCTATCTGCCGGAGGACTCTATTGTCCGAGTGCTCTCTCTGGCCGGAGGACTCTATACTCCGAGTGCTGTCTCCGCCCTACCGGCCGGAGGACTCTATTGTCCAAGTGCTGTCACGGCCCTACCGGTGAGAGGACTCTATTTTCCGAGTGCTGTCTTCGCCCTACCGGCCGGAGGACTCAATTCTCCGAGTGCTGTCTCCGCCCTATCGGCCGGAGGACTCTATACTCTGAGTGCTGTCTCCGCCCTACCGGCCGGAGGACTCTATTGTCCGAGTGCTGTCTCCGCCCTACCAGCCGGAGGACTCTATTGTCCGACTGCTGTCTCCGCCGTACCGGCCGGAGGACTCTATTGTCCGAGTGCTGTCTCCGTCCTATCGGCCGGAGGACTCTATACTCCGAGTGCTGTCTCCGCCCTACCGGCCGGAGGATTCTATACTCTGAGTGCTGTCTCCGCCCTACTGGCCGGAGGACTCTATACTCAGAGTGCTGTCTCCACCCTACCGGCCGGAGGACTCTATTGTCTGAGTGCTGTCTCCGCCTTACCGGCCGGAGGACTCTATACTCTGAAACCTGTCTCCGCCCTACCGGCCGGAGCACTCTATACTCTGAAACCTGTCTCCGCCCTAATGGCCGGAGGCCTCTATACTCCGAGTGCTGTCTCCGCCCTACCGGCCGGAGGACTCTATACTCCGAGTGCTGTCTCCGCCTTACCGGCCGGAGGACTCTATTGTCCGAGTGCTGTCTCCGCCCTACCGGCCGGAGGATTCTATAGTCCGAGTGCTGACTCGGCCCTACCGGCCTGCGCACTCTGTACTCCGAGTGCAGTCTTCGCCCTACTGGCCGGAGGACTCTATACTCTGAGTGCTGTCTCCGCCCTACCAGCCGGAGGACTCTATACTCCGAGTGCTCTCTCCGCCCACCGGACGGTGGACTCTATACTCTGAGTGCTGTCTCCGCCCTACCAGCCGGAGGACTCTATACTCCGAGTGCTGTCCCCGCCCTACTGGCCGGAGGACTCTATACTCACAGTGCTGTCTCTGTCCCATTGGCCGGTGGACTCTGCACTCCGAGTGCAGTCTCCGCCTACCGGACGGAGGACTCTATACTCTGAAAGCTGTCTCCGCCCAACCGGTGAGAGGACTCTATTGTCCGAGTGCTGTCTCCGCCCTACCGGCCGGAGAACTCTATAGTCCGAGTGCTGTCTCCGCCCTACCGGCCGGAGGACTCTATTGTCCGAGTGCTGTCTCCGCCCTACCGGTGAGAGGACTCTATTTTCCGAGTGCTGTCTCCGCCCTACCGGCCAGAGAACTCTATACTCTGAGTGCTGTCTCCGCCCTACCGGCCGGAGGACTCTATAGTCCAAGTGCTGTCTCCGCCCTACCGGCCGGAGGACTCTATTGTCCGAGTGCTGTCTCCGCCCTACCGGCCGGAGGACTCTATTGTCCGAGTGCTGTCTCCGCCCTACCGGTGAGAGGACTCTATTTTCCGAGTGCTGTCTCCGCCCTACCGGCCAGAGGACTCTATACTCTGAGTGCTGTCTCCGCCCTACTGGCCGGAGGATTCTATTGTCCGAGTGCTGTCTCCGCCCAACTGGCCGGAGGACTCTATATTCCGAGTGCTGTCTCCTCCCTATCTGCCGGAGGACTCTATTGTCCGAGTGCTCTCTCTGGCCGGAGGACTCTATACTCCGAGTGCTGTCTCCGCCCTACCAGCCGGAGGACTCTATTGTCCGAGTGCTCTCTCTGGCCGGAGGACTGTATTGTCCGAGTGCTGTCTTCGCCCTACCGGCCGGAGGACTCTATTCTCCGAGTGCTGTCTCCGCCCTATCGGCCGGAGGACTCTATACTCTGAGTGCTGTCTCCGCCCTACCGGCCGGAGGACTCTATTGTCCGAGTGCTGTCTCCGCCCTACCAGCCGGAGGACTCTATTGTCCGACTGCTGTCTCCGCCCTACCGGCCGGAGGACTCTATTGTCCGAGTGCTGTCTCCGTCCTATCGGCCGGAGGACTCTATACTCCGAGTGCTGTCTCCGCCCTACCGGCCGGAGGATTCTATACTCTGAGTGCTGTCTCCGCCCTACTGGCCGGAGGACTCTATACTCACAGTGCTGTCTCCACCCTACCGGCCGGAGGACTCTATTGTCCGAGTGCTGTCTCCGCCTTACCGGCCGGAGGACTCTATACTCTGAAACCTGTCTCCGCCCTACCGGCCGGAGGACTCTATACTCTGAAACCTGTCTCCGCCCTAATGGCCGGAGGCCTCTATACTCCGAGTGCTGTCTCCGCCCTACCGGCCGGAGGACTCTATACTCCGAGTGCTGTCTCCGCCTTACCGGCCGGAGGACTCTATTGTCCGAGTGCTGTCTCCGCCCTACCGGCCGGAGGATTCTATAGTCCGAGTGCTGACTCGGCCCTACCGGCCTGCGCACTCTGTACTCCGAGTGCAGTCTCCGCCCTACTGGCCGGAGGACTCTATTATCCGAGTGCTGTCTCTGGCCGGAGTGCTCTATAGTCCGAGTGCTGTCCCGCCCTACCGGCCAGAGGACTCTATACTCCGAGTGCTGTCTTCGACCTACCGGCCGGAGGACTCTATTGTCCGACTGCTGTTTCCGCCCTACCGGCCGGAGGACTCTATACTCCGACTGCTGTTTCCGCCCTACCGGCCAGAGGACTCTACAGTTCGAGTGCTGTCTCCGCCCTACCGGACGGAGGACTCTATATTCCGAGTGCTGTCTCCGCCGTACTGGCCGGAGGACTCTATACTCTGAGTGCCGTCTCCGCCCTACCAGCCGGAGGACTCTATACTCCGAGTGCTGTCCCCGCCCTACTGGCCGGAGGACTCTATACTCACAGTGCTGTCTCTGTCCCATTGGCCGGTGGACTCTGTACTCCGAGTGCAGTCTCCGCCTACCGGACGGAGGACTCTATACTCTGAAAGCTGTCTCCGCCCAACCGGTGAGAGGACTCTATTGTCCGAGTGCTGTCTCCGCCCTACCGGCCGGAGAACTCTATAGTCCGAGTGCTGTCTCCGCCCTACCGGCCGGAGGACTCTATTGTCCGAGTGCTGTCTCCGCCCTACCGGTGAGAGGACTCTATTTTCCGAGTGCTGTCTCCGCCCTACCGGCCAGAGAACTCTATACTCTGAGTGCTGTCTCCGCCCTACCGGCCGGAGGACTCTATACTCTGAGTGCTGTCTCCACCCTAACAGCCGGAGGATTCTATTGTCCGAGTGCTGTCTCCGCCCTACTGGCCGGAGGACTCTATATTCCGAGTGCTGTCTCCGCCCTATCTGCTGGAGGACTCTATTGTCCGAGTGCTCTCTCTGGCCGGAGGACTCTATACTCCGAGTGCTGTCTCCGCCCTACCGGCCGGAGGACTCTATTGTCCGAGTGCTGTCACGGCCCTACCGGTGAGAGGACTCTATTTTCCGAGTGCTGTCTTCGCCCTACCGGCCGGAGGACTCAATTCTCCGCGTGCTGTCTCCGCCATATCGGCCGGAGGACTCTATACTCTGAGTGCTGTCTCCGCCCTACCGGCCGGAGGACTCTATTGTCCGAGTGCTGTCTCCGCCCTACCAGCCGGAGGACTCTATTGTCCGACTGCTGTCTCCGCCCTACCGGCCGGAGGACTCTATTGTCCGAGTGCTGTCTCCGTCCTATCGGCCGGAGGACTCTATACTCCGAGTGCTGTCTCCGCCCTACCGGCCGGAGGATTCTATACTCTGAGTGCTGTCTCCGCCCTACTGGCCGGAGGACTCTATACTCAGAGTGCTGTCTCCACCCTACCGGCCGGAGGACTCTATTGTCCGAGTGCTGTCTCCGCCTTACCGGCCGGAGGACTCTATACTCTGAAACCTGTCTCCGCCCTACCGGCCGGAGGACTCTATACTCTGAAACCTGTCTCCGCCCTAATGGCCGGAGGCCTCTATACTCCGAGTGCTGTCTCCGCCCTACCGGCCGGAGGACTCTATACTCCGAGTGCTGTCTCCGCCTTACCGGCCGGAGGACTCTATTGTCCGAGTGCTGTCTCCGCCCTACCGGCCGGAGGATTCTATAGTCCGAGTGCTGACTCGGCCCTACCGGCCTGCGCACTCTGTACTCCGAGTGCAGTCTTCGCCCTACTGGCCGGAGGACTCTATTATCCGAGTGCTGTCTCTGGCCGGAGTGCTCTATAGTCCGAGTGCTGTCCCGCCCTACCGGCCAGAGGACTCTATACTCCGAGTGCTGTCTTCGACCTACCGGCCGGAGGACTCTATTGTCCGACTGCTGTTTCCGCCCTACCGGCCGGAGGACTCTATACTCCGACTGCTGTTTCCGCCCTACCGGCCAGAGGACTCTACAGTTCGAGTGCTGTCTCCGCCCTACCGGACGGAGGACTCTATATTCCGAGTGCTGTCTCCGCCGTACTGGCCGGAGGACTCTATACTCTGAGTGCCGTCTCCGCCCTACCAGCCGGAGGACTCTATACTCCGAGTGCTGTCCCCGCCCTACTGGCCGGAGGACTCTATACTCACAGTGCTGTCTCTGTCCCATTGGCCGGTGGACTCTGTACTCCGAGTGCAGTCTCCGCCTACCGGACGGAGGACTCTATACTCTGAAAGCTGTCTCCGCCCAACCGGTGAGAGGACTCTATTGTCCGAGTGCTGTCTCCGCCCTACCGGCCGGAGAACTCTATAGTCCGAGTGCTGTCTCCGCCCTACCGGCCGGAGGACTCTATTGTCCGAGTGCTGTCTCCGCCCTACCGGTGAGAGGACTCTATTTTCCGAGTGCTGTCTCCGCCCTACCGGCCAGAGAACTCTATACTCTGAGTGCTGTCTCCGCCCTACCGGCCGGAGGACTCTATACTCTGAGTGCTGTCTCCACCCTAACAGCCGGAGGATTCTATTGTCCGAGTGCTGTCTCCGCCCTACTGGCCGGAGGACTCTATATTCCGAGTGCTGTCTCCGCCCTATCTGCCGGAGGACTCTATTGTCCGAGTGCTCTCTCTGGCCGGAGGACTCTATACTCCGAGTGCTGTCTCCGCCCTACCGGCCGGAGGACTCTATTGTCCGAGTGCTGTCACGGCCCTACCGGTGAGAGGACTCTATTTTCCGAGTGCTGTCTTCGCCCTACCGGCCGGAGGACTCAATTCTCCGAGTGCTATCTCCGCCCTATCGGCCGGAGGACTCTATACTCTGAGTGCTGTCTCCGCCCTACCGGCCGGAGGACTCTATTGTCCGAGTGCTGTCTCCGCCCTACCAGCCGGAGGACTCTATTGTCCGACTGCTGTCTCCGCCGTACCGGCCGGAGGACTCTATTGTCCGAGTGCTGTCTCCGTCCTATCGGCCGGAGGACTCTATACTCCGAGTGCTGTCTCCGCCCTACCGGCCGGAGGATTCTATACTCTGAGTGCTGTCTCCGCCCTACTGGCCGGAGGACTCTATTGTCTGAGTGCTGTCTCCGCCTTACCGGCCGGAGGACTCTATACTCTGAAACCTGTCTCCGCCCTACCGGCCGGAGCACTCTATACTCTGAAACCTGTCTCCGCCCTAATGGCCGGAGGCCTCTATACTCCGAGTGCTGTCTCCGCCCTACCGGCCGGAGGACTCTATACTCCGAGTGCTGTCTCCGCCTTACCGGCCGGAGGACTCTATTGTCCGAGTGCTGTCTCCGCCCTACCGGCCGGAGGATTCTATAGTCCGAGTGCTGACTCGGCCCTACCGGCCTGCGCACTCTGTACTCCGAGTGCAGTCTTCGCCCTACTGGCCGGAGGACTCTATACTCTGAGTGCTGTCTCCGCCCTACCAGCCGGAGGACTCTATACTCCGAGTGCTCTCTCCGCCCACCGGACGGTGGACTCTATACTCTGAGTGCTGTCTCCGCCCTACCAGCCGGAGGACTCTATACTCCGAGTGCTGTCCCCGCCCTACTGGCCGGAGGACTCTATACTCACAGTGCTGTCTCTGTCCCATTGGCCGGTGGACTCTGCACTCCGAGTGCAGTCTCCGCCTACCGGACGGAGGACTCTATACTCTGAAAGCTGTCTCCGCCCAACCGGTGAGAGGACTCTATTGTCCGAGTGCTGTCTCCGCCCTACCGGCCGGAGAACTCTATAGTCCGAGTGCTGTCTCCGCCCTACCGGCCGGAGGACTCTATTGTCCGAGTGCTGTCTCCGCCCTACCGGTGAGAGGACTCTATTTTCCGAGTGCTGTCTCCGCCCTACCGGCCAGAGAACTCTATACTCTGAGTGCTGTCTCCGCCCTACCGGCCGGAGGACTCTATAGTCCAAGTGCTGTCTCCGCCCTACCGGCCGGAGGACTCTATTGTCCGAGTGCTGTCTCCGCCCTACCGGCCGGAGGACTCTATTGTCCGAGTGCTGTCTCCGCCCTACCGGTGAGAGGACTCTATTTTCCGAGTGCTGTCTCCGCCCTACCGGCCAGAGGACTCTATACTCTGAGTGCTGTCTCCGCCCTACTGGCCGGAGGATTCTATTGTCCGAGTGCTGTCTCCGCCCAACTGGCCGGAGGACTCTATATTCCGAGTGCTGTCTCCTCCCTATCTGCCGGAGGACTCTATTGTCCGAGTGCTCTCTCTGGCCGGAGGACTCTATACTCCGAGTGCTGTCTCCGCCCTACCAGCCGGAGGACTCTATTGTCCGAGTGCTCTCTCTGGCCGGAGGACTGTATTGTCCGAGTGCTGTCTTCGCCCTACCGGCCGGAGGACTCTATTCTCCGAGTGCTGTCTCCGCCCTATCGGCCGGAGGACTCTATACTCTGAGTGCTGTCTCCGCCCTACCGGCCGGAGGACTCTATTGTCCGAGTGCTGTCTCCGCCCTACCAGCCGGAGGACTCTATTGTCCGACTGCTGTCTCCGCCCTACCGGCCGGAGGACTCTATTGTCCGAGTGCTGTCTCCGTCCTATCGGCCGGAGGACTCTATACTCCGAGTGCTGTCTCCGCCCTACCGGCCGGAGGATTCTATACTCTGAGTGCTGTCTCCGCCCTACTGGCCGGAGGACTCTATACTCACAGTGCTGTCTCCACCCTACCGGCCGGAGGACTCTATTGTCCGAGTGCTGTCTCCGCCTTACCGGCCGGAGGACTCTATACTCTGAAACCTGTCTCCGCCCTACCGGCCGGAGGACTCTATACTCTGAAACCTGTCTCCGCCCTAATGGCCGGAGGCCTCTATACTCCGAGTGCTGTCTCCGCCCTACCGGCCGGAGGACTCTATACTCCGAGTGCTGTCTCCGCCTTACCGGCCGGAGGACTCTATTGTCCGAGTGCTGTCTCCGCCCTACCGGCCGGAGGATTCTATAGTCCGAGTGCTGACTCGGCCCTACCGGCCTGCGCACTCTGTACTCCGAGTGCAGTCTCCGCCCTACTGGCCGGAGGACTCTATTATCCGAGTGCTGTCTCTGGCCGGAGTGCTCTATAGTCCGAGTGCTGTCCCGCCCTACCGGCCAGAGGACTCTATACTCCGAGTGCTGTCTTCGACCTACCGGCCGGAGGACTCTATTGTCCGACTGCTGTTTCCGCCCTACCGGCCGGAGGACTCTATACTCCGACTGCTGTTTCCGCCCTACCGGCCAGAGGACTCTACAGTTCGAGTGCTGTCTCCGCCGTACCGGACGGAGGACTCTATATTCCGAGTGCTGTCTCCGCCGTACTGGCCGGAGGACTCTATACTCTGAGTGCCGTCTCCGCCCTACCAGCCGGAGGACTCTATACTCCGAGTGCTGTCCCCGCCCTACTGGCCGGAGGACTCTATACTCACAGTGCTGTCTCTGTCCCATTGGCCGGTGGACTCTGTACTCCGAGTGCAGTCTCCGCCTACCGGACGGAGGACTCTATACTCTGAAAGCTGTCTCCGCCCAACCGGTGAGAGGACTCTATTGTCCGAGTGCTGTCTCCGCCCTACCGGCCGGAGAACTCTATAGTCCGAGTGCTGTCTCCGCCCTACCGGCCGGAGGACTCTATTGTCCGAGTGCTGTCTCCGCCCTACCGGTGAGAGGACTCTATTTTCCGAGTGCTGTCTCCGCCCTACCGGCCAGAGAACTCTATACTCTGAGTGCTGTCTCCGCCCTACCGGCCGGAGGACTCTATACTCTGAGTGCTGTCTCCACCCTAACAGCCGGAGGATTCTATTGTCCGAGTGCTGTCTCCGCCCTACTGGCCGGAGGACTCTATATTCCGAGTGCTGTCTCCGCCCTATCTGCCGGAGGACTCTATTGTCCGAGTGCTCTCTCTGGCCGGAGGACTCTATACTCCGAGTGCTGTCTCCGCCCTACCGGCCGGAGGACTCTATTGTCCGAGTGCTGTCACGGCCCTACCGGTGAGAGGACTCTATTTTCCGAGTGCTGTCTTCGCCCTACCGGCCGGAGGACTCAATTCTCCGAGTGCTGTCTCCGCCCTACCGGCCGGAGGACTCTATTGTCCGAGTGCTGTCTCCGCCCTACCAGCCGGAGGACTCTATTGTCCGACTGCTGTCTCCGCCCTACTGGCCGGAGGACTCTATACTCACAGTGCTGTCTCCACCCTACCGGCCGGAGGACTCTATTGTCCGAGTGCTGTCTCCGCCTTACCGGCCGGAGGACTCTATACTCTGAAACCTGTCTCCGCCCTACCGGCCGGAGGACTCTATACTCTGAAACCTGTCTCCGCCCTAATGGCCGGAGGCCTCTATACTCCGAGTGCTGTCTCCGCCCTACCGGCCGGAGGACTCTATACTCCGAGTGCTGTCTCCGCCTTACCGGCCGGAGGACTCTATTGTCCGAGTGCTGTCTCCGCCCTACCGGCCGGAGGATTCTATAGTCCGAGTGCTGACTCGGCCCTACCGGCCTGCGCACTCTGTACTCCGAGTGCAGTCTCCGCCCTACTGGCCGGAGGACTCTATTATCCGAGTGCTGTCTCTGGCCGGAGTGCTCTATAGTCCGAGTGCTGTCCCGCCCTACCGGCCAGAGGACTCTATACTCCGAGTGCTGTCTTCGACCTACCGGCCGGAGGACTCTATTGTCCGACTGCTGTTTCCGCCCTACCGGCCGGAGGACTCTATACTCCGACTGCTGTTTCCGCCCTACCGGCCAGAGGACTCTACAGTTCGAGTGCTGTCTCCGCCGTACCGGACGGAGGACTCTATATTCCGAGTGCTGTCTCCGCCGTACTGGCCGGAGGACTCTATACTCTGAGTGCCGTCTCCGCCCTACCAGCCGGAGGACTCTATACTCCGAGTGCTGTCCCCGCCCTACTGGCCGGAGGACTCTATACTCACAGTGCTGTCTCTGTCCCATTGGCCGGTGGACTCTGTACTCCGAGTGCAGTCTCCGCCTACCGGACGGAGGACTCTATACTCTGAAAGCTGTCTCCGCCCAACCGGTGAGAGGACTCTATTGTCCGAGTGCTGTCTCCGCCCTACCGGCCGGAGAACTCTATAGTCCGAGTGCTGTCTCCGCCCTACCGGCCGGAGGACTCTATTGTCCGAGTGCTGTCTCCGCCCTACCGGTGAGAGGACTCTATTTTCCGAGTGCTGTCTCCGCCCTACCGGCCAGAGAACTCTATACTCTGAGTGCTGTCTCCGCCCTACCGGCCGGAGGACTCTATACTCTGAGTGCTGTCTCCACCCTAACAGCCGGAGGATTCTATTGTCCGAGTGCTGTCTCCGCCCTACTGGCCGGAGGACTCTATATTCCGAGTGCTGTCTCCGCCCTATCTGCCGGAGGACTCTATTGTCCGAGTGCTCTCTCTGGCCGGAGGACTCTATACTCCGAGTGCTGTCTCCGCCCTACCGGCCGGAGGACTCTATTGTCCGAGTGCTGTCACGGCCCTACCGGTGAGAGGACTCTATTTTCCGAGTGCTGTCTTCGCCCTACCGGCCGGAGGACTCAATTCTCCGAGTGCTGTCTCCGCCCTACCGGCCGGAGGACTCTATTGTCCGAGTGCTGTCTCCGCCCTACCAGCCGGAGGACTCTATTGTCCGACTGCTGTCTCCGCCGTACCGGCCGGAGGACTCTATTGTCCGAGTGCTGTCTCCGTCCTATCGGCCGGAGGACTCTATACTCCGAGTGCTGTCTCCGCCCTACCGGCCGGAGGATTCTATACTCTGAGTGCTGTCTCCGCCCTACTGGCCGGAGGACTCTATACTCAGAGTGCTGTCTCCACCCTACCGGCCGGAGGACTCTATTGTCTGAGTGCTGTCTCCGCCTTACCGGCCGGAGGACTCTATACTCTGAAACCTGTCTCCGCCCTACCGGCCGGAGCACTCTATACTCTGAAACCTGTCTCCGCCCTAATGGCCGGAGGCCTCTATACTCCGAGTGCTGTCTCCGCCCTACCGGCCGGAGGACTCTATACTCCGAGTGCTGTCTCCGCCTTACCGGCCGGAGGACTCTATTGTCCGAGTGCTGTCTCCGCCCTACCGGCCGGAGGATTCTATAGTCCGAGTGCTGACTCGGCCCTACCGGCCTGCGCACTCTGTACTCCGAGTGCAGTCTTCGCCCTACTGGCCGGAGGACTCTATACTCTGAGTGCTGTCTCCGCCCTACCAGCCGGAGGACTCTATACTCCGAGTGCTCTCTCCGCCCACCGGACGGTGGACTCTATACTCTGAGTGCTGTCTCCGCCCTACCAGCCGGAGGACTCTATACTCCGAGTGCTGTCCCCGCCCTACTGGCCGGAGGACTCTATACTCACAGTGCTGTCTCTGTCCCATTGGCCGGTGGACTCTGCACTCCGAGTGCAGTCTCCGCCTACCGGACGGAGGACTCTATACTCTGAAAGCTGTCTCCGCCCAACCGGTGAGAGGACTCTATTGTCCGAGTGCTGTCTCCGCCCTACCGGCCGGAGAACTCTATAGTCCGAGTGCTGTCTCCGCCCTACCGGCCGGAGGACTCTATTGTCCGAGTGCTGTCTCCGCCCTACCGGTGAGAGGACTCTATTTTCCGAGTGCTGTCTCCGCCCTACCGGCCAGAGAACTCTATACTCTGAGTGCTGTCTCCGCCCTACCGGCCGGAGGACTCTATAGTCCAAGTGCTGTCTCCGCCCTACCGGCCGGAGGACTCTATTGTCCGAGTGCTGTCTCCGCCCTACCGGCCGGAGGACTCTATTGTCCGAGTGCTGTCTCCGCCCTACCGGTGAGAGGACTCTATTTTCCGAGTGCTGTCTCCGCCCTACCGGCCAGAGGACTCTATACTCTGAGTGCTGTCTCCGCCCTACCGGTGAGAGGACTCTATTTTCCGAGTGCTGTCTCCGCCCTACCGGCCAGAGAACTCTATACTCTGAGTGCTGTCTCCGCCCTACCGGCCGGAGGACTCTATAGTCCAAGTGCTGTCTCCGCCCTACCGGCCGGAGGACTCTATTGTCCGAGTGCTGTCTCCGCCCTACCGGCCGGAGGACTCTATTGTCCGAGTGCTGTCTCCGCCCTACCGGTGAGAGGACTCTATTTTCCGAGTGCTGTCTCCGCCCTACCGGCCAGAGGACTATATACTCCGAGTGCTGTCTTCGACCTACCGGCCGGAGGACTCTATTGTCCGACTGCTGTTTCCGCCCTACCAGCCGGAGGACTCTATACTCCGACTGCTGTTTCCGCCCTACCGGCCAGAGGACTCTACAGTTCGAGTGCTGTCTCCGCCCTACCGGACGGAGGACTCTATATTCCGAGTGCTGTCTCCGCCGTACTGGCCGGAGGACTCTATACTCTGAGTGCCGTCTCCGCCCTACCAGCCGGAGGACTCTATACTCCGAGTGCTGTCCCCGCCCTACTGGCCGGAGGACTCTATACTCACAGTGCTGTCTCTGTCCCATTGGCCGGTGGACTCAGTACTCCGAGTGCAGTCTCCGCCTACCGGACGGAGGACTCTATACTCTGAAAGCTGTCTCCGCCCAACCGGTGAGAGGACTCTATTGTCCGAGTGCTGTCTCCGCCCTACCGGCCGGAGAACTCTATAGTCCGAGTGCTGTCTCCGCCCTACCGGCCGGAGGACTCTATTGTCCGAGTGCTGTCTCCGCCCTACCGGTGAGAGGACTCTATTTTCCGAGTGCTGTCTCCGCCCTACCGGCCAGAGAACTCTATACTCTGAGTGCTGTCTCCGCCCTACCGGCCGGAGGACTCTATACTCTGAGTGCTGTCTCCACCCTAACAGCCGGAGGATTCTATTGTCCGAGTGCTGTCTCCGCCCTACTGGCCAGAGGACTCTATATTCCGAGTGCTGTCTCCGCCCTATCTGCCGGAGGACTCTATTGTCCGAGTGCTCTCTCTGGCCGGAGGACTCTATACTCCGAGTGCTGTCTCCGCCCTACCGGCCGGAGGACTCTATTGTCCGAGTGCTGTCACGGCCCTACCGGTGAGAGGACTCTATTTTCCGAGTGCTGTCTTCGCCCTACCGGCCGGAGGACTCAATTCTCCGCGTGCTGTCTCCGCCATATCGGCCGGAGGACTCTATACTCTGAGTGCTGTCTCCGCCCTACCGGCCGGAGGACTCTATTGTCCGAGTGCTGTCTCCGCCCTACCAGCCGGAGGACTCTATTGTCCGACTGCTGTCTCCGCCCTACCGGCCGGAGGACTCTATTGTCCGAGTGCTGTCTCCGTCCTATCGGCCGGAGGACTCTATACTCCGAGTGCTGTCTCCGCCCTACCGGCCGGAGGATTCTATACTCTGAGTGCTGTCTCCGCCCTACTGGCCGGAGGACTCTATACTCACAGTGCTGTCTCCACCCTACCGGCCGGAGGACTCTATTGTCCGAGTGCTGTCTCCGCCTTACCGGCCGGAGGACTCTATACTCTGAAACCTGTCTCCGCCCTACCGGCCGGAGGACTCTATACTCTGAAACCTGTCTCCGCCCTAATGGCCGGAGGCCTCTATACTCCGAGTGCTGTCTCCGCCCTACCGGCCGGAGGACTCTATACTCCGAGTGCTGTCTCCGCCTTACCGGCCGGAGGACTCTATTGTCCGAGTGCTGTCTCCGCCCTACCGGCCGGAGGATTCTATAGTCCGAGTGCTGACTCGGCCCTACCGGCCTGCGCACTCTGTACTCCGAGTGCAGTCTCCGCCCTACTGGCCGGAGGACTCTATTATCCGAGTGCTGTCTCTGGCCGGAGTGCTCTATAGTCCGAGTGCTGTCCCGCCCTACCGGCCAGAGGACTCTATACTCCGAGTGCTGTCTTCGACCTACCGGCCGGAGGACTCTATTGTCCGACTGCTGTTTCCGCCCTACCGGCCGGAGGACTCTATACTCCGACTGCTGTTTCCGCCCTACCGGCCAGAGGACTCTACAGTTCGAGTGCTGTCTCCGCCCTACCGGACGGAGGACTCTATATTCCGAGTGCTGTCTCCGCCGTACTGGCCGGAGGACTCTATACTCTGAGTGCCGTCTCCGCCCTACCAGCCGGAGGACTCTATACTCCGAGTGCTGTCCCCGCCCTACTGGCCGGAGGACTCTATACTCACAGTGCTGTCTCTGTCCCATTGGCCGGTGGACTCTGTACTCCGAGTGCAGTCTCCGCCTACCGGACGGAGGACTCTATACTCTGAAAGCTGTCTCCGCCCAACCGGTGAGAGGACTCTATTGTCCGAGTGCTGTCTCCGCCCTACCGGCCGGAGAACTCTATAGTCCGAGTGCTGTCTCCGCCCTACCGGCCGGAGGACTCTATTGTCCGAGTGCTGTCTCCGCCCTACCGGTGAGAGGACTCTATTTTCCGAGTGCTGTCTCCGCCCTACCGGCCAGAGAACTCTATACTCTGAGTGCTGTCTCCGCCCTACCGGCCGGAGGACTCTATACTCTGAGTGCTGTCTCCACCCTAACAGCCGGAGGATTCTATTGTCCGAGTGCTGTCTCCGCCCTACTGGCCGGAGGACTCTATATTCCGAGTGCTGTCTCCGCCCTATCTGCCGGAGGACTCTATTGTCCGAGTGCTCTCTCTGGCCGGAGGACTCTATACTCCGAGTGCTGTCTCCGCCCTACCGGCCGGAGGACTCTATTGTCCGAGTGCTGTCACGGCCCTACCGGTGAGAGGACTCTATTTTCCGAGTGCTGTCTTCGCCCTACCGGCCGGAGGACTCAATTCTCCGAGTGCTGTCTCCGCCCTATCGGCCGGAGGACTCTATACTCTGAGTGCTGTCTCCGCCCTACCGGCCGGAGGACTCTATTGTCCGAGTGCTGTCTCCGCCCTACCAGCCGGAGGACTCTATTGTCCGACTGCTGTCTCCGCCGTACCGGCCGGAGGACTCTATTGTCCGAGTGCTGTCTCCGTCCTATCGGCCGGAGGACTCTATACTCCGAGTGCTGTCTCCGCCCTACCGGCCGGAGGATTCTATACTCTGAGTGCTGTCTCCGCCCTACTGGCCGGAGGACTCTATACTCAGAGTGCTGTCTCCACCCTACCGGCCGGAGGACTCTATTGTCTGAGTGCTGTCTCCGCCTTACCGGCCGGAGGACTCTATACTCTGAAACCTGTCTCCGCCCTACCGGCCGGAGCACTCTATACTCTGAAACCTGTCTCCGCCCTAATGGCCGGAGGCCTCTATACTCCGAGTGCTGTCTCCGCCCTACCGGCCGGAGGACTCTATACTCCGAGTGCTGTCTCCGCCTTACCGGCCGGAGGACTCTATTGTCCGAGTGCTGTCTCCGCCCTACCGGCCGGAGGATTCTATAGTCCGAGTGCTGACTCGGCCCTACCGGCCTGCGCACTCTGTACTCCGAGTGCAGTCTTCGCCCTACTGGCCGGAGGACTCTATACTCTGAGTGCTGTCTCCGCCCTACCAGCCGGAGGACTCTATACTCCGAGTGCTCTCTCCACCCACCGGACGGTGGACTCTATACTCTGAGTGCTGTCTCCGCCCTACCAGCCGGAGGACTCTATACTCCGAGTGCTGTCCCCGCCCTACTGGCCGGAGGACTCTATACTCACAGTGCTGTCTCTGTCCCATTGGCCGGTGGACTCTGCACTCCGAGTGCAGTCTCCGCCTACCGGACGGAGGACTCTATACTCTGAAAGCTGTCTCCGCCCAACCGGTGAGAGGACTCTATTGTCCGAGTGCTGTCTCCGCCCTACCGGCCGGAGAACTCTATAGTCCGAGTGCTGTCTCCGCCCTACCGGCCGGAGGACTCTATTGTCCGAGTGCTGTCTCCGCCCTACCGGTGAGAGGACTCTATTTTCCGAGTGCTGTCTCCGCCCTACCGGCCAGAGAACTCTATACTCTGAGTGCTGTCTCCGCCCTACCGGCCGGAGGACTCTATAGTCCAAGTGCTGTCTCCGCCCTACCGGCCGGAGGACTCTATTGTCCGAGTGCTGTCTCCGCCCTACCGGCCGGAGGACTCTATTGTCCGAGTGCTGTCTCCGCCCTACCGGTGAGAGGACTCTATTTTCCGAGTGCTGTCTCCGCCCTACCGGCCAGAGGACTCTATACTCTGAGTGCTGTCTCCGCCCTACTGGCCGGAGGATTCTATTGTCCGAGTGCTGTCTCCGCCCAACTGGCCGGAGGACTCTATATTCCGAGTGCTGTCTCCTCCCTATCTGCCGGAGGACTCTATTGTCCGAGTGCTCTCTCTGGCCGGAGGACTCTATACTCCGAGTGTTGTCTCCGCCCTACCAGCCGGAGGACTCTATTGTCCGAGTGCTCTCTCTGGCCGGAGGACTGTATTGTCCGAGTGCTGTCTTCGCCCTACCGGCCGGAGGACTCTATTCTCCGAGTGCTGTCTCCGCCCTATCGGCCGGAGGACTCTATACTCTGAGTGCTGTCTCCGCCCTACCGGCCGGAGGACTCTATTGTCCGAGTGCTGTCTCCGCCCTACCAGCCGGAGGACTCTATTGTCCGACTGCTGTCTCCGCCCTACCGGCCGGAGGACTCTATTGTCCGAGTGCTGTCTCCGTCCTATCGGCCGGAGGACTCTATACTCCGAGTGCTGTCTCCGCCCTACCGGCCGGAGGATTCTATACTCTGAGTGCTGTCTCCGCCCTACTGGCCGGAGGACTCTATACTCAGAGTGCTGTCTCCACCCTACCGGCCGGAGGACTCTATTGTCCGAGTGCTGTCTCCGCCTTACCGGCCGGAGGACTCTATACTCTGAAACCTGTCTCCGCCCTACCGGCCGGAGGACTCTATACTCTGAAACCTGTCTCCGCCCTAATGGCCGGAGGCCTCTATACTCCGAGTGCTGTCTCCGCCCTACCGGCCGGAGGACTCTATACTCCGAGTGCTGTCTCCGCCTTACCGGCCGGAGGACTCTATTGTCCGAGTGCTGTCTCCGCCCTACCGGCCGGAGGATTCTATAGTCCGAGTGCTGACTCGGCCCTACCGGCCTGCGCACTCTGTACTCCGAGTGCAGTCTCCGCCCTACTGGCCGGAGGACTCTATTATCCGAGTGCTGTCTCTGGCCGGAGTGCTCTATAGTCCGAGTGCTGTCCCGCCCTACCGGCCAGAGGACTCTATACTCCGAGTGCTGTCTTCGACCTACCGGCCGGAGGACTCTATTGTCCGACTGCTGTTTCCGCCCTACCAGCCGGAGGACTCTATACTCCGACTGCTGTTTCCGCCCTACCGGCCAGAGGACTCTACAGTTCGAGTGCTGTCTCCGCCCTACCGGACGGAGGACTCTATATTCCGAGTGCTGTCTCCGCCGTACTGGCCGGAGGACTCTATACTCTGAGTGCCGTCTCCGCCCTACCAGCCGGAGGACTCTATACTCCGAGTGCTGTCCCCGCCCTACTGGCCGGAGGACTCTATACTCACAGTGCTGTCTCTGTCCCATTGGCCGGTGGACTCTGTACTCCGAGTGCAGTCTCCGCCTACCGGACGGAGGACTCTATACTCTGAAAGCTGTCTCCGCCCAACCGGTGAGAGGACTCTATTGTCCGAGTGCTGTCTCCGCCCTACCGGCCGGAGAACTCTATAGTCCGAGTGCTGTCTCCGCCCTACCGGCCGGAGGACTCTATTGTCCGAGTGCTGTCTCCGCCCTACCGGTGAGAGGACTCTATTTTCCGAGTGCTGTCTCCGCCCTACCGGCCAGAGAACTCTATACTCTGAGTGCTGTCTCCGCCCTACCGGCCGGAAGTCTCTATACTCTGAGTGCTGTCTCCACCCTAACAGCCGGAGGATTCTATTGTCCGAGTGCTGTCTCCGCCCTACTGGCCGGAGGACTCTATATTCCGAGTGCTGTCTCCGCCCTATCTGCCGGAGGACTCTATTGTCCGAGTGCTCTCTCTGGCCGGAGGACTCTATACTCCGAGTGCTGTCTCCGCCCTACCGGCCGGAGGACTCTATTGTCCGAGTGCTGTCACGGCCCTACCGGTGAGAGGACTCTATTTTCCGAGTGCTGTCTTCGCCCTACCGGCCGGAGGACTCAATTCTCCGCGTGCTGTCTCCGCCATATCGGCCGGAGGACTCTATACTCTGAGTGCTGTCTCCGCCCTACCGGCCGGAGGACTCTATTGTCCGAGTGCTGTCTCCGCCCTACCAGCCGGAGGACTCTATTGTCCGACTGCTGTCTCCGCCCTACCGGCCGGAGGACTCTATTGTCCGAGTGCTGTCTCCGTCCTATCGGCCGGAGGACTCTATGCTCCGAGTGCTGTCTCCGCCCTACCGGCCGGAGGATTCTATACTCTGAGTGCTGTCTCCGCCCTACTGGCCGGAGGACTCTATACTCAGAGTGCTGTCTCCACCCTACCGGCCGGAGGACTCTATTGTCTGAGTGCTGTCTCCGCCTTACCGGCCGGAGGACTCTATACTCTGAAACCTGTCTCCGCCCTACCGGCCGGAGCACTCTATACTCTGAAACCTGTCTCCGCCCTAATGGCCGGAGGCCTCTATACTCCGAGTGCTGTCTCCGCCCTACCGGCCGGAGGACTCTATACTCCGAGTGCTGTCTCCGCCTTACCGGCCGGAGGACTCTATTGTCCGAGTGCTGTCTCCGCCCTACCGGCCGGTGGATTCTATAGTCCGAGTGCTGACTCGGCCCTACCGGCCTGCGCACTCTGTACTCCGAGTGCAGTCTTCGCCCTACTGGCCGGAGGACTCTATTATCCGAGTGCTGTCTCTGGCCGGAGTGCTCTATAGTCCGAGTGCCGTCCCGCCCTACCGGCCAGAGGACTCTATACTCCGAGTGCTGTCTTCGACCTACCGGCCGGAGGACTCTATTGTCCGACTGCTGTTTCCGCCCTACCGGCCGGAGGACTCTATACTCCGACTGCTGTTTCCGCCCTACCGGCCAGAGGACTCTACAGTTCGAGTGCTGTCTCCGCCCTACCGGACGGAGGACTCTATATTCCGAGTGCTGTCTCCGCCGTACTGGCCGGAGGACTCTATACTCTGAGTGCTGTCTCCGCCCTACCAGCCGGAGGACTCTATACTCCGAGTGCTCTCTCCGCCCACCGGACGGTGGACTCTATACTCTGAGTGCTGTCTCCGCCCTACCAGCCGGAGGACTCTATACTCCGAGTGCTGTCCCCGCCCTACTGGCCGGAGGACTCTATACTCACAGTGCTGTCTCTGTCCCATTGGCCGGTGGACTCTGCACTCCGAGTGCAGTCTCCGCCTACCGGACGGAGGACTCTATACTCTGAAAGCTGTCTCCGCCCAACCGGTGAGAGGACTCTATTGTCCGAGTGCTGTCTCCGCCCTACCGGCCGGAGAACTCTATAGTCCGAGTGCTGTCTCCGCCCTACCGGCCGGAGGACTCTATTGTCCGAGTGCTGTCTCCGCCCTACCGGTGAGAGGACTCTATTTTCCGAGTGCTGTCTTCCGCCCTACCGGCCAGAGAACTCTATACTCTGAGTGCTGTCTCCGCCCTACCGGCCGGAGGACTCTATAGTCCAAGTGCTGTCTCCGCCCTACCGGCCGGAGGACTCTATTGTCCGAGTGCTGTCTCCGCCCTACCGGCCGGAGGACTCTATTGTCCGAGTGCTGTCTCCGCCCTACCGGTGAGAGGACTCTATTTTCCGAGTGCTGTCTCCGCCCTACCGGCCAGAGGACTCTATACTCTGAGTGCTGTCTCCGCCCTACCGGCCGGAGGATTCTATTGTCCGAGTGCTGTCTCCGCCCAACTGGCCGGAGGACTCTATATTCCGAGTGCTGTCTCCTCCCTATCTGCCGGAGGACTCTATTGTCCGAGTGCTCTCTCTGGCCGGAGGACTGTATTGTCCGAGTGCTGTCTTCGCCCTACCGGCCGGAGGACTCTATTCTCCGAGTGCTGTCTCCGCCCTATCGGCCGGAGGACTCTATACTCTGAGTGCTGTCTCCGCCCTACCGGCCGGAGGACTCTATTGTCCGAGTGCTGTCTCCGCCCTACCAGCCGGAGGACTCTATTGTCCGACTGCTGTCTCCGCCCTACCGGCCGGAGGACTCTATTGTCCGAGTGCTGTCTCCGTCCTATCGGCGGGAGGACTCTATACTCCGAGTGCTGTCTCCGCCCTACCGGCCGGAGGATTCTATACTCTGAGTGCTGTCTCCGCCCTACTGGCCGGAGGACTCTATACTCACAGTGCTGTCTCCACCCTACCGGCCGGAGGACTCTATTGTCCGAGTGCTGTCTCCGCCTTACCGGCCGGAGGACTCTATACTCTGAAACCTGTCTCCGCCCTACCGGCCGGAGGACTCTATACTCTGAAACCTGTCTCCGCCCTAATGGCCGGAGGCCTCTATACTCCGAGTGCTGTCTCCGACCTACCGGCCGGAGGACTCTATACTCCGAGTGCTGTCTCCGCCTTACCGGCCGGAGGACTCTATTGTCCGAGTGCTGTCTCCGCCCTACCGGCCGGAGGATTCTATAGTCCGAGTGCTGACTCGGCCCTACCGGCCTGCGCACTCTGTACTCCGAGTGCAGTCTCCGCCCTACTGGCCGGAGGACTCTATTATCCGAGTGCTGTCTCTGGCCGGAGTGCTCTATAGTCCGAGTGCTGTCCCGCCCTACCGGCCAGAGGACTCTATACTCCGAGTGCTGTCTTCGACCTACCGGCCGGAGGACTCTATTGTCCGACTGCTGTTTCCGCCCTACCAGCCGGAGGACTCTATACTCCGACTGCTGTTTCCGCCCTACCGGCCAGAGGACTCTACAGTTCGAGTGCTGTCTCCGCCCTACCGGACGGAGGACTCTATATTCCGAGTGCTGTCTCCGCCGTACTGGCCGGAGGACTCTATACTCTGAGTGCCGTCTCCGCCCTACCAGCCGGAGGACTCTATACTCCGAGTGCTGTCCCCGCCCTACTGGCCGGAGGACTCTATACTCACAGTGCTGTCTCTGTCCCATTGGCCGGTGGACTCTGTACTCCGAGTGCAGTCTCCGCCCTACTGGCCGGAGGACTCTATTATCCGAGTGCTGTCTCTGGCCGGAGTGCTCTATAGTCCGAGTGCTGTCCCGCCCTACCGGCCAGAGGACTCTATACTCCGAGTGCTGTCTTCGACCTACCGGCCGGAGGACTCTATTGTCCGACTGCTGTTTCCGCCCTACCAGCCGGAGGACTCTATACTCCGACTGCTGTTTCCGCCCTACCGGCCAGAGGACTCTACAGTTCGAGTGCTGTCTCCGCCCTACCGGACGGAGGACTCTATATTCCGAGTGCTGTTTTCGCCGTACTGGCCGGAGGACTCTATACTCTGAGTGCTGTCTCCGCCCTACCAGCCGGAGGACTCTATACTCTGAGTGCTGTCTCCGCCCTACCGGCCGGAGGACTCTATACTCTGAGTGCTGTCTCCACCCTAACAGCCGGAGGATTCAATTGTCCGAGTGCTGTCTCCGCCCTACTGGCCGGAGGACTCTATATTCCGAGTGCTGTCTCCGCCCTATCTGCCGGAGGACTCTATTGTCCGAGTGCTCTCTCTGGCCGGAGGACTCTATACTCCGAGTGCTGTCTCCGCCCTACCGGCCGGAGGACTCTATTGTCCGAGTGCTGTCACGGCCCTACCGGTGAGAGGACTCTATTTTCCGAGTGCTGTCTTCGCCCTACCGGCCGGAGGACTCTATTCTCCGAGTGCTGTCTCCGCCCTATCGGCCGGAGGACTCTATACTCTGAGTGCTGTCTCCGCCCTACCAGCCGGAGGACTCTATTGTCCGAGTGCTGTCTCCGCCCTACCAGCCGGAGGACTGTATTGTCCGACTGCTGTCTCCGCCCTACCGGCCGGAGGACCCTATTGTCCGAGTGCTGTCTCCGTCCTATCGGCCGGAGGACTCTATACTCCGAGTGCTGTCTCCGCCCTACCGGCCGGAGGATTCTATACTCTGAGTGCTGTCTCCGCCCTACTGGCCGGAGGACTCTATACTCAGAGTGCTGTCTCCACCCTACCGGCCGGAGGACTCTATTGTCTGAGTGCTGTCTCCGCCTTACCGGCCGGAGGACTCTATACTCTGAAACCTGTCTCCGCCCTACCGGCCGGAGGACTCTATACTCTGAAACCTGTCTCCGCCCTAATGGCCGGAGGCCTCTATACTCCGAGTGCTGTCTCCGCCCTACCGGCCGGAGGACTCTATACTCCGAGTGCTGTCTCCGCCTTACCGGCCGGAGGACTCTATTGTCCGAGTGCTGTCTCCGCCCTACCGGCCGGAGGATTCTATAGTCCGAGTGCTGACTCAGCCCTACCGGCCTGCGCACTCTGTACTCCGAGTGCAGTCTTCGCCCTACTGGCCGGAGGACTCTATTATCCGAGTGCTGTCTCTGGCCGGAGTGCTCTATAGTCCGAGTGCTGTCCCGCCCTACCGGCCAGAGGACTCTATACTCCGAGTGCTGTCTTCGACCTACCGGCCGGAGGACTCTATTGTCCGACTGCTGTTTCCGCCCTACCAGCCGGAGGACTCTATACTCCGACTGCTGTTTCCGCCCTACCGGCCAGAGGACTCTACAGTTCGAGTGCTGTCTCCGCCCTACCGGACGGAGGACTCTATATTCCGAGTGCTGTCTCCGCCGTACTGGCCGGAGGACTCTATACTCTGAGTGCTGTCTCCGCCCTACCAGCTGGAGGACTCTATACTCCGAGTGCTCTCTCCGCCCACCGGACGGTGGACTCTATACTCTGAGTGCTGTCTCCGCCCTACCAGCCGGAGGACTCTATACTCCGAGTGCTGTCCCCGCCCTACTGGCCGGAGGACTCTATACTCACAGTGCTGTCTCTGTCCCATTGGCCGGTGGACTCTGTACTCCGAGTGCAGTCTCCGCCTACCGGACGGAGGACTCTATACTCTGAAAGCTGTCTCCGCCCAACCGGTGAGAGGACTCTATTGTCCGAGTGCTGTCTCCGCCCTACCGGCCGGAGAACTCTATAGTCCGAGTGCTGTCTCCGCCCTACCGGCCGGAGGACTCTATTGTCCGAGTGCTGTCTCCGCCCTACCGGTGAGAGGACTCTATTTTCCGAGTGCTGTCTCCGCCCTACCGGCCAGAGGACTCTATACTCTGAGTGCTGTCTCCGCCCTACCGGCCGGAGGACTCTATACTCTGAGTGCTGTCTCCACCCTAACAGCCGGAGGATTCTATTGTCCGAGTGCTGTCTCCGCCCTACTGGCCGGAGGACTCTATATTCCGAGTGCTGTCTCCGCCCTATCTGCCGGAGGACTCTATTGTCCGAGTGCTCTCTCTGTCCGGAGGACTCTATACTCCGAGTGCTGTCTCCGCCCTACCGGCCGGAGGACTCTATTGTCCGAGTGCTGTCACGGCCCTACCGGTGAGAGGACTCTATTTTCCGAGTGCTGTCTCCGCCCTACCGGCTGGAGGACTCTATTGTCCGAGTGCTGTCATGGCCCTACCGGTGAGAGGACTTTATTCTCCGAGTGCTGTCTCCGCCCTATCGGCCGGAGGACTCTATACTCCGAGTGCTGTCTCCGCCCTACCGGCCGGAGGACTCTATTGTCCGAGTGCTGTCTCCGCCCTACCAGCCGGAGGTCTCTATTGTCCGAGTGCTGTCTCCGCCCTACCGGCCGGAGGACTCTATTGTCCGAGTGCTGTCTCCGTCCTATCGGCCGGAGGACTCTATACTCCGAGTGCTGTCTGCGCCCTACCGGCCGGAGGATTCTATACTCTGAGTGCTGTCTCCACCCTACTGGCCGGAGGACTCTATACTCACAGTGCTGTCTCCACCCTACCGGCCGGAGGACTCTATTGTCCGAGTGCTGTCTCCGCCTTACCGGCCGGAGGACTCTATACTCTGAAACCTGTCTCCGCCCTACCGGCCGGAGGACTCTATACTCTGAAACCTGTCTCCGCCCTACTGGCCGGAGGACTCTATACTCCGAGTGCTGTCTCCGCCTTACCGGCCGGAGGACTCTATTGTCCGAGTGCTGTCTCCGCCCTACCAGACGGAGGCCTCTATTGTCCGAGTGCTGTCTCGGCCCTACCGGCCGGCGCACTCTGTACTCCGAGTGCTGTCTCCGCCCTACCGGCCGGAGGATTCTATTGTCCGAGTGGTGTCTCCGCCCTACCGGCCGGAGGACTCTATACTCTGAGTGCTGTCTCCGCCCTACCGGCCGGAGGACTCTATTGTCCGAGTGCTGTCTCCGCCCTACCAGCCGGAGGACTCTATTGTCCGACTGCTGTCTCCGCCCTACCGGCCGGAGGACTCTATTGTCCGAGTGCTGTCTCCGTCCTATCGGCCGGAGGACTCTATACTCCGAGTGCTGTCTCCGCCCTACCGGCCGGAGGATTCTATACTCTGAGTGCTGTCTCCGCCCTACTGGCCGGAGGACTCTATACTCAGAGTGCTGTCTCCACCCTACCGGCCGGAGGACTCTATTGTCTGAGTGCTGTCTCCGCCTTACCGGCCGGAGGACTCTATACTCTGAAACCTGTCTCCGCCCTACCGGCCGGAGCACTCTATACTCTGAAACCTGTCTCCGCCCTAATGGCCGGAGGCCTCTATACTCCGAGTGCTGTCTCCGCCCTACCGGCCGGAGGACTCTATACTCCGAGTGCTGTCTCCGCCTTACCGGCCGGAGGACTCTATTGTCCGAGTGCTGTCTCCGCCCTACCGGCCGGAGGATTCTATAGTCCGAGTGCTGACTCGGCCCTACCGGCCTGCGCACTCTGTACTCCGAGTGCAGTCTTCGCCCTACTGGCCGGAGGACTCTATTATCCGAGTGCTGTCTCTGGCCGGAGTGCTCTATAGTCCGAGTGCCGTCCCGCCCTACCGGCCAGAGGACTCTATACTCCGAGTGCTGTCTTCGACCTACCGGCCGGAGGACTCTATTGTCCGACTGCTGTTTCCGCCCTACCGGCCGGAGGACTCTATACTCCGACTGCTGTTTCCGCCCTACCGGCCAGAGGACTCTACAGTTCGAGTGCTGTCTCCGCCCTACCGGACGGAGGACTCTATATTCCGAGTGCTGTCTCCGCCGTACTGGCCGGAGGACTCTATACTCTGAGTGCTGTCTCCGCCCTACCAGCCGGAGGACTCTATACTCCGAGTGCTCTCTCCGCCCACCGGACGGTGGACTCTATACTCTGAGTGCTGTCTCCGCCCTACCAGCCGGAGGACTCTATACTCCGAGTGCTGTCCCCGCCCTACTGGCCGGAGGACTCTATACTCACAGTGCTGTCTCTGTCCCATTGGCCGGTGGACTCTGCACTCCGAGTGCAGTCTCCGCCTACCGGACGGAGGACTCTATACTCTGAAAGCTGTCTCCGCCCAACCGGTGAGAGGACTCTATTGTCCGAGTGCTGTCTCCGCCCTAAAGGCCGGAGAACTCTATAGTCCGAGTGCTGTCTCCGCCCTACCGGCCGGAGGACTCTATTGTCCGAGTGCTGTCTCCGCCCTACCGGTGAGAGGACTCTATTTTCCGAGTGCTGTCTCCGCCCTACCGGCCAGAGGACTCTATACTCTGAGTGCTGTCTCCGCCCTACCGGCCGGAGGACTCTATACTCTGAGTGCTGTCTCCACCCTAACAGCCGGAGGATTCTATTGTCCGAGTGCTGTCTCCGCCCTACTGGCCGGAGGACTCTATATTCCGAGTGCTGTCTCCGCCCTAGCTGCCGGAGGACTCTATTGTCCGAGTGCTCTCTCTGGCCGGAGGACTCTATACTCCGAGTGCTGTCTCCGCCCTACCGGCCGGAGGACTCTATTGTCCGCGTGCTGTCACGGCCCTACCGGTGAGAGGACTCTATTTTCCGAGTGCTGTCTCCGCCCTACCGGCTGGAGGACTCTATTGTCCGAGTGCTGTCACGGCCCTACCGGTGAGAGGACTCTATTCTCCGAGTGCTGTCTCCGCCCTATCGGCCGGAGGACTCTATACTCCGAGTGCTGTCTCCGCCCTACCGGCCGGAGGACTCTATTGTCCGAGGGCTGTCTCCGCCCTACCAGCCGGAGGTCTCTATTGTCCGAGTGCTGTCTCCGCCCTACCGGCCGGAGGACTCTATTGTCCGAGTGCTGTCTCCGTCCTATCGGCCGGAGGACTCTATACTCCGAGTGCTGTCTCCGCCCTACCGGCCGGAGGATTCTATACTCTGAGTGCTGTCTCCGCCCTACTGGCCGGAGGACTCTATACTCACAGTGCTGTCTCCACCCTACCGGCCGGAGGACTCTATTGTCCGAGTGCTGTCTCCGCCTTACCGGCCGGAGGACTCTATACTCTGAAACCTGTCTCCGCCCTACCGGCCGGAGGACTCTATACTCTGAAACCTGTCTCCACCATACTGGCCGGAGGACTCTATACTCCGAGTGCTGTCTCCGCCTTACCGGCCGGAGGACTCTATTGTCCGAGTGCTGTCTCCGCCCTACCAGATGGAGGCCTCTATTGTCCGAGTGCTGTCTCGGCCCTACCGGCCGGCACACTCTGTACTCCGAGTGCAGTCTCCGCCCTACCGGCCGGAGGATTCTATTGTCCGAGTGGTGTCTCCGCCCTACCGGCTGGAGGACTCTATTATCCGAGTGCTGTCTCTGGCCGGAGTGCTCTATAGTCCGAGTGCTGTCCCGCCCTACCGGCCAGAGGACTCTATACTCCGAGTGCTGTCTTCGACCTACCGGCCGGAGAACTCTATTGTCCGACTGCTGTTTCCGCCCTACCGGCCGGAGGACTCTATACTCCGACTGCTGTTTCCGCCCTACCGGCCAGAGGACTCTACAGTTCGAGTGCTGTCTCCGCCCTACCGGACGGAGGACTCTATATTCCGAGTGCTGTCTCCGCCGTACTGGCCGGAGGACTCTATACTCTGAGTGCTGTCTCCGCCCTACCAGCCGGAGGACTCTATACTCTGAGTGCTGTCTCCGCCCTACCGGCCGGAGGACTCTATACTCTGAGTGCTGTCTCCACCCTAACAGCCGGAGGATTCAATTGTCCGAGTGCTGTCTCCGCCCTACTGGCCGGAGGACTCTATATTCCGAGTGCTGTCTCCGCCCTATCTGCCGGAGGACTCTATTGTCCGAGTGCTCTCTCTGGCCGGAGGACTCTATACTCCGAGTGCTGTCTCCGCCCTACCGGCCGGAGGACTCTATTGTCCGAGTGCTGTCACGGCCCTACCGGTGAGAGGACTCTATTTTCCGAGTGCTGTCTTCGCCCTACCGGCCGGAGGACTCTATTCTCCGAGTGCTGTCTCCGCCCTATCGGCCGGAGGACTCTATACTCTGAGTGCTGTCTCCGCCCTACCAGCCGGAGGACTCTATTGTCCGAGTGCTGTCTCCGCCCTACCAGCCGGAGGACTGTATTGTCCGACTGCTGTCTCCGCCCTACCGGCCGGAGGACCCTATTGTCCGAGTGCTGTCTCCGTCCTATCGGCCGGAGGACTCTATACTCCGAGTGCTGTCTCCGCCCTACCGGCCGGAGGATTCTATACTCTGAGTGCTGTCTCCGCCCTACTGGCCGGAGGACTCTATACTCAGAGTGCTGTCTCCACCCTACCGGCCGGAGGACTCTATTGTCTGAGTGCTGTCTCCGCCTTACCGGCCGGAGGACTCTATACTCTGAAACCTGTCTCCGCCCTACCGGCCGGAGGACTCTATACTCTGAAACCTGTCTCCGCCCTAATGGCCGGAGGCCTCTATACTCCGAGTGCTGTCTCCGCCCTACCGGCCGGAGGACTCTATACTCCGAGTGCTGTCTCCGCCTTACCGGCCGGAGGACTCTATTGTCCGAGTGCTGTCTCCGCCCTACCGGCCGGAGGATTCTATAGTCCGAGTGCTGACTCAGCCCTACCGGCCTGCGCACTCTGTACTCCGAGTGCAGTCTTCGCCCTACTGGCCGGAGGACTCTATTATCCGAGTGCTGTCTCTGGCCGGAGAGCTCTATAGTCCGAGTGCTGTCCCGCCCTACCGGCCAGAGGACTCTATACTCCGAGTGCTGTCTTCGACCTACCGGCCGGAGGACTCTATTGTCCGACTGCTGTTTCCGCCCTACCAGCCGGAGGACTCTATACTCCGACTGCTGTTTCCGCCCTACCGGCCAGAGGACTCTACAGTTCGAGTGCTGTCTCCGCCCTACCGGACGGAGGACTCTATATTCCGAGTGCTGTCTCCGCCGTACTGGCCGGAGGACTCTATACTCTGAGTGCTGTCTCCGCCCTACCAGCTGGAGGACTCTATACTCCGAGTGCTCTCTCCGCCCACCGGACGGTGGACTCTATACTCTGAGTGCTGTCTCCGCCCTACCAGCCGGAGGACTCTATACTCCGAGTGCTGTCCCCGCCCTACTGGCCGGAGGACTCTATACTCACAGTGCTGTCTCTGTCCCATTGGCCGGTGGACTCTGTACTCCGAGTGCAGTCTCCGCCTACCGGACGGAGGACTCTATACTCTGAAAGCTGTCTCCGCCCAACCGGTGAGAGGACTCTATTGTCCGAGTGCTGTCTCCGCCCTACCGGCCGGAGAACTCTATAGTCCGAGTGCTGTCTCCGCCCTACCGGCCGGAGGACTCTATTGTCCGAGTGCTGTCTCCGCCCTACCGGTGAGAGGACTCTATTTTCCGAGTGCTGTCTCCGCCCTACCGGCCAGAGGACTCTATACTCTGAGTGCTGTCTCCGCCCTACCGGCCGGAGGACTCTATACTCTGAGTGCTGTCTCCACCCTAACAGCCGGAGGATTCTATTGTCCGAGTGCTGTCTCCGCCCTACTGGCCGGAGGACTCTATATTCCGAGTGCTGTCTCCGCCCTATCTGCCGGAGGACTCTATTGTCCGAGTGCTCTCTCTGTCCGGAGGACTCTATACTCCGAGTGCTGTCTCCGCCCTACCGGCCGGAGGACTCTATTGTCCGAGTGCTGTCACGGCCCTACCGGCGAGAGGACTCTATTTTCCGAGTGCTGTCTCCGCCCTACCGGCTGGAGGACTCTATTGTCCGAGTGCTGTCATGGCCCTACCGGTGAGAGGACTTTATTCTCCGAGTGCTGTCTCCGCCCTATCGGCCGGAGGACTCTATACTCCGAGTGCTGTCTCCGCCCTACCGGCCGGAGGACTCTATTGTCCGAGTGCTGTCTCCGCCCTACCAGCCGGAGGTCTCTATTGTCCGAGTGCTGTCTCCGCCCTACCGGCCGGAGGACTCTATTGTCCGAGTGCTGTCTCCGTCCTATCGGCCGGAGGACTCTATACTCCGAGTGCTGTCTGCGCCCTACCGGCCGGAGGATTCTATACTCTGAGTGCTGTCTCCGCCCTACTGGCCGGAGGACTCTATACTCACAGTGCTGTCTCCACCCTACCGGCCGGAGGACTCTATTGTCCGAGTGCTGTCTCCGCCTTACCGGCCGGAGGACTCTATACTCTGAAACCTGTCTCCGCCCTACCGGCCGGAGGACTCTATACTCTGAAACCTGTCTCCGCCCTACTGGCCGGAGGACTCTATACTCCGAGTGCTGTCTCCGCCTTACCGGCCGGAGGACTCTATTGTCCGAGTGCTGTCTCCGCCCTACCAGACGGAGGCCTCTATTGTCCGAGTGCTGTCTCGGCCCTACCGGCCGGCGCACTCTGTACTCCGAGTGCTGTCTCCGCCCTACCGGCCGGAGGATTCTATTGTCCGAGTGGTGTCTCCGCCCTACCGGCTGGAGGACTCTATACTCCGAGTGCTGTCTCCGCCCTACCGGCCGGAGGATTCTATTGTCCGAGTGCTGTCTCCGCCTTTCCGGCAGGTGGACTCTGTACTCTGAGTGCTGTCTCCGCTCTACCGGCCGGAGGACTCTATACTCTGAGTGCTGTCTCCGCCCTACCGGCCGGAGGACTCTATACTCTGAGTGCTGTCTCCGCCCTACCGGCCGGAGGACTCTATACTCCGAGTGCTGTCTCTGCCCTAGCAGACGGAGGACTCTATTGTCCGAGTGCTGTCTCCGCCCTATTGGCCGGAGGACTCTATATTCCGAGTGCTGTCTCCGCCCTACTGGCCGGAGGACTCTGTACTCCGAGTGCTGTCTCCGCCCTACTGGCCGGTGGACTCTATACTCAGAATGCTGTCTCCGCCCTACTGGCCGGAGGACTCTATAGTCCGAGTGCTGTCTCCGCCTTACAGGCCGGAGGACTCTATTGTCCGAGTGCTGTCTCCGCCCTACCGGCCGGAGGACCCTATTGTCTGATTGCTGTCTCCGCCTTACCGGCCAGAGGACTCTATACTCCGAGTGCTGTCTCCGCCCTACCGGCCGGAGGACTCAATAGTCCGAGTACTGTCTCTGCCGTAGCGGCCGGAGGACTCTATTGCCTGAGTGCTGTCTCCGTCCTACCGGCCGGTGGACTCTATACTCCAAGTGCTGTCTCCGCCCTACCGGCCGGAGGACTCCACACTCCAAGTGCTGTCTCCGCCCTACCGGCCGGAGGACTCTATTCTCCGAGTGCTGTCTCCGCCCTACCGGCCGGAGGACTCTATACTCCGAGTGCTCTCTCCGCCCACCGGACGGTGGACTCTATACTCTGAGTGCTGTCTCTGCCCTACCAGCCGGTGGACTCTATACTCCGAGTGCTGTCCCCGCCCTACTGGCCGGAGGACTCTATACTCTCAGTGCTGTCTCTGTCCCATTGGCCGGTGGACTCTGTACTCCGAGTGCAGTCTCCGCCTACCGGACGGAGGACTCTATACTCAGAAAGCTGTCTCCGCCCAACCGGTGAGAGGACTCTATACTCTGAGTGCTGTCTCCGCCCTACCAGCCGGAGGATTCTATTGTCCGAGTGCTGTCTCCGCTCTACTGGCCGGAGGACTCTATATTCCGAGTGCTGTCTCCGCCCTATCTGCCGGAGGACTCTATCGTCCGAGTGCTCTCTCTGGCCGGAGGACTCTATACTCCGAGTGCTGTCTCCGCCCTACCGGCAGGAGGACTCTATTGTCCGAGTGCTGTCTCGGCCCTACCGGTGAGAGGACTCTATTCTCCGAGTGCTGTCTTCGCCCTACCGGCCGGAGGACTCTATTGTCCGAGTGCTGTCACGGCCCTACCGGCGGGAGGACTGTATTGTCCGAGTGCTGTCTCCGCCCTACCGGCCGGAGGACTCTATTCTCCGAGTGCTGTCTCCGCACTATCGGCCGGAGGTCTCTATACTCTGAGTGCTGTCTCCGCCCTACCAGCCGGAGGACTCTATTGTCCGAGTGCTGTCTCCGCCCTACCAGCCGGAGGACTCTATTGTCCGAGTGCTGTCTCCGCCCTACCGGCCGGAGGACTCTATTGTCCGAGTGCTGTCTCCGTCCTATCGGCCGGAGGACTCTATACTCCGAGTGCTGTCTCCGCCCTACCGGCGGGAGGACTGTATTGTCCGAGTGCTGTCTCCGCCCTACCGGCCGGAGGACTTTATTCTCCGAGTGCTGTCTCCGCACTATCGGCCGGAGGTCTCTATACTCTGAGTGCTGTCTCCGCCCTACCAGCCGGAGGACTCTATTGTCCGAGTGCTGTCTCCGCCCTACCAGCCGGAGGACTCTATTGTCCGAGTGCTGTCTCCGCCCTACCGGCCGGAGGACTCTATTGTCCGAGTGCTGTCTCCGTCCTATCGGCCGGAGGACTCTATACTCCGAGTGCTGTCTCCGCCCTACCGGCCGGAGGACTCTATACTGCGAGTGCTGTCTCCGCCCTACCGGCCGGAGGATTCTATACTCTGAGTGCTGTCTCCACCCTACCGGCCGGAGGACTCTATTGTCCGAGTGCTGTCTCCGCCTTACCGGCCGGAGGACTCTATACTCTGAAACCTGTCTCCGCCCTACCGGCCGGAGGACTCTATACTCTGAAACCTGTCTCCGCCCTAATGGCCGGAGGCCTCTATACTCCGAGTGCTGTCTCCGCCCTACCGGCCGGAGGACTCTATACTCCGAGTGCTGTCTCTGCCCTACCAGACGGAGGACTCTATTGTCCGAGTGCTGTCTCCGCCCTAACGGCCGGAGGATTCTATAGTCCGAGTGCTGACTCGGCCCTACCGGCCTGCGCACTCTGTACTCCGAGTGCAGTCTCCGCCCTACTGGCCGGAGGACTCTATACTCTGAGTGCTGTCTCCGCCCTACCGGCCGGAGGACTCTATTATCCGAGTGCTGTCTCTGGCCGGAGTGCTCTATAGTCCGAGTGCTGTCCCGCCCTACCGGCCAGAGGACTCTATACTCCGAGTGCTGTCTTCGACCTACCGGCCGGAGGACTCTATACTCCGAGTGCTGTCTCTGCCCTAGCAGACGGAGGACTCTATTGTCCGAGTGCTGTCTCCGCCCTATTGGCCGGAGGACTCTATATTCCGAGTGCTGTCTCCGCCCTACTGGCCGGAGGACTCTGTACTCCGAGTGCTGTCTCCGCCCTACTGGCCGGTGGACTCTATACTCAGAATGCTGTCTCCGCCCTACTGGCCGGAGGACTCTATAGTCCGAGTGCTGTCTCCGCCTTACAGGCCGGAGGACTCTATTGTCCGAGTGCTGTCTCCGCCCTACCGGCCGGAGGACCCTATTGTCTGATTGCTGTCTCCGCCTTACCGGCCAGAGGACTCTATACTCCGAGTGCTGTCTCCGCCCTACCGGCCGGAGGATTCTATACTCTGAGTGCTGTCTCCGCCCTACTGGCCGGAGGACTCTATACTCAGAGTGCTGTCTCCACCCTACCGGCCGGAGGACTCTATTGTCTGAGTGCTGTCTCCGCCTTACCGGCCGGAGGACTCTATACTCTGAAACCTGTCTCCGCCCTACCGGCCGGAGCACTCTATACTCTGAAACCTGTCTCCGCCCTAATGGCCGGAGGCCTCTATACTCCGAGTGCTGTCTCCGCCCTACCGGCCGGAGGACTCTATACTCCGAGTGCTGTCTCCGCCTTACCGGCCGGAGGACTCTATTGTCCGAGTGCTGTCTCCGCCCTACCGGCCGGAGGATTCTATAGTCCGAGTGCTGACTCGGCCCTACCGGCCTGCGCACTCTGTACTCCGAGTGCAGTCTTCGCCCTACTGGCCGGAGGACTCTATACTCTGAGTGCTGTCTCCGCCCTACCAGCCGGAGGACTCTATACTCCGAGTGCTCTCTCCACCCACCGGACGGTGGACTCTATACTCTGAGTGCTGTCTCCGCCCTACCAGCCGGAGGACTCTATACTCCGAGTGCTGTCCCCGCCCTACTGGCCGGAGGACTCTATACTCACAGTGCTGTCTCTGTCCCATTGGCCGGTGGACTCTGCACTCCGAGTGCAGTCTCCGCCTACCGGACGGAGGACTCTATACTCTGAAAGCTGTCTCCGCCCAACCGGTGAGAGGACTCTATTGTCCGAGTGCTGTCTCCGCCCTACCGGCCGGAGAACTCTATAGTCCGAGTGCTGTCTCCGCCCTACCGGCCGGAGGACTCTATTGTCCGAGTGCTGTCTCCGCCCTACCGGTGAGAGGACTCTATTTTCCGAGTGCTGTCTCCGCCCTACCGGCCAGAGAACTCTATACTCTGAGTGCTGTCTCCGCCCTACCGGCCGGAGGACTCTATAGTCCAAGTGCTGTCTCCGCCCTACCGGCCGGAGGACTCTATTGTCCGAGTGCTGTCTCCGCCCTACCGGCCGGAGGACTCTATTGTCCGAGTGCTGTCTCCGCCCTACCGGTGAGAGGACTCTATTTTCCGAGTGCTGTCTCCGCCCTACCGGCCAGAGGACTCTATACTCTGAGTGCTGTCTCCGCCCTACTGGCCGGAGGATTCTATTGTCCGAGTGCTGTCTCCGCCCAACTGGCCGGAGGACTCTATATTCCGAGTGCTGTCTCCTCCCTATCTGCCGGAGGACTCTATTGTCCGAGTGCTCTCTCTGGCCGGAGGACTCTATACTCCGAGTGTTGTCTCCGCCCTACCAGCCGGAGGACTCTATTGTCCGAGTGCTCTCTCTGGCCGGAGGACTGTATTGTCCGAGTGCTGTCTTCGCCCTACCGGCCGGAGGACTCTATTCTCCGAGTGCTGTCTCCGCCCTATCGGCCGGAGGACTCTATACTCTGAGTGCTGTCTCCGCCCTACCGGCCGGAGGACTCTATTGTCCGAGTGCTGTCTCCGCCCTACCAGCCGGAGGACTCTATTGTCCGACTGCTGTCTCCGCCCTACCGGCCGGAGGACTCTATTGTCCGAGTGCTGTCTCCGTCCTATCGGCCGGAGGACTCTATACTCCGAGTGCTGTCTCCGCCCTACCGGCCGGAGGATTCTATACTCTGAGTGCTGTCTCCGCCCTACTGGCCGGAGGACTCTATACTCAGAGTGCTGTCTCCACCCTACCGGCCGGAGGACTCTATTGTCCGAGTGCTGTCTCCGCCTTACCGGCCGGAGGACTCTATACTCTGAAACCTGTCTCCGCCCTACCGGCCGGAGGACTCTATACTCTGAAACCTGTCTCCGCCCTAATGGCCGGAGGCCTCTATACTCCGAGTGCTGTCTCCGCCCTACCGGCCGGAGGACTCTATACTCCGAGTGCTGTCTCCGCCTTACCGGCCGGAGGACTCTATTGTCCGAGTGCTGTCTCCGCCCTACCGGCCGGAGGATTCTATAGTCCGAGTGCTGACTCGGCCCTACCGGCCTGCGCACTCTGTACTCCGAGTGCAGTCTCCGCCCTACTGGCCGGAGGACTCTATTATCCGAGTGCTGTCTCTGGCCGGAGTGCTCTATAGTCCGAGTGCTGTCCCGCCCTACCGGCCAGAGGACTCTATACTCCGAGTGCTGTCTTCGACCTACCGGCCGGAGGACTCTATTGTCCGACTGCTGTTTCCGCCCTACCAGCCGGAGGACTCTATACTCCGACTGCTGTTTCCGCCCTACCGGCCAGAGGACTCTACAGTTCGAGTGCTGTCTCCGCCCTACCGGACGGAGGACTCTATATTCCGAGTGCTGTCTCCGCCGTACTGGCCGGAGGACTCTATACTCTGAGTGCCGTCTCCGCCCTACCAGCCGGAGGACTCTATACTCCGAGTGCTGTCCCCGCCCTACTGGCCGGAGGACTCTATACTCACAGTGCTGTCTCTGTCCCATTGGCCGGTGGACTCTGTACTCCGAGTGCAGTCTCCGCCTACCGGACGGAGGACTCTATACTCTGAAAGCTGTCTCCGCCCAACCGGTGAGAGGACTCTATTGTCCGAGTGCTGTCTCCGCCCTACCGGCCGGAGAACTCTATAGTCCGAGTGCTGTCTCCGCCCTACCGGCCGGAGGACTCTATTGTCCGAGTGCTGTCTCCGCCCTACCGGTGAGAGGACTCTATTTTCCGAGTGCTGTCTCCGCCCTACCGGCCAGAGAACTCTATACTCTGAGTGCTGTCTCCGCCCTACCGGCCGGAAGTCTCTATACTCTGAGTGCTGTCTCCACCCTAACAGCCGGAGGATTCTATTGTCCGAGTGCTGTCTCCGCCCTACTGGCCGGAGGACTCTATATTCCGAGTGCTGTCTCCGCCCTATCTGCCGGAGGACTCTATTGTCCGAGTGCTCTCTCTGGCCGGAGGACTCTATACTCCGAGTGCTGTCTCCGCCCTACCGGCCGGAGGACTCTATTGTCCGAGTGCTGTCACGGCCCTACCGGTGAGAGGACTCTATTTTCCGAGTGCTGTCTTCGCCCTACCGGCCGGAGGACTCAATTCTCCGCGTGCTGTCTCCGCCATATCGGCCGGAGGACTCTATACTCTGAGTGCTGTCTCCGCCCTACCGGCCGGAGGACTCTATTGTCCGAGTGCTGTCTCCGCCCTACCAGCCGGAGGACTCTATTGTCCGACTGCTGTCTCCGCCCTACCGGCCGGAGGACTCTATTGTCCGAGTGCTGTCTCCGTCCTATCGGCCGGAGGACTCTATGCTCCGAGTGCTGTCTCCGCCCTACCGGCCGGAGGATTCTATACTCTGAGTGCTGTCTCCGCCCTACTGGCCGGAGGACTCTATACTCAGAGTGCTGTCTCCACCCTACCGGCCGGAGGACTCTATTGTCTGAGTGCTGTCTCCGCCTTACCGGCCGGACGACTCTATACTCTGAAACCTGTCTCCGCCCTACCGGCCGGAGCACTCTATACTCTGAAACCTGTCTCCGCCCTAATGGCCGGAGGCCTCTATACTCCGAGTGCTGTCTCCGCCCTACCGGCCGGAGGACTCTATACTCCGAGTGCTGTCTCCGCCTTACCGGCCGGAGGACTCTATTGTCCGAGTGCTGTCTCCGCCCTACCGGCCGGTGGATTCTATAGTCCGAGTGCTGACTCGGCCCTACCGGCCTGCGCACTCTGTACTCCGAGTGCAGTCTTCGCCCTACTGGCCGGAGGACTCTATTATCCGAGTGCTGTCTCTGGCCGGAGTGCTCTATAGTCCGAGTGCCGTCCCGCCCTACCGGCCAGAGGACTCTATACTCCGAGTGCTGTCTTCGACCTACCGGCCGGAGGACTCTATTGTCCGACTGCTGTTTCCGCCCTACCGGCCGGAGGACTCTATACTCCGACTGCTGTTTCCGCCCTACCGGCCAGAGGACTCTACAGTTCGAGTGCTGTCTCCGCCCTACCGGACGGAGGACTCTATATTCCGAGTGCTGTCTCCGCCGTACTGGCCGGAGGACTCTATACTCTGAGTGCTGTCTCCGCCCTACCAGCCGGAGGACTCTATACTCCGAGTGCTCTCTCCGCCCACCGGACGGTGGACTCTATACTCTGAGTGCTGTCTCCGCCCTACCAGCCGGAGGACTCTATACTCCGAGTGCTGTCCCCGCCCTACTGGCCGGAGGACTCTATACTCACAGTGCTGTCTCTGTCCAATTGGCCGGTGGACTCTGCACTCCGAGTGCAGTCTCCGCCTACCGGACGGAGGACTCTATACTCTGAAAGCTGTCTCCGCCCAACCGGTGAGAGGACTCTATTGTCCGAGTGCTGTCTCCGCCCTACCGGCCGGAGAACTCTATAGTCCGAGTGCTGTCTCCGCCCTACCGGCCGGAGGACTCTATTGTCCGAGTGCTGTCTCCGCCCTACCGGTGAGAGGACTCTATTTTCCGAGTGCTGTCTTCCGCCCTACCGGCCAGAGAACTCTATACTCTGAGTGCTGTCTCCGCCCTACCGGCCGGAGGACTCTATAGTCCAAGTGCTGTCTCCGCCCTACCGGCCGGAGGACTCTATTGTCCGAGTGCTGTCTCCGCCCTACCGGCCGGAGGACTCTATTGTCCGAGTGCTGTCTCCGCCCTACCGGTGAGAGGACTCTATTTTCCGAGTGCTGTCTCCGCCCTACCGGCCAGAGGACTCTATACTCTGAGTGCTGTCTCCGCCCTACCGGCCGGAGGATTCTATTGTCCGAGTGCTGTCTCCGCCCAACTGGCCGGAGGACTCTATATTCCGAGTGCTGTCTCCTCCCTATCTGCCGGAGGACTCTATTGTCCGAGTGCTCTCTCTGGCCGGAGGACTGTATTGTCCGAGTGCTGTCTTCGCCCTACCGGCCGGAGGACTCTATTCTCCGAGTGCTGTCTCCGCCCTATCGGCCGGAGGACTCTATACTCTGAGTGCTGTCTCCGCCCTACCGGCCGGAGGACTCTATTGTCCGAGTGCTGTCTCCGCCCTACCAGCCGGAGGACTCTATTGTCCGACTGCTGTCTCCGCCCTACCGGCCGGAGGACTCTATTGTCCGAGTGCTGTCTCCGTCCTATCGGCGGGAGGACTCTATACTCCGAGTGCTGTCTCCGCCCTACCGGCCGGAGGATTCTATACTCTGAGTGCTGTCTCCGCCCTACTGGCCGGAGGACTCTATACTCACAGTGCTGTCTCCACCCTACCGGCCGGAGGACTCTATTGTCCGAGTGCTGTCTCCGCCTTACCGGCCGGAGGACTCTATACTCTGAAACCTGTCTCCGCCCTACCGGCCGGAGGACTCTATACTCTGAAACCTGTCTCCGCCCTAATGGCCGGAGGCCTCTATACTCCGAGTGCTGTCTCCGACCTACCGGCCGGAGGACTCTATACTCCGAGTGCTGTCTCCGCCTTACCGGCCGGAGGACTCTATTGTCCGAGTGCTGTCTCCGCCCTACCGGCCGGAGGATTCTATAGTCCGAGTGCTGACTCGGCCCTACCGGCCTGCGCACTCTGTACTCCGAGTGCAGTCTCCGCCCTACTGGCCGGAGGACTCTATTATCCGAGTGCTGTCTCTGGCCGGAGTGCTCTATAGTCCGAGTGCTGTCCCGCCCTACCGGCCGGAGGACTCTATACTCCGAGTGCTGTCTTCGACCTACCGGCCGGAGGACTCTATTGTCCGACTGCTGTTTCCGCCCTACCAGCCGGAGGACTCTATACTCCGACTGCTGTTTCCGCCCTACCGGCCAGAGGACTCTACAGTTCGAGTGCTGTCTCCGCCCTACCGGACGGAGGACTCTATATTCCGAGTGCTGTCTCCGCCGTACTGGCCGGAGGACTCTATACTCTGAGTGCCGTCTCCGCCCTACCAGCCGGAGGACTCTATACTCCGAGTGCTGTCCCCGCCCTACTGGCCGGAGGACTCTATACTCACAGTGCTGTCTCTGTCCCATTGGCCGGTGGACTCTGTACTCCGAGTGCAGTCTCCGCCCTACTGGCCGGAGGACTCTATTATCCGAGTGCTGTCTCTGGCCGGAGTGCTCTATAGTCCGAGTGCTGTCCCGCCCTACCGGCCAGAGGACTCTATACTCCGAGTGCTGTCTTCGACCTACCGGCCGGAGGACTCTATTGTCCGACTGCTGTTTCCGCCCTACCAGCCGGAGGACTCTATACTCCGACTGCTGTTTCCGCCCTACCGGCCAGAGGACTCTACAGTTCGAGTGCTGTCTCCGCCCTACCGGACGGAGGACTCTATATTCCGAGTGCTGTTTTCGCCGTACTGGCCGGAGGACTCTATACTCTGAGTGCTGTCTCCGCCCTACCAGCCGGAGGACTCTATACTCTGAGTGCTGTCTCCGCCCTACCGGCCGGAGGACTCTATACTCTGAGTGCTGTCTCCACCCTAACAGCCGGAGGATTCAATTGTCCGAGTGCTGTCTCCGCCCTACTGGCCGGAGGACTCTATATTCCGAGTGCTGTCTCCGCCCTATCTGCCGGAGGACTCTATTGTCCGAGTGCTCTCTCTGGCCGGAGGACTCTATACTCCGAGTGCTGTCTCCGCCCTACCGGCCGGAGGACTCTATTGTCCGAGTGCTGTCACGGCCCTACCGGTGAGAGGACTCTATTTTCCGAGTGCTGTCTTCGCCCTACCGGCCGGAGGACTCTATTCTCCGAGTGCTGTCTCCGCCCTATCGGCCGGAGGACTCTATACTCTGAGTGCTGTCTCCGCCCTACCAGCCGGAGGACTCTATTGTCCGAGTGCTGTCTCCGCCCTACCAGCCGGAGGACTGTATTGTCCGACTGCTGTCTCCGCCCTACCGGCCGGAGGACCCTATTGTCCGAGTGCTGTCTCCGTCCTATCGGCCGGAGGACTCTATACTCCGAGTGCTGTCTCCGCCCTACCGGCCGGAGGATTCTATACTCTGAGTGCTGTCTCCGCCCTACTGGCCGGAGGACTCTATACTCAGAGTGCTGTCTCCACCCTACCGGCCGGAGGACTCTATTGTCTGAGTGCTGTCTCCGCCTTACCGGCCGGAGGACTCTATACTCTGAAACCTGTCTCCGCCCTACCGGCCGGAGGACTCTATACTCTGAAACCTGTCTCCGCCCTAATGGCCGGAGGCCTCTATACTCCGAGTGCTGTCTCCGCCCTACCGGCCGGAGGACTCTATACTCCGAGTGCTGTCTCCGCCTTACCGGCCGGAGGACTCTATTGTCCGAGTGCTGTCTCCGCCCTACCGGCCGGAGGATTCTATAGTCCGAGTGCTGACTCAGCCCTACCGGCCTGCGCACTCTGTACTCCGAGTGCAGTCTTCGCCCTACTGGCCGGAGGACTCTATTATCCGAGTGCTGTCTCTGGCCGGAGTGCTCTATAGTCCGAGTGCTGTCCCGCCCTACCGGCCAGAGGACTCTATACTCCGAGTGCTGTCTTCGACATACCGGCCGGAGGACTCTATTGTCCGACTGCTGTTTCCGCCCTACCAGCCGGAGGACTCTATACTCCGACTGCTGTTTCCGCCCTACCGGCCAGAGGACTCTACAGTTCGAGTGCTGTCTCCGCCCTACCGGACGGAGGACTCTATATTCCGAGTGCTGTCTCCGCCGTACTGGCCGGAGGACTCTATACTCTGAGTGCTGTCTCCGCCCTACCAGCTGGAGGACTCTATACTCCGAGTGCTCTCTCCGCCCACCGGACGGTGGACTCTATACTCTGAGTGCTGTCTCCGCCCTACCAGCCGGAGGACTCTATACTCCGAGTGCTGTCCCCGCCCTACTGGCCGGAGGACTCTATACTCACAGTGCTGTCTCTGTCCCATTGGCCGGTGGACTCTGTACTCCGAGTGCAGTCTCCGCCTACCGGACGGAGGACTCTATACTCTGAAAGCTGTCTCCGCCCAACCGGTGAGAGGACTCTATTGTCCGAGTGCTGTCTCCGCCCTACCGGCCGGAGAACTCTATAGTCCGAGTGCTGTCTCCGCCCTACCGGCCGGAGGACTCTATTGTCCGAGTGCTGTCTCCGCCCTACCGGTGAGAGGACTCTATTTTCCGAGTGCTGTCTCCGCCCTACCGGCCAGAGGACTCTATACTCTGAGTGCTGTCTCCGCCCTACCGGCCGGAGGACTCTATACTCTGAGTGCTGTCTCCACCCTAACAGCCGGAGGATTCTATTGTCCGAGTGCTGTCTCCGCCCTACTGGCCGGAGGACTCTATATTCCGAGTGCTGTCTCCGCCCTATCTGCCGGAGGACTCTATTGTCCGAGTGCTCTCTCTGTCCGGAGGACTCTATACTCCGAGTGCTGTCTCCGCCCTACCGGCCGGAGGACTCTATTGTCCGAGTGCTGTCACGGCCCTACCGGTGAGAGGACTCTATTTTCCGAGTGCTGTCTCCGCCCTACCGGCTGGAGGACTCTATTGTCCGAGTGCTGTCATGGCCCTACCGGTGAGAGGACTTTATTCTCCGAGTGCTGTCTCCGCCCTATCGGCCGGAGGACTCTATACTCCGAGTGCTGTCTCCGCCCTACCGGCCGGAGGACTCTATTGTCCGAGTGCTGTCTCCGCCCTACCAGCCGGAGGTCTCTATTGTCCGAGTGCTGTCTCCGCCCTACCGGCCGGAGGACTCTATTGTCCGAGTGCTGTCTCCGTCCTATCGGCCGGAGGACTCTATACTCCGAGTGCTGTCTGCGCCCTACCGGCCGGAGGATTCTATACTCTGAGTGCTGTCTCCACCCTACTGGCCGGAGGACTCTATACTCACAGTGCTGTCTCCACCCTACCGGCCGGAGGACTCTATTGTCCGAGTGCTGTCTCCGCCTTACCGGCCGGAGGACTCTATACTCTGAAACCTGTCTCCGCCCTACCGGCCGGAGGACTCTATACTCTGAAACCTGTCTCCGCCCTACTGGCCGGAGGACTCTATACTCCGAGTGCTGTCTCCGCCTTACCGGCCGGAGGACTCTATTGTCCGAGTGCTGTCTCCGCCCTACCAGACGGAGGCCTCTATTGTCCGAGTGCTGTCTCGGCCCTACCGGCCGGCGCACTCTGTACTCCGAGTGCTGTCTCCGCCCTACCGGCCGGAGGATTCTATTGTCCGAGTGGTGTCTCCGCCCTACCGGCCGGAGGACTCTATACTCTGAGTGCTGTCTCCGCCCTACCGGCCGGAGGACTCTATTGTCCGAGTGCTGTCTCCGCCCTACCAGCCGGAGGACTCTATTGTCCGACTGCTGTCTCCGCCCTACCGGCCGGAGGACTCTATTGTCCGAGTGCTGTCTCCGTCCTATCGGCCGGAGGACTCTATACTCCGAGTGCTGTCTCCGCCCTACCGGCCGGAGGATTCTATACTCTGAGTGCTGTCTCCGCCCTACTGGCCGGAGGACTCTATACTCAGAGTGCTGTCTCCACCCTACCGGCCGGAGGACTCTATTGTCTGAGTGCTGTCTCCGCCTTACCGGCCGGAGGACTCTATACTCTGAAACCTGTCTCCGCCCTACCGGCCGGAGCACTCTATACTCTGAAACCTGTCTCCGCCCTAATGGCCGGAGGCCTCTATACTCCGAGTGCTGTCTCCGCCCTACCGGCCGGAGGACTCTATACTCCGAGTGCTGTCTCCGCCTTACCGGCCGGAGGACTCTATTGTCCGAGTGCTGTCTCCGCCCTACCGGCCGGAGGATTCTATAGTCCGAGTGCTGACTCGGCCCTACCGGCCTGCGCACTCTGTACTCCGAGTGCAGTCTTCGCCCTACTGGCCGGAGGACTCTATTATCCGAGTGCTGTCTCTGGCCGGAGTGCTCTATAGTCCGAGTGCCGTCCCGCCCTACCGGCCAGAGGACTCTATACTCCGAGTGCTGTCTTCGACCTACCGGCCGGAGGACTCTATTGTCCGACTGCTGTTTCCGCCCTACCGGCCGGAGGACTCTATACTCCGACTGCTGTTTCCGCCCTACCGGCCAGAGGACTCTACAGTTCGAGTGCTGTCTCCGCCCTACCGGACGGAGGACTCTATATTCCGAGTGCTGTCTCCGCCGTACTGGCCGGAGGACTCTATACTCTGAGTGCTGTCTCCGCCCTACCAGCCGGAGGACTCTATACTCCGAGTGCTCTCTCCGCCCACCGGACGGTGGACTCTATACTCTGAGTGCTGTCTCCGCCCTACCAGCCGGAGGACTCTATACTCCGAGTGCTGTCCCCGCCCTACTGGCCGGAGGACTCTATACTCACAGTGCTGTCTCTGTCCCATTGGCCGGTGGACTCTGCACTCCGAGTGCAGTCTCCGCCTACCGGACGGAGGACTCTATACTCTGAAAGCTGTCTCCGCCCAACCGGTGAGAGGACTCTATTGTCCGAGTGCTGTCTCCGCCCTAAAGGCCGGAGAACTCTATAGTCCGAGTGCTGTCTCCGCCCTACCGGCCGGAGGACTCTATTGTCCGAGTGCTGTCTCCGCCCTACCGGTGAGAGGACTCTATTTTCCGAGTGCTGTCTCCGCCCTACCGGCCAGAGGACTCTATACTCTGAGTGCTGTCTCCGCCCTACCGGCCGGAGGACTCTATACTCTGAGTGCTGTCTCCACCCTAACAGCCGGAGGATTCTATTGTCCGAGTGCTGTCTCCGCCCTACTGGCCGGAGGACTCTATATTCCGAGTGCTGTCTCCGCCCTAGCTGCCGGAGGACTCTATTGTCCGAGTGCTCTCTCTGGCCGGAGGACTCTATACTCCGAGTGCTGTCTCCGCCCTACCGGCCGGAGGACTCTATTGTCCGCGTGCTGTCACGGCCCTACCGGTGAGAGGACTCTATTTTCCGAGTGCTGTCTCCGCCCTACCGGCTGGAGGACTCTATTGTCCGAGTGCTGTCACGGCCCTACCGGTGAGAGGACTCTATTCTCCGAGTGCTGTCTCCGCCCTATCGGCCGGAGGACTCTATACTCCGAGTGCTGTCTCCGCCCTACCGGCCGGAGGACTCTATTGTCCGAGGGCTGTCTCCGCCCTACCAGCCGGAGGTCTCTATTGTCCGAGTGCTGTCTCCGCCCTACCGGCCGGAGGACTCTATTGTCCGAGTGCTGTCTCCGTCCTATCGGCCGGAGGACTCTATACTCCGAGTGCTGTCTCCGCCCTACCGGCCGGAGGATTCTATACTCTGAGTGCTGTCTCCGCCCTACTGGCCGGAGGACTCTATACTCACAGTGCTGTCTCCACCCTACCGGCCGGAGGACTCTATTGTCCGAGTGCTGTCTCCGCCTTACCGGCCGGAGGACTCTATACTCTGAAACCTGTCTCCGCCCTACCGGCCGGAGGACTCTATACTCTGAAACCTGTCTCCACCATACTGGCCGGAGGACTCTATACTCCGAGTGCTGTCTCCGCCTTACCGGCCGGAGGACTCTATTGTCCGAGTGCTGTCTCCGCCCTACCAGATGGAGGCCTCTATTGTCCGAGTGCTGTCTCGGCCCTACCGGCCGGCACACTCTGTACTCCGAGTGCAGTCTCCGCCCTACCGGCCGGAGGATTCTATTGTCCGAGTGGTGTCTCCGCCCTACCGGCTGGAGGACTCTATTATCCGAGTGCTGTCTCTGGCCGGAGTGCTCTATAGTCCGAGTGCTGTCCCGCCCTACCGGCCAGAGGACTCTATACTCCGAGTGCTGTCTTCGACCTACCGGCCGGAGAACTCTATTGTCCGACTGCTGTTTCCGCCCTACCGGCCGGAGGACTCTATACTCCGACTGCTGTTTCCGCCCTACCGGCCAGAGGACTCTACAGTTCGAGTGCTGTCTCCGCCCTACCGGACGGAGGACTCTATATTCCGAGTGCTGTCTCCGCCGTACTGGCCGGAGGACTCTATACTCTGAGTGCTGTCTCCGCCCTACCAGCCGGAGGACTCTATACTCTGAGTGCTGTCTCCGCCCTACCGGCCGGAGGACTCTATACTCTGAGTGCTGTCTCCACCCTAACAGCCGGAGGATTCAATTGTCCGAGTGCTGTCTCCGCCCTACTGGCCGGAGGACTCTATATTCCGAGTGCTGTCTCCGCCCTATCTGCCGGAGGACTCTATTGTCCGAGTGCTCTCTCTGGCCGGAGGACTCTATACTCCGAGTGCTGTCTCCGCCCTACCGGCCGGAGGACTCTATTGTCCGAGTGCTGTCACGGCCCTACCGGTGAGAGGACTCTATTTTCCGAGTGCTGTCTTCGCCCTACCGGCCGGAGGACTCTATTCTCCGAGTGCTGTCTCCGCCCTATCGGCCGGAGGACTCTATACTCTGAGTGCTGTCTCCGCCCTACCAGCCGGTGGACTCTATTGTCCGAGTGCTGTCTCCGCCCTACCAGCCGGAGGACTGTATTGTCCGACTGCTGTCTCCGCCCTACCGGCCGGAGGACCCTATTGTCCGAGTGCTGTCTCCGTCCTATCGGCCGGAGGACTCTATACTCCGAGTGCTGTCTCCGCCCTACCGGCCGGAGGATTCTATACTCTGAGTGCTGTCTCCGCCCTACTGGCCGGAGGACTCTATACTCAGAGTGCTGTCTCCACCCTACCGGCCGGAGGACTCTATTGTCTGAGTGCTGTCTCCGCCTTACCGGCCGGAGGACTCTATACTCTGAAACCTGTCTCCGCCCTACCGGCCGGAGGACTCTATACTCTGAAACCTGTCTCCGCCCTAATGGCCGGAGGCCTCTATACTCCGAGTGCTGTCTCCGCCCTACCGGCCGGAGGACTCTATACTCCGAGTGCTGTCTCCGCCTTACCGGCCGGAGGACTCTATTGTCCGAGTGCTGTCTCCGCCCTACCGGCCGGAGGATTCTATAGTCCGAGTGCTGACTCAGCCCTACCGGCCTGCGCACTCTGTACTCCGAGTGCAGTCTTCGCCCTACTGGCCGGAGGACTCTATTATCCGAGTGCTGTCTCTGGCCGGAGTGCTCTATAGTCCGAGTGCTGTCCCGCCCTACCGGCCAGAGGACTCTATACTCCGAGTGCTGTCTTCGACCTACCGGCCGGAGGACTCTATTGTCCGACTGCTGTTTCCGCCCTACCAGCCGGAGGACTCTATACTCCGACTGCTGTTTCCGCCCTACCGGCCAGAGGACTCTACAGTTCGAGTGCTGTCTCCGCCCTACCGGACGGAGGACTCTATATTCCGAGTGCTGTCTCCGCCGTACTGGCCGGAGGACTCTATACTCTGAGTGCTGTCTCCGCCCTACCAGCTGGAGGACTCTATACTCCGAGTGCTCTCTCCGCCCACCGGACGGTGGACTCTATACTCTGAGTGCTGTCTCCGCCCTACCAGCCGGAGGACTCTATACTCCGAGTGCTGTCCCCGCCCTACTGGCCGGAGGACTCTATACTCACAGTGCTGTCTCTGTCCCATTGGCCGGTGGACTCTGTACTCCGAGTGCAGTCTCCGCCTACCGGACGGAGGACTCTATACTCTGAAAGCTGTCTCCGCCCAACCGGTGAGAGGACTCTATTGTCCGAGTGCTGTCTCCGCCCTACCGGCCGGAGAACTCTATAGTCCGAGTGCTGTCTCCGCCCTACCGGCCGGAGGACTCTATTGTCCGAGTGCTGTCTCCGCCCTACCGGTGAGAGGACTCTATTTTCCGAGTGCTGTCTCCGCCCTACCGGCCAGAGGACTCTATACTCTGAGTGCTGTCTCCGCCCTACCGGCCGGAGGACTCTATACTCTGAGTGCTGTCTCCACCCTAACAGCCGGAGGATTCTATTGTCCGAGTGCTGTCTCCGCCCTACTGGCCGGAGGACTCTATATTCCGAGTGCTGTCTCCGCCCTATCTGCCGGAGGACTCTATTGTCCGAGTGCTCTCTCTGTCCGGAGGACTCTATACTCCGAGTGCTGTCTCCGCCCTATCGGCCGGAGGACTCTATACTCCGAGTGCTGTCTCCGCCCTACCGGCCGGAGGACTCTATTGTCCGAGTGCTGTCTCCGCCCTACCAGCCGGAGGTCTCTATTGTCCGAGTGCTGTCTCCGCCCTACCGGCCGGAGGACTCTATTGTCCGAGTGCTGTCTCCGTCCTATCGGCCGGAGGACTCTATACTCCGAGTGCTGTCTGCGCCCTACCGGCCGGAGGATTCTATACTCTGAGTGCTGTCTCCGCCCTACTGGCCGGAGGACTCTATACTCACAGTGCTGTCTCCACCCTACCGGCCGGAGGACTCTATTGTCCGAGTGCTGTCTCCGCCTTACCGGCCGGAGGACTCTATACTCTGAAACCTGTCTCCGCCCTACCGGCCGGAGGACTCTATACTCTGAAACCTGTCTCCGCCCTACTGGCCGGAGGACTCTATACTCCGAGTGCTGTCTCCGCCTTACCGGCCGGAGGACTCTATTGTCCGAGTGCTGTCTCCGCCCTACCAGACGGAGGCCTCTATTGTCCGAGTGCTGTCTCGGCCCTACCGGCCGGCGCACTCTGTACTCCGAGTGCTGTCTCCGCCCTACCGGCCGGAGGATTCTATTGTCCGAGTGGTGTCTCCGCCCTACCGGCTGGAGGACTCTATACTCCGAGTGCTGTCTCCGCCCTACCGGCCGGAGGATTCTATTGTCCGAGTGCTGTCTCCGCCTTTCCGGCAGGTGGACTCTGTACTCTGAGTGCTGTCTCCGCTCTACCGGCCGGAGGACTCTATACTCTGAGTGCTGTCTCCGCCCTACCGGCCGGAGGACTCTATACTCTGAGTGCTGTCTCCGCCCTACCGGCCGGAGGACTCTATACTCCGAGTGCTGTCTCTGCCCTAGCAGACGGAGGACTCTATTGTCCGAGTGCTGTCTCCGCCCTATTGGCCGGAGGACTCTATATTCCGAGTGCTGTCTCCGCCCTACTGGCCGGAGGACTCTGTACTCCGAGTGCTGTCTCCGCCCTACTGGCCGGTGGACTCTATACTCAGAATGCTGTCTCCGCCCTACTGGCCGGAGGACTCTATAGTCCGAGTGCTGTCTCCGCCTTACAGGCCGGAGGACTCTATTGTCCGAGTGCTGTCTCCGCCCTACCGGCCGGAGGACCCTATTGTCTGATTGCTGTCTCCGCCTTACCGGCCAGAGGACTCTATACTCCGAGTGCTGTCTCCGCCCTACCGGCCGGAGGACTCAATAGTCCGAGTACTGTCTCTGCCGTAGCGGCCGGAGGACTCTATTGCCTGAGTGCTGTCTCCGTCCTACCGGCCGGTGGACTCTATACTCCAAGTGCTGTCTCCGCCCTACCGGCCGGAGGACTCCACACTCCAAGTGCTGTCTCCGCCCTACCGGCCGGAGGACTCTATTCTCCGAGTGCTGTCTCCGCCCTACCGGCCGGAGGACTCTATACTCCGAGTGCTCTCTCCGCCCACCGGACGGTGGACTCTATACTCTGAGTGCTGTCTCTGCCCTACCAGCCGGTGGACTCTATACTCCGAGTGCTGTCCCCGCCCTACTGGCCGGAGGACTCTATACTCTCAGTGCTGTCTCTGTCCCATTGGCCGGTGGACTCTGTACTCCGAGTGCAGTCTCCGCCTACCGGACGGAGGACTCTATACTCAGAAAGCTGTCTCCGCCCAACCGGTGAGAGGACTCTATACTCTGAGTGCTGTCTCCGCCCTACCAGCCGGAGGATTCTATTGTCCGAGTGCTGTCTCCGCTCTACTGGCCGGAGGACTCTATATTCCGAGTGCTGTCTCCGCCCTATCTGCCGGAGGACTCTATCGTCCGAGTGCTCTCTCTGGCCGGAGGACTCTATACTCCGAGTGCTGTCTCCGCCCTACCGGCAGGAGGACTCTATTGTCCGAGTGCTGTCTCGGCCCTACCGGTGAGAGGACTCTATTCTCCGAGTGCTGTCTTCGCCCTACCGGCCGGAGGACTCTATTGTCCGAGTGCTGTCACGGCCCTACCGGCGGGAGGACTGTATTGTCCGAGTGCTGTCTCCGCCCTACCGGCCGGAGGACTCTATTCTCCGAGTGCTGTCTCCGCACTATCGGCCGGAGGTCTCTATACTCTGAGTGCTGTCTCCGCCCTACCAGCCGGAGGACTCTATTGTCCGAGTGCTGTCTCCGCCCTACCAGCCGGAGGACTCTATTGTCCGAGTGCTGTCTCCGCCCTACCGGCCGGAGGACTCTATTGTCCGAGTGCTGTCTCCGTCCTATCGGCCGGAGGACTCTATACTCCGAGTGCTGTCTCCGCCCTACCGGCGGGAGGACTGTATTGTCCGAGTGCTGTCTCCGCCCTACCGGCCGGAGGACTCTATTCTCCGAGTGCTGTCTCCGCACTATCGGCCGGAGGTCTCTATACTCTGAGTGCTGTCTCCGCCCTACCAGCCGGAGGACTCTATTGTCCGAGTGCTGTCTCCGCCCTACCAGCCGGAGGACTCTATTGTCCGAGTGCTGTCTCCGCCCTACCGGCCGGAGGACTCTATTGTCCGAGTGCTGTCTCCGTCCTATCGGCCGGAGGACTCTATACTCCGAGTGCTGTCTCCGCCCTACCGGCCGGAGGACTCTATACTGCGAGTGCTGTCTCCGCCCTACCGGCCGGAGGATTCTATACTCTGAGTGCTGTCTCCACCCTACCGGCCGGAGGACTCTATTGTCCGAGTGCTGTCTCCGCCTTACCGGCCGGAGGACTCTATACTCTGAAACCTGTCTCCGCCCTACCGGCCGGAGGACTCTATACTCTGAAACCTGTCTCCGCCCTAATGGCCGGAGGCCTCTATACTCCGAGTGCTGTCTCCGCCCTACCGGCCGGAGGACTCTATACTCCGAGTGCTGTCTCTGCCCTACCAGACGGAGGACTCTATTGTCCGAGTGCTGTCTCCGCCCTACCGGCCGGAGGATTCTATAGTCCGAGTGCTGACTCGGCCCTACCGGCCTGCGCACTCTGTACTCCGAGTGCAGTCTCCGCCCTACTGGCCGGAGGACTCTATACTCTGAGTGCTGTCTCCGCCCTACCGGCCGGAGGACTCTATTATCCGAGTGCTGTCTCTGGCCGGAGTGCTCTATAGTCCGAGTGCTGTCCCGCCCTACCGGCCAGAGGACTCTATACTCCGAGTGCTGTCTTCGACCTACCGGCCGGAGGACTCTATACTCCGAGTGCTGTCTCTGCCCTAGCAGACGGAGGACTCTATTGTCCGAGTGCTGTCTCCGCCCTATTGGCCGGAGGACTCTATATTCCGAGTGCTGTCTCCGCCCTACTGGCCGGAGGACTCTGTACTCCGAGTGCTGTCTCCGCCCTACTGGCCGGTGGACTCTATACTCAGAATGCTGTCTCCGCCCTACTGGCCGGAGGACTCTATAGTCCGAGTGCTGTCTCCGCCTTACAGGCCGGAGGACTCTATTGTCCGAGTGCTGTCTCCGCCCTACCGGCCGGAGGACCCTATTGTCTGATTGCTGTCTCCGCCTTACCGGCCAGAGGACTCTATACTCCGAGTGCTGTCTCCGCCCTACCGGCCGGAGGACTCAATAGTCCGAGTACTGTCTCTGCCGTAGCGGCCGGAGGACTCTATTGCCTGAGTGCTGTCTCCGTCCTACCGGCCGGTGGACTCTATACTCCAAGTGCTGTCTCCGCCCTACCGGCCGGAGGACTCCACACTCCAAGTGCTGTCTCCGCCCTACCGGCCGGAGGACTCTATTCTCCGAGTGCTGTCTCCGCCCTACCGGCCGGAGGACTCTATACTCCGAGTGCTCTCTCCGCCCACCGGACGGTGGACTCTATACTCTGAGTGCTGTCTCTGCCCTACCAGCCGGTGGACTCTATACTCCGAGTGCTGTCCCCGCCCTACTGGCCGGAGGACTCTATACTCTCAGTGCTGTCTCTGTCCCATTGGCCGGTGGACTCTGTACTCCGAGTGCAGTCTCCGCCTACCGGACGGAGGACTCTATACTCAGAAAGCTGTCTCCGCCCAACCGGTGAGAGGACTCTATACTCTGAGTGCTGTCTCCGCCCTACCAGCCGGAGGATTCTATTGTCCGAGTGCTGTCTCCGCTCTACTGGCCGGAGGACTCTATATTCCGAGTGCTGTCTCCGCCCTATCTGCCGGAGGACTCTATCGTCCGAGTGCTCTCTCTGGCCGGAGGACTCTATACTCCGAGTGCTGTCTCCGCCCTACCGGCAGGAGGACTCTATTGTCCGAGTGCTGTCTCGGCCCTACCGGTGAGAGGACTCTATTCTCCGAGTGCTGTCTTCGCCCTACCGGCCGGAGGACTCTATTGTCCGAGTGCTGTCACGGCCCTACCGGCGGGAGGACTGTATTGTCCGAGTGCTGTCTCCGCCCTACCGGCCGGAGGACTCTATTCTCCGAGTGCTGTCTCCGCACTATCGGCCGGAGGTCTCTATACTCTGAGTGCTGTCTCCGCCCTACCAGCCGGAGGACTCTATTGTCCGAGTGCTGTCTCCGCCCTACCAGCCGGAGGACTCTATTGTCCGAGTGCTGTCTCCGCCCTACCGGCCGGAGGACTCTATTGTCCGAGTGCTGTCTCCGTCCTATCGGCCGGAGGACTCTATACTCCGAGTGCTGTCTCCGCCCTACCGGCGGGAGGACTGTATTGTCCGAGTGCTGTCTCCGCCCTACCGGCCGGAGGACTCTATTCTCCGAGTGCTGTCTCCGCACTATCGGCCGGAGGTCTCTATACTCTGAGTGCTGTCTCCGCCCTACCAGCCGGAGGACTCTATTGTCCGAGTGCTGTCTCCGCCCTACCAGCCGGAGGACTCTATTGTCCGAGTGCTGTCTCCGCCCTACCGGCCGGAGGACTCTATTGTCCGAGTGCTGTCTCCGTCCTATCGGCCGGAGGACTCTATACTCCGAGTGCTGTCTCCGCCCTACCGGCCGGAGGACTCTATACTGCGAGTGCTGTCTCCGCCCTACCGGCCGGAGGATTCTATACTCTGAGTGCTGTCTCCACCCTACCGGCCGGAGGACTCTATTGTCCGAGTGCTGTCTCCGCCTTACCGGCCGGAGGACTCTATACTCTGAAACCTGTCTCCGCCCTACCGGCCGGAGGACTCTATACTCTGAAACCTGTCTCCGCCCTAATGGCCGGAGGCCTCTATACTCCGAGTGCTGTCTCCGCCCTACCGGCCGGAGGACTCTATACTCCGAGTGCTGTCTCTGCCCTACCAGACGGAGGACTCTATTGTCCGAGTGCTGTCTCCGCCCTACCGGCCGGAGGATTCTATAGTCCGAGTGCTGACTCGGCCCTACCGGCCTGCGCACTCTGTACTCCGAGTGCAGTCTCCGCCCTACTGGCCGGAGGACTCTATACTCTGAGTGCTGTCTCCGCCCTACCGGCCGGAGGACTCTATTATCCGAGTGCTGTCTCTGGCCGGAGTGCTCTATAGTCCGAGTGCTGTCCCGCCCTACCGGCCAGAGGACTCTATACTCCGAGTGCTGTCTTCGACCTACCGGCCGGAGGACTCTATACTCCGAGTGCTGTCTCTGCCCTAGCAGACGGAGGACTCTATTGTCCGAGTGCTGTCTCCGCCCTATTGGCCGGAGGACTCTATATTCCGAGTGCTGTCTCCGCCCTACTGGCCGGAGGACTCTGTACTCCGAGTGCTGTCTCCGCCCTACTGGCCGGTGGACTCTATACTCAGAATGCTGTCTCCGCCCTACTGGCCGGAGGACTCTATAGTCCGAGTGCTGTCTCCGCCTTACAGGCCGGAGGACTCTATTGTCCGAGTGCTGTCTCCGCCCTACCGGCCGGAGGACCCTATTGTCTGATTGCTGTCTCCGCCTTACCGGCCAGAGGACTCTATACTCCGAGTGCTGTCTCCGCCCTACCGGCCGGAGGACTCAATAGTCCGAGTACTGTCTCTGCCGTAGCGGCCGGAGGACTCTATTGCCTGAGTGCTGTCTCCGTCCTACCGGCCGGTGGACTCTATACTCCAAGTGCTGTCTCCGCCCTACCGGCCGGAGGACTCCACACTCCAAGTGCTGTCTCCGCCCTACCGGCCGGAGGACTCTATCCTCCGAGTGCTGTCTCCGCCCTACCGGCCGGAGGACTCTATACTCCGAGTGCTCTCTCCGCCCACCGGACGGTGGACTCTATACTCTGAGTGCTGTCTCTGCCCTACCAGCCGGTGGACTCTATACTCCGAGTGCTGTCCCCGCCCTACTGGCCGGAGGACTCTATACTCTCAGTGCTGTCTCTGTCCCATTGGCCGGTGGACTCTGTACTCCGAGTGCAGTCTCCGCCTACCGGACGGAGGACTCTATACTCAGAAAGCTGTCTCCGCCCAACCGGTGAGAGGACTCTATACTCTGAGTGCTGTCTCCGCCCTACCAGCCGGAGGATTCTATTGTCCGAGTGCTGTCTCCGCTCTACTGGCCGGAGGACTCTATATTCCGAGTGCTGTCTCCGCCCTATCTGCCGGAGGACTCTATCGTCCGAGTGCTCTCTCTGGCCGGAGGACTCTATACTCCGAGTGCTGTCTCCGCCCTACCGGCAGGAGGACTCTATTGTCCGAGTGCTGTCTCGGCCCTACCGGTGAGAGGACTCTATTCTCCGAGTGCTGTCTTCGCCCTACCGGCCGGAGGACTCTATTGTCCGAGTGCTGTCACGGCCCTACCGGCGGGAGGACTGTATTGTCCGAGTGCTGTTTCCGCCCTACCGGCCGGAGGACTCTATTCTCCGAGTGCTGTCTCCGCACTATCGGCCGGAGGTCTCTATACTCTGAGTGCTGTCTCCGCCCTACCAGCCGGAGGACTCTATTGTCCGAGTGCTGTCTCCGCCCTACCAGCCGGAGGACTCTATTGTCCGAGTGCTGTCTCCGCCCTACCGGCCGGAGGACTCTATTGTCCGAGTGCTGTCTCCGTCCTATCGGCCGGAGGACTCTATACTCCGAGTGCTGTCTCCGCCCTACCGGCGGGAGGACTGTATTGTCCGAGTGCTGTCTCCGCCCTACCGGCCGGAGGACGCTATTCTCCGAGTGCTGTCTCCGCACTATCGGCCGGAGGTCTCTATACTCTGAGTGCTGTCTCCGCCCTACCAGCCGGAGGACTCTATTGTCCGAGTGCTGTCTCCGCCCTACCAGCCGGAGGACTCTATTGTCCGAGTGCTGTCTCCGCCCTACCGGCCGGAGGACTCTATTGTCCGAGTGCTGTCTCCGTCCTATCGGCCGGAGGACTCTATACTCCGAGTGCTGTCTCCGCCCTACCGGCCGGAGGACTCTATACTGCGAGTGCTGTCTCCGCCCTACCGGCCGGAGGATTCTATACTCTGAGTGCTGTCTCCACCCTACCGGCCGGAGGACTCTATTGTCCGAGTGCTGTCTCCACCTTACCGGCCGGAGGACTCTATACTCTGAAACCTGTCTCCGCCCTACCGGCCGGAGGACTCTATACTCTGAAACCTGTCTCCGCCCTAATGGCCGGAGGCCTCTATACTCCGAGTGCTGTCTCCGCCCTACCGGCCGGAGGACTCTATACTCCGAGTGCTGTCTCTGCCCTACCAGACGGAGGACTCTATTGTCCGAGTGCTGTCTCCGCCCTACCGGCCGGAGGATTCTATAGTCCGAGTGCTGACTCGGACCTACCGGCCTGCGCACTCTGTACTCCGAGTGCAGTCTCCGCCCTACTGGCCGGAGGACTCTATAGTTCGAGTGCTGTCTCCGCCCAACCGGACGGAGGACTCTATATTCCGAGTGCTGTCTCCGCCGTACCGGACGGAGGACTCTATACTCCGACTGCTGTTTCCGCCCTACCGGCCAGAGGACTCTACAGTTCGAGTGCTGTCTCCGCCCAACCGGACGGAGGACTCTATATTCCGAGTGCTGTCTCCGCCGTACCGGACGGAGGACTCTATATTCCGAGTGCTGTCTCCGCCCTACCGGACGGAGGACTCTATACTCCGAGTGCTGTCTCCGCCCTACTGGCCGGAGGACTCTATTCTCCGAGTGCTGTCTCCGCCCTACCGGACGGTGGACTCTGTACTCCGAGTGCTCTCTCCGCCCACCGGACGGAGGACTCTATACTCTGAGTTCTGTCTCCGCCCTACCGGCCGGAGGACTCTATACTCCGAGTGCTGTCTCTGCCCTACCAGACGGAGGACTCTATTGTCCGAGTGCTGTCTCCGCCCTATTGGCCGGAGGACTCTATATTCCGAGTGCTGTCTCCGCCCTACTGGCCGGAGGACTCTGTACTCCGAGTGCTGTCTCCGCCCTACTGGCCGGTGGACTCTATACTCAGAATGCTGTCTCCGCCCTACTGGCCGGAGGACTCTATATTCCGAGTGCTGTCTCCGCCTTACAGGCCGGAGGACTCTATTGTCCGAGTGCTGTCTCCGCCCTACCGGCCGGAGGAACCTATTGTCTGATTGCTGTCTCCGCCCTTCCGGCCAGAGGACTCTATACTCCGAGTGCTGTCTCCGCCCTACCGGCCGGAGGACTCAATAGTCCGAGTACTGTCTCTGCCGTAGCGGCCGGAGGACTCTATTGCCTGAGTGCTGTCTCCGTCCTACCGGCCAGTGGACTCTATACTCCAAGTGCTGTCTCCGCACTACCGGCCGGAGGACTCCATACTCCAAGTGCTGTCTCCGCCCTACCGGCCGGAGGACTCTATTCTCCGAGTGCTGTCTCCGCCCTACCGGCCGGAGGACTCTATACTCCGAGTGCTCTCTCCACCCACCGGACGGTGGACTCTATACTCCGAGTGCTGTCTCCGCCCTACCAGCCGGTGGACTCTATACTCCGAGTGCTGTCCCCGCCCTACTGGCCGGAGGACTCTATACTCTGAGTGCTGTCTCCGCCCTACCAGCCGGAGGACTCTATACTCCGAGTGCTGTCCCCGCCCTACTGGCCGGAGGACTCTATACTCACAGTGCTGTCTCTGTCCCATTGGCCGGTGGACTCTGTACTCCGAGTGCAGTCTCCGCCTACCGGACGGAGGACTCTATACTCTGAAAGCTGTCTCCGCCCAACCGGTGAGAGGACTCTATTGTCCGAGTGCTGTCTCCGCCCTACCGGCCGGAGAACTCTATAGTCCGAGTGCTGTCTCCGCCCTACCGGCCGGAGGACTCTATTGTCCGAGTGCTGTCTCCGCCCTACCGGTGAGAGGACTCTATTTTCCGAGTGCTGTCTCCGCCCTACCGGCCAGAGGACTCTATACTCTGAGTGCTGTCTCCGCCCTACCGGCCGGAGGACTCTATACTCTGAGTGCTGTCTCCACCCTAACAGCCGGAGGATTCTATTGTCCGAGTGCTGTCTCCGCCCTACTGGCCGGAGGACTCTATATTCCGAGTGCTGTCTCCGCCCTATCTGCCGGAGGACTCTATTGTCCGAGTGCTCTCTCTGGCCGGAGGACTCTATACTCCGAGTGCTGTCTCCGCCCTACCGGCCGGAGGACTCTATACTCCGAGTGCTGTCTCCGCCCTACCGGCCGGAGGACTCTATACTCCGAGTGCTGTCTCCGCCCTACCAGCCGGAGGACTCTATTGTCCGAGTGCTGTCTCCGCCCTACCGGCCGGAGGACTCTATTGTCCGAGTGCTGTCTCCGTCCTATCGGCCGGAGGACTCTATACTCCGAGTGCTGTCTCCGCCCAACCGGCCGGAGGATTCTATACTCTGAGTGCTGTCTCCGCACTACTGGCCGGAGGACTCTATACTCAGAGTGCTGTCTCCACCCTACCGGCCGGAGGACTCTATTGTCCGAGTGCTGTCTCCGCCTTACCGGCCGGAGGACTCTATACTCTGAAACCTGTCTCCGCCCTATCGGCCGGAGGACTCTATACTCTGAAACCTGTCTCCGCCCTAATGGCCGGAGGCCTCTATACTCCGAGTGCTGTCTCCGCCCTACCGGCCGGAGGACTCTATACTCCGAGTGCTGTCTCCGCCCTACCGGACGGAGGACTCTATACTCTGAAAGCTGTCTCCGCCCAACCGGTGAGAGGACTCTATTGTCCGAGTGCTGTCTCCGCCCTACCGGCCGGAGAACTCTATAGTCCGAGTGCTGTCTCCGCCCTACCGGCCGGAGGACTCTATTGTCCGAGTGCTGTCTCCGCCCTACCGGTGAGAGGACTCTATTTTCCGAGTGCTGTCTCCGCCCTACCGGCCAGAGGAATCTATACTCTGAGTGCTGTCTCCGCCCTACCGGCCGGAGGACTCTATACTCTGAGTGCTGTCTCCACCCTAACAGCCGGAGGATTCTATTGTCCGAGTGCTGTCTCCGCCCTACTGGCCGGAGGACTCTATATTCCGAGTGCTGTCTCCGCCCTATCTGCCGGAGGACTCTATTGTCCGAGTGCTCTCTCTGTCCGGAGGACTCTATACTCCGAGTGCTGTCTCCGCCCTACCGGCCGGAGGACTCTATTGTCCGAGTGCTGTCACGGCCCTACCGGTGAGAGGACTCTATTTTCCGAGTGCTGTCTCCGCCCTACCGGCTGGAGGACTCTATTGTCCGAGTGCTGTCATGGCCCTACCGGTGAGAGGACTTTATTCTCCGAGTGCTGTCTCCGCCCTATCGGCCGGAGGACTCTATACTCCGAGTGCTGTCTCCGCCCTACCGGCCGGAGGACTCTATTGTCCGAGTGCTGTCTCCGCCCTACCAGCCGGAGGTCTCTATTGTCCGAGTGCTGTCTCCGCCCTACCGGCCGGAGGACTCTATTGTCCGAGTGCTGTCTCCGTCCTATCGGCCGGAGGACTCTATACTCCGAGTGCTGTCTGCGCCCTACCGGCCGGAGGATTCTATACTCTGAGTGCTGTCTCCGCCCTACTGGCCGGAGGACTCTATACTCACAGTGCTGTCTCCACCCTACCGGCCGGAGGACTCTATTGTCCGAGTGCTGTCTCCGCCTTACCGGCCGGAGGACTCTATACTCTGAAACCTGTCTCCGCCCTACCGGCCGGAGGACTCTATACTCTGAAACCTGTCTCCGCCCTACTGGCCGGAGGACTCTATACTCCGAGTGCTGTCTCCGCCTTACCGGCCGGAGGACTCTATTGTCCGAGTGCTGTCTCCGCCCTACCAGACGGAGGCCTCTATTGTCCGAGTGCTGTCTCGGCCCTACCGGCCGGCGCACTCTGTACTCCGAGTGCTGTCTCCGCCCTACCGGCCGGAGGATTCTATTGTCCGAGTGGTGTCTCCGCCCTACCGGCTGGAGGACTCTATACTCCGAGTGCTGTCTCCGCCCTACCGGCCGGAGGATTCTATTGTCCGAGTGCTGTCTCCGCCTTTCCGGCAGGTGGACTCTGTACTCTGAGTGCTGTCTCCGCTCTACCGGCCGGAGGACTCTATACTCTGAGTGCTGTCTCCGCCCTACCGGCCGGAGGACTCTATACTCTGAGTGCTGTCTCCGCCCTACCGGCCGGAGGACTCTATACTCCGAGTGCTGTCTCTGCCCTAGCAGACGGAGGACTCTATTGTCCGAGTGCTGTCTCCGCCCTATTGGCCGGAGGACTCTATATTCCGAGTGCTGTCTCCGCCCTACTGGCCGGAGGACTCTGTACTCCGAGTGCTGTCTCCGCCCTACTGGCCGGTGGACTCTATACTCAGAATGCTGTCTCCGCCCTACTGGCCGGAGGACTCTATAGTCCGAGTGCTGTCTCCGCCTTACAGGCCGGAGGACTCTATTGTCCGAGTGCTGTCTCCGCCCTACCGGCCGGAGGACCCTATTGTCTGATTGCTGTCTCCGCCTTACCGGCCAGAGGACTCTATACTCCGAGTGCTGTCTCCGCCCTACCGGCCGGAGGACTCAATAGTCCGAGTACTGTCTCTGCCGTAGCGGCCGGAGGACTCTATTGCCTGAGTGCTGTCTCCGTCCTACCGGCCGGTGGACTCTATACTCCAAGTGCTGTCTCCGCCCTACCGGCCGGAGGACTCCACACTCCAAGTGCTGTCTCCGCCCTACCGGCCGGAGGACTCTATTCTCCGAGTGCTGTCTCCGCCCTACCGGCCGGAGGACTCTATACTCCGAGTGCTCTCTCCGCCCACCGGACGGTGGACTCTATACTCTGAGTGCTGTCTCTGCCCTACCAGCCGGTGGACTCTATACTCCGAGTGCTGTCCCCGCCCTACTGGCCGGAGGACTCTATACTCTCAGTGCTGTCTCTGTCCCATTGGCCGGTGGACTCTGTACTCCGAGTGCAGTCTCCGCCTACCGGACGGAGGACTCTATACTCAGAAAGCTGTCTCCGCCCAACCGGTGAGAGGACTCTATACTCTGAGTGCTGTCTCCGCCCTACCAGCCGGAGGATTCTATTGTCCGAGTGCTGTCTCCGCTCTACTGGCCGGAGGACTCTATATTCCGAGTGCTGTCTCCGCCCTATCTGCCGGAGGACTCTATCGTCCGAGTGCTCTCTCTGGCCGGAGGACTCTATACTCCGAGTGCTGTCTCCGCCCTACCGGCAGGAGGACTCTATTGTCCGAGTGCTGTCTCGGCCCTACCGGTGAGAGGACTCTATTCTCCGAGTGCTGTCTTCGCCCTACCGGCCGGAGGACTCTATTGTCCGAGTGCTGTCACGGCCCTACCGGCGGGAGGACTGTATTGTCCGAGTGCTGTCTCCGCCCTACCGGCCGGAGGACTCTATTCTCCGAGTGCTGTCTCCGCACTATCGGCCGGAGGTCTCTATACTCTGAGTGCTGTCTCCGCCCTACCAGCCGGAGGACTCTATTGTCCGAGTGCTGTCTCCGCCCTACCAGCCGGAGGACTCTATTGTCCGAGTGCTGTCTCCGCCCTACCGGCCGGAGGACTCTATTGTCCGAGTGCTGTCTCCGTCCTATCGGCCGGAGGACTCTATACTCCGAGTGCTGTCTCCGCCCTACCGGCGGGAGGACTGTATTGTCCGAGTGCTGTCTCCGCCCTACCGGCCGGAGGACTCTATTCTCCGAGTGCTGTCTCCGCACTATCGGCCGGAGGTCTCTATACTCTGAGTGCTGTCTCCGCCCTACCAGCCGGAGGACTCTATTGTCCGAGTGCTGTCTCCGCCCTACCAGCCGGAGGACTCTATTGTCCGAGTGCTGTCTCCGCCCTACCGGCCGGAGGACTCTATTGTCCGAGTGCTGTCTCCGTCCTATCGGCCGGAGGACTCTATACTCCGAGTGCTGTCTCCGCCCTACCGGCCGGAGGACTCTATACTGCGAGTGCTGTCTCCGCCCTACCGGCCGGAGGATTCTATACTCTGAGTGCTGTCTCCACCCTACCGGCCGGAGGACTCTATTGTCCGAGTGCTGTCTCCGCCTTACCGGCCGGAGGACTCTATACTCTGAAACCTGTCTCCGCCCTACCGGCCGGAGGACTCTATACTCTGAAACCTGTCTCCGCCCTAATGGCCGGAGGCCTCTATACTCCGAGTGCTGTCTCCGCCCTACCGGCCGGAGGACTCTATACTCCGAGTGCTGTCTCTGCCCTACCAGACGGAGGACTCTATTGTCCGAGTGCTGTCTCCGCCCTACCGGCCGGAGGATTCTATAGTCCGAGTGCTGACTCGGCCCTACCGGCCTGCGCACTCTGTACTCCGAGTGCAGTCTCCGCCCTACTGGCCGGAGGACTCTATACTCTGAGTGCTGTCTCCGCCCTACCGGCCGGAGGACTCTATTATCCGAGTGCTGTCTCTGGCCGGAGTGCTCTATAGTCCGAGTGCTGTCCCGCCCTACCGGCCAGAGGACTCTATACTCCGAGTGCTGTCTTCGACCTACCGGCCGGAGGACTCTATACTCCGAGTGCTGTCTCTGCCCTAGCAGACGGAGGACTCTATTGTCCGAGTGCTGTCTCCGCCCTATTGGCCGGAGGACTCTATATTCCGAGTGCTGTCTCCGCCCTACTGGCCGGAGGACTCTGTACTCCGAGTGCTGTCTCCGCCCTACTGGCCGGTGGACTCTATACTCAGAATGCTGTCTCCGCCCTACTGGCCGGAGGACTCTATAGTCCGAGTGCTGTCTCCGCCTTACAGGCCGGAGGACTCTATTGTCCGAGTGCTGTCTCCGCCCTACCGGCCGGAGGACCCTATTGTCTGATTGCTGTCTCCGCCTTACCGGCCAGAGGACTCTATACTCCGAGTGCTGTCTCCGCCCTACCGGCCGGAGGACTCAATAGTCCGAGTACTGTCTCTGCCGTAGCGGCCGGAGGACTCTATTGCCTGAGTGCTGTCTCCGTCCTACCGGCCGGTGGACTCTATACTCCAAGTGCTGTCTCCGCCCTACCGGCCGGAGGACTCCACACTCCAAGTGCTGTCTCCGCCCTACCGGCCGGAGGACTCTATTCTCCGAGTGCTGTCTCCGCCCTACCGGCCGGAGGACTCTATACTCCGAGTGCTCTCTCCGCCCACCGGACGGTGGACTCTATACTCTGAGTGCTGTCTCTGCCCTACCAGCCGGTGGACTCTATACTCCGAGTGCTGTCCCCGCCCTACTGGCCGGAGGACTCTATACTCTCAGTGCTGTCTCTGTCCCATTGGCCGGTGGACTCTGTACTCCGAGTGCAGTCTCCGCCTACCGGACGGAGGACTCTATACTCAGAAAGCTGTCTCCGCCCAACCGGTGAGAGGACTCTATACTCTGAGTGCTGTCTCCGCCCTACCAGCCGGAGGATTCTATTGTCCGAGTGCTGTCTCCGCTCTACTGGCCGGAGGACTCTATATTCCGAGTGCTGTCTCCGCCCTATCTGCCGGAGGACTCTATCGTCCGAGTGCTCTCTCTGGCCGGAGGACTCTATACTCCGAGTGCTGTCTCCGCCCTACCGGCAGGAGGACTCTATTGTCCGAGTGCTGTCTCGGCCCTACCGGTGAGAGGACTCTATTCTCCGAGTGCTGTCTTCGCCCTACCGGCCGGAGGACTCTATTGTCCGAGTGCTGTCACGGCCCTACCGGCGGGAGGACTGTATTGTCCGAGTGCTGTTTCCGCCCTACCGGCCGGAGGACTCTATTCTCCGAGTGCTGTCTCCGCACTATCGGCCGGAGGTCTCTATACTCTGAGTGCTGTCTCCGCCCTACCAGCCGGAGGACTCTATTGTCCGAGTGCTGTCTCCGCCCTACCAGCCGGAGGACTCTATTGTCCGAGTGCTGTCTCCGCCCTACCGGCCGGAGGACTCTATTGTCCGAGTGCTGTCTCCGTCCTATCGGCCGGAGGACTCTATACTCCGAGTGCTGTCTCCGCCCTACCGGCGGGAGGACTGTATTGTCCGAGTGCTGTCTCCGCCCTACCGGCCGGAGGACTCTATTCTCCGAGTGCTGTCTCCGCACTATCGGCCGGAGGTCTCTATACTCTGAGTGCTGTCTCCGCCCTACCAGCCGGAGGACTCTATTGTCCGAGTGCTGTCTCCGCCCTACCAGCCGGAGGACTCTATTGTCCGAGTGCTGTCTCCGCCCTACCGGCCGGAGGACTCTATTGTCCGAGTGCTGTCTCCGTCCTATCGGCCGGAGGACTCTATACTCCGAGTGCTGTCTCCGCCCTACCGGCCGGAGGACTCTATACTGCGAGTGCTGTCTCCGCCCTACCGGCCGGAGGATTCTATACTCTGAGTGCTGTCTCCACCCTACCGGCCGGAGGACTCTATTGTCCGAGTGCTGTCTCCGCCTTACCGGCCGGAGGACTCTATACTCTGAAACCTGTCTCCGCCCTACCGGCCGGAGGACTCTATACTCTGAAACCTGTCTCCGCCCTAATGGCCGGAGGCCTCTATACTCCGAGTGCTGTCTCCGCCCTACCGGCCGGAGGACTCTATACTCCGAGTGCTGTCTCTGCCCTACCAGACGGAGGACTCTATTGTCCGAGTGCTGTCTCCGCCCTACCGGCCGGAGGATTCTATAGTCCGAGTGCTGACTCGGCCCTACCGGCCTGCGCACTCTGTACTCCGAGTGCAGTCTCCGCCCTACTGGCCGGAGGACTCTATAGTTCGAGTGCTGTCTCCGCCCAACCGGACGGAGGACTCTATATTCCGAGTGCTGTCTCCGCCGTACCGGACGGAGGACTCTATACTCCGACTGCTGTTTCCGCCCTACCGGCCAGAGGACTCTACAGTTCGAGTGCTGTCTCCGCCCAACCGGACGGAGGACTCTATATTCCGAGTGCTGTCTCCGCCGTACCGGACGGAGGACTCTATATTCCGAGTGCTGTCTCCGCCCTACCGGACGGAGGACTCTATACTCCGAGTGCTGTCTCCGCCCTACTGGCCGGAGGACTCTATTCTCCGAGTGCTGTCTCCGCCCTACCGGACGGTGGACTCTGTACTCCGAGTGCTCTCTCCGCCCACCGGACGGAGGACTCTATACTCTGAGTTCTGTCTCCGCCCTACCGGCCGGAGGACTCTATACTCCGAGTGCTGTCTCTGCCCTACCAGACGGAGGACTCTATTGTCCGAGTGCTGTCTCCGCCCTATTGGCCGGAGGACTCTATATTCCGAGTGCTGTCTCCGCCCTACTGGCCGGAGGACTCTGTACTCCGAGTGCTGTCTCCGCCCTACTGGCCGGTGGACTCTATACTCAGAATGCTGTCTCCGCCCTACTGGCCGGAGGACTCTATATTCCGAGTGCTGTCTCCGCCTTACAGGCCGGAGGACTCTATTGTCCGAGTGCTGTCTCCGCCCTACCGGCCGGAGGAACCTATTGTCTGATTGCTGTCTCCGCCCTTCCGGCCAGAGGACTCTATACTCCGAGTGCTGTCTCCGCCCTACCGGCCGGAGGACTCAATAGTCCGAGTACTGTCTCTGCCGTAGCGGCCGGAGGACTCTATTGCCTGAGTGCTGTCTCCGTCCTACCGGCCGGTGGACTCTATACTCCAAGTGCTGTCTCCGCACTACCGGCCGGAGGACTCCATACTCCAAGTGCTGTCTCCGCCCTACCGGCCGGAGGACTCTATTCTCCGAGTGCTGTCTCCGCCCTACCGGCCGGAGGACTCTATACTCCGAGTGCTCTCTCCACCCACCGGACGGTGGACTCTATACTCCGAGTGCTGTCTCCGCCCTACCAGCCGGTGGACTCTATACTCCGAGTGCTGTCCCCGCCCTACTGGCCGGAGGACTCTATACTCTGAGTGCTGTCTCCGCCCTACCAGCCGGAGGACTCTATACTCCGAGTGCTGTCCCCGCCCTACTGGCCGGAGGACTCTATACTCACAGTGCTGTCTCTGTCCCATTGGCCGGTGGACTCTGTACTCCGAGTGCAGTCTCCGCCTACCGGACGGAGGACTCTATACTCTGAAAGCTGTCTCCGCCCAACCGGTGAGAGGACTCTATTGTCCGAGTGCTGTCTCCGCCCTACCGGCCGGAGAACTCTATAGTCCGAGTGCTGTCTCCGCCCTACCGGCCGGAGGACTCTATTGTCCGAGTGCTGTCTCCGCCCTACCGGTGAGAGGACTCTATTTTCCGAGTGCTGTCTCCGCCCTACCGGCCAGAGGACTCTATACTCTGAGTGCTGTCTCCGCCCTACCGGCCGGAGGACTCTATACTCTGAGTGCTGTCTCCACCCTAACAGCCGGAGGATTCTATTGTCCGAGTGCTGTCTCCGCCCTACTGGCCGGAGGACTCTATATTCCGAGTGCTGTCTCCGCCCTATCTGCCGGAGGACTCTATTGTCCGAGTGCTCTCTCTGGCCGGAGGACTCTATACTCCGAGTGCTGTCTCCGCCCTACCGGCCGGAGGACTCTATACTCCGAGTGCTGTCTCCGCCCTACCGGCCGGAGGACTCTATACTCCGAGTGCTGTCTCCGCCCTACCAGCCGGAGGACTCTATTGTCCGAGTGCTGTCTCCGCCCTACCGGCCGGAGGACTCTATTGTCCGAGTGCTGTCTCCGTCCTATCGGCCGGAGGACTCTATACTCCGAGTGCTGTCTCCGCCCAACCGGCCGGAGGATTCTATACTCTGAGTGCTGTCTCCGCACTACTGGCCGGAGGACTCTATACTCAGAGTGCTGTCTCCACCCTACCGGCCGGAGGACTCTATTGTCCGAGTGCTGTCTCCGCCTTACCGGCCGGAGGACTCTATACTCTGAAACCTGTCTCCGCCCTATCGGCCGGAGGACTCTATACTCTGAAACCTGTCTCCGCCCTAATGGCCGGAGGCCTCTATACTCCGAGTGCTGTCTCCGCCCTACCGGCCGGAGGACTCTATACTCCGAGTGCTGTCTCTGCCCTACCGGACGGAGGACTCTATACTCTGAAAGCTGTCTCCGCCCAACCGGTGAGAGGACTCTATAGTCCGAGTGCTGTCTCCGCCCTACCGGCCGGAGGACTCTATTGTCCGAGTGCTGTCTCCGCCCTACCGGTGAGAGGACTCTATTTTCCGAGTGCTGTCTCCGCCCTACCGGCCAGAGGACTCTATACTCTGAGTGCTGTCTCCGCCCTACCGGCCGGAGGACTCTATACTCTGAGTGCTGTCTCCACCCTAACAGCCGGAGGATTCTATTGTCCGAGTGCTGTCTCCGCCCTACTGGCCGGAGGACTCTATATTCCGAGTGCTGTCTCCGCCCTATCTGCCGGAGGACTCTATTGTCCGAGTGCTCTCTCTGTCCGGAGGACTCTATACTCCGAGTGCTGTCTCCGCCCTACCGGCCGGAGGACTCTATTGTCCGAGTGCTGTCACGGCCCTACCGGTGAGAGGACTCTATTTTCCGAGTGCTGTCTCCGCCCTACCGGCTGGAGGACTCTATTGTCCGAGTGCTGTCATGGCCCTACCGGTGAGAGGACTCTATTCTCCGAGTGCTGTCTCCGCCCTATCGGCCGGAGGACTCTATACTCCGAGTGCTGTCTCCGCCCTACCGGCCGGAGGACTCTATTGTCCGAGTGCTGTCTCCGCCCTACCAGCCGGAGGTCTCTATTGTCCGAGTGCTGTCTCCGCCCTACCGGCCGGAGGACTCTATTGTCCGAGTGCTGTCTCCGTCCTATCGGCCGGAGGACTCTATACTCCGAGTGCTGTCTGCGCCCTACCGGCCGGAGGATTCTATACTCTGAGTGCTGTCTCCGCCCTACTGGCCGGAGGACTCTATACTCACAGTGCTGTCTCCACCCTAACGGCCGGAGGACTCTATTGTCCGAGTGCTGTCTCCGCCTTACCGGCCGGAGGACTCTATACTCTGAAACCTGTCTCCGCCCTACCGGCCGGAGGACTCTATACTCTGAAACCTGTCTCCGCCCTACTGGCCGGAGGACTCTATACTCCGAGTGCTGTCTCCGCCTTACCGGCCGGAGGACTCTATTGTCCGAGTGCTGTCTCCGCCCTACCAGACGGAGGCCTCTATTGTCCGAGTGCTGTCTCGGCCCTACCGGCCGGCGCACTCTGTACTCCGAGTGCTGTCTCCGCCCTACCGGCCGGAGGATTCTATTGTCCGAGTGGTGTCTCCGCCCTACCGGCTGGTGGACTCTATACTCCGAGTGCTGTCTCCGCCCTGCCGGCCGGAGGATTCTATTGTCCGAGTGCTGTCTCCGCCTTTCCGGCAGGTGGACTCTGTACTCTGAGTGCTGTCTCCGCTCTACCGGCCGGAGGACTCTATACTCTGAGTGCTGTCTCCACCCTACCGGCCGGAGGACTCTATACTCTGAGTGCTGTCTCCGCCCTACCGGCCGGAGGACTCTATACTCCGAGTGCTGTCTCTGCCCTAGCAGACGGAGGACTCTATTGTCCGAGTGCTGTCTCCGCCCTATTGGCCGGAGGACTCTATATTCCGAGTGCTGTCTCCGCCCTACTGGCCGGAGGACTCTGTACTCCGAGTGCTGTCTCCGCCCTACTGGCCGGTGGACTCTATACTCAGAATGCTGTCTCCGCCCTACTGGCCGGAGGACTCTATAGTCCGAGTGCTGTCTCCGCCTTACAGGCCGGAGGACTCTATTGTCCGAGTGCTGTCTCCGCCCTACCGGCCGGAGGACCCTATTGTCTGATTGCTGTCTCCGCCTTACCGGCCAGAGGACTCTATACTCCGAGTGCTGTCTCCGTCCTATCGGCCGGAGGACTCTATACTCCGAGTGCTGTCTCCGCCCTACCGGCGGGAGGACTGTATTGTCCGAGTGCTGTCTCCGCCCTACCGGCCGGAGGACTCTATTCTCCGAGTGCTGTCTCCGCACTATCGGCCGGAGGTCTCTATACTCTGAGTGCTGTCTCCGCCCTACCAGCCGGAGGACTCTATTGTCCGAGTGCTGTCTCCGCCCTACCAGCCGGAGGACTCTATTGTCCGAGTGCTGTCTCCGCCCTACCGGCCGGAGGACTCTATTGTCCGAGTGCTGTCTCCGTCCTATCGGCCGGAGGACTCTATACTCCGAGTGCTGTCTCCGCCCTACCGGCCGGAGGACTCTATACTCCGAGTGCTGTCTCCGCCCTACCGGCCGGAGGACTCTATACTGCGAGTGCTGTCTCCGCCCTACCGGCCGGAGGATTCTATACTCTGAGTGCTGTCTCCACCCTACCGGCCGGAGGACTCTATTGTCCGAGTGCTGTCTCCGCCTTACCGGCCGGAGGACTCTATACTCTGAAACCTGTCTCCGCCCTACCGGCCGGAGGACTCTATACTCTGAAACCTGTCTCCGCCCTAATGGCCGGAGGCCTCTATACTCCGAGTGCTGTCTCCGCCCTACCGGCCGGAGGACTCTATACTCCGAGTGCTGTCTCTGCCCTACCAGACGGAGGACTCTATTGTCCGAGTGCTGTCTCCGCCCTACCGGCCGGAGGATTCTATAGTCCGAGTGCTGACTCGGCCCTACCGGCCTGCGCACTCTGTACTCCGAGTGCAGTCTCCGCCCTACTGGCCGGAGGACTCTATACTCTGAGTGCTGTCTCCGCCCTACCGGCCGGAGTACTCTATTATCCGAGTGCTGTCTCTGGCCGGAGTGCTCTATAGTCCGAGTGCTGTCCCGCCCTACCGGCCAGAGGACTCTATACTCCGAGTGCTGTCTTCGACCTACCGGCCGGAGGACTCTATTGTCCGACTGCTGTATCCGCCCTACCGGCCGGAGGACTCTATACTCCGTCTGCTGTTTCCGCCCTACCGGCCAGAGGACTCTACAGTTCGAGTGCTGTCTCCGCCCAACCGGACGGAGGACTCTATATTCCGAGTGCTGTCTCCGCCGTACCGGACGGAGGACTCTATATTCCGAGTGCTGTCTCCGCCCTACCGGACGGAGGACTCTATACTCCGAGTGCTGTCTCCGCCCTACTGGCCGGAGGACTCTATTCTCCGAGTGCTGTCTCCGCCCTACCGGACGGTGGACTCTGTACTCCGAGTGCTCTCTCCGCCCACCGGACGGAGGACTCTATACTCTGAGTTCTGTCTCCGCCCTACCGGCCGGAGGACTCTATACTCCGAGTGCTGTCTCTGCCCTACCAGACGGAGGACTCTATTGTCCGAGTGCTGTCTCCGCCCTATTGGCCGGAGGACTCTATATTCCGAGTGCTGTCTCCGCCCTACTGGCCGGAGGACTCTGTACTCCGAGTGCTGTCTCCGCCCTACTGGCCGGTGGACTCTATACTCAGAATGCTGTCTCCGCCCTACTGGCCGGAGGACTCTATATTCCGAGTGCTGTCTCCGCCTTACAGGCCGGAGGACTCTATTGTCCGAGTGCTGTCTCCGCCCTACCGGCCGGAGGAACCTATTGTCTGATTGCTGTCTCCGCCCTTCCGGCCAGAGGACTCTATACTCCGAGTGCTGTCTCCGCCCTACCGGCCGGAGGACTCAATAGTCCGAGTACTGTCTCTGCCGTAGCGGCCGGAGGACTCTATTGCCTGAGTGCTGTCTCCGTCCTACCGGCCGGTGGACTCTATACTCCAAGTGCTGTCTCCGCACTACCGGCCGGAGGACTCCATACTCCAAGTGCTGTCTCCGCCCTACCGGCCGGAGGACTCTATTCTCCGAGTGCTGTCTCCGCCCTACCGGCCGGAGGACTCTATACTCCGAGTGCTCTCTCCACCCACCGGACGGTGGACTCTATACTCCGAGTGCTGTCTCCGCCCTACCAGCCGGTGGACTCTATACTCCGAGTGCTGTCCCCGCCCTACTGGCCGGAGGACTCTATACTCTGAGTGCTGTCTCCGCCCTACCAGCCGGAGGACTCTATACTCCGAGTGCTGTCCCCGCCCTACTGGCCGGAGGACTCTATACTCACAGTGCTGTCTCTGTCCCATTGGCCGGTGGACTCTGTACTCCGAGTGCAGTCTCCGCCTACCGGACGGAGGACTCTATACTCTGAAAGCTGTCTCCGCCCAACCGGTGAGGGGACTCTATTGTCCGAGTGCTGTCTCCGCCCTACCGGCCGGAGAACTCTATAGTCCGAGTGCTGTCTCCGCCCTACCGGCCGGAGGACTCTATTGTCCGAGTGCTGTCTCCGCCCTACCGGTGAGAGGACTCTATTTTCCGAGTGCAGTCTCCGCCCTACCGGCCAGAGGACTCTATACTCTGAGTGCTGTCTCCGCCCTACCGGCCGGAGGACTCTATACTCTGAGTGCTGTCTCCACCCTAACAGCCGGAGGATTCTATTGTCCGAGTGCTGTCTCCGCCCTACTGGCCGGAGGACTCTATATTCCGAGTGCTGTCTCCGCCCTATCTGCCGGAGGACTCTATTGTCCGAGTGCTCTCTCTGGCCGGAGGACTCTATACTCCGAGTGCTGTCTCCGCCCTACCGGCCGGAGATCTCTATACTCCGAGTGCTGTCTCCGCCCTACCGGCCGGAGGACTCTATACTCCGAGTGCTGTCTCCGCCCTACCAGCCGGAGGACTCTATTGTCCGAGTGCTGTCTCCGCCCTACCGGCCGGAGGACTCTATTGTCCGAGTGCTGTCTCCGTCCTATCGGCCGGAGGACTCTATACTCCGAGTGCTGTCTCCGCCCAACCGGCCGGAGGATTCTATACTCTGAGTGCTGTCTCCGCACTACTGGCCGGAGGACTCTATACTCAGAGTGCTGTCTCCACCCTACCGGCCGGAGGACTCTATTGTCCGAGTGCTGTCTCCGCCTTACCGGCCGGAGGACTCTATACTCTGAAACCTGTCTCCGCCCTATCGGCCGGAGGACTCTATACTCTGAAACCTGTCTCCGCCCTAATGGCCGGAGGCCTCTATACTCCGAGTGCTGTCTCCGCCCTACCGGCCGGAGGACTCTATACTCCGAGTGCTGTCTCCGCCCTACCGGCCGGAGGACTCTATACTCCGAGTGCTGTCTCCGCCTTACCGGCCGGAGGACTCTATTGTCCGAGTGCTGTCTCCGCCCTACCGGCCGGAGGATTCTATAGTCCGAGTGCTGACTCGGCCCTACCGGCCTGCGCACTCTGTACTCCGAGTGCAGTCTCCGCCCTACTGGCCGGAGGACTCTATACTCTGAGTGCTGTCTCCGCCCTACCGGCCGGAGGACTCTATTATCCGAGTGCTGTCTCTGGCCGGAGTGCTCTATAGTCCGAGTGCTGTCCCGCCCTACCGGCCAGAGGACTCTATACTCCGAGTGCTGTCTTCGACCTACCGGCCGGAGGACTCTATTGTCCGACTGCTGTTTCCGCCCTACCGGCCGGAGGACTCTATACTCCGACTGCTGTTTCCGCCCTACCGGCCAGAGGACTCTACAGTTCGAGTGCTGTCTCCGCCCAACCGGACGGAGGACTCTATATTCCGAGTGCTGTCTCCGCCCTACTGGCCGGAGGACTCTATTCTCAGAGTGCTGTCTCCGCCGTACCGGACGGAGGACTCTATATTCCGAGTGCTGTCTCCGCCCTACCGGACGGAGGACTCTATACTCCGAGTGCTGTCTCCGCCCTACCGGCCAGAGGACTCTACAGTTCGAGTGCTGTCTCCGCCCAACCGGACGGAGGACTCTATATTCCGAGTGCTGTCTCCGCCCTACTGGCCGGAGGACTCTATTCTCAGAGTGCTGTCTCCGCCGTACCGGACGGAGGACTCTATATTCCGAGTGCTGTCTCCGCCCTACCGGACGGCGGACTCTATACTCCGAGTGCTGTCTCCGCCCTACTGGCCGGAGGACTCTATTCTCCGAGTGCTGTCTCCGCCCTACCGGACGGTGGACTCTGTACTCCGAGTGCTCTCTCCGCCCACCGGACGGAGGACTCTATACTCTGAGTTCTGTCTCCGCCCTACCGGCCGGAGGACTCTATACTCCGAGTGCTGTCTCTGCCCTACCAGACGGAGGACTCTATTGTCCGAGTGCTGTCTCCGCCCTATTGGCCGGAGGACTCTATATTCCGAGTGCTGTCTCCGCCCTACTGGCCGGAGGACTCTGTACTCCGAGTGCTGTCTCCGCCCTACTGGCCGGTGGACTCTATACTCAGAATGCTGTCTCCGCCCTACTGGCCGGAGGACTCTATAGTCCGAGTGCTGTCTCCGCCTTACAGGCCGGAGGACTCTATTGTCCGAGTGCTGTCTCCGCCCTACTGGCCGGAGGATCCTATTGTCTGATTGCTGTCTCCGCCCTTCCGGCCAGAGGACTATATACTCCGAGTGCTGTCTCCGCCCTACCGGCCGGAGGACTCAATAGTCCGAGTACTGTCTCTGCCGTAGCGGCCGGAGGACTCTATTGCCTGAGTGCTGTCTCCGTCCTACCGGCCGGTGGACTCTATACTCCAAGTGCTGTCTCCGCACTACCGGCCGGAGGACTCCATACTCCAAGTGCTGTCTCCGCCCTACCGGCCGGAGGACTCTATTCTCCGAGTGCTGTCTCCGCCCTACCAGCCGGAGGACTCTATATTCCGAGTGCTCTCTCCGCCCACCGGACGGTGGACTCTATACTCCGAGTGCTGTCTCCGCCCTACCAGCCGGTGGACTCTATACTCCGAGTGCTGTCCCCGCCCTACTGGCCGGAGGACTCTATACTCTCAGTGCTGTCTCCGCCCTACCAGCCGGAGGACTCTATACTCCGAGTGCTGTCCCCGCCCTACTGGCCGGAGGACTCTATACTCACAGTGCTGTCTCTGTCCCATTGGCCGGTGGACTCTGTACTCCGAGTGCAGTCTCCGCCTACCGGACGGAGGACTCTATACTCTGAAAGCTGTCTCCGCCCAACCGGTGAGAGGACTCTATAGTCCGAGTGCTGTCTCCGCCCTACCGGCCGGAGGACTCTATTGTCCGAGTGCTGTCTCCGCCCTACCGGTGAGAGGACTCTATTTTCCGAGTGCTGTCTCCACCTTACCGGCCAGAGGACTCTACACTCTGAGTGCTGTCTCCGACCTACCGGCCGGAGGACTCTATACTCTGAGTGCTGTCTCCACCCTAACAGCTGGAGGATTCTATTGTCCGAGTGCTGTCTCCGCCCTACTGGCCGGAGGACTCTATATTCCGAGTGCTGTCTCCGCCCTATCTGCCGGAGGACTCTATTGTCCGAGTGCTCTCTCTGGCCGGAGGACTCTATACTCCGAGTGCTGTCTCCGCCCTACCGGCCGGAGGACTCTATTGTCCGAGTGCTGTCACGGCCCTACCGGTGAGAGGACTCTATTTTCCGAGTGCTGTCTCCGCCCTACCGGCTGGAGGACTCTATTGTCCGAGTGCTGTCACGGCCCTACCGGTGAGAGGACTCTATTCTCCCAGTGCTGTCTCCGCCCTATCGGCCGGAGGACTCTATTGTCCGAGTGCTGTCTCCGCCCTACCGGCCGGAGGACTCTATTGTCCGAGTGCTGTCTCCGCCCTACCAGCCGGAGGTCTCTATTGTCCGAGTGCTGTCTCCGCCCTACCGGCCGGAGGACTCTATTGTCCGAGTGCTGTCTCCGTCCTATCGGCCGGAGGACTCTATACTCCGAGTGCTGTCTCCGCCCTACCGGCCGGAGGATTCTATACTCTGAGTGCTGTCTCCACCCTACTGGCCGGAGGACTCTATACTCAGAGTGCTGTCTCCACCCTACCGGCCGGAGGACTCTATTGTCCGAGTGCTGTCCCCGCCTTACCGGCCGGAGGACTCTATACTCTGAAACCTGTCTCCGCCCTACTGGCCGGAGGACTCTATACTCCGAGTGCTGTCTCCGCCTTACCGGCCGGAGGACTCTATTGTCCGAGTGCTGTCTCCGCCCTACCGGCCGGTGGCCTCTATTGTCTGAGTGCTGTCTCGGCCCTACCGGCCGGCGCACTCTGTACTCCGAGTGCTGTCTCCGCCCTACCGGCCGGAGGATTCTATTGTCCGAGTGGTGTCTCCGCCCTACCGGCTGGAGGACTCTATACTCCGAGTGCTGTCTCCGCCCTACCGGATTCTATTGTCCGAGTGCTGTCTCCGCCTTTCCGGCAGGTGTACTCTGTACTCTGAGTGCTGTCTCCGCTCTACCGGCCGGAGGACTCTATACTCTGAGTGCTGTCTCCGCCCTACCGGCCGGAGGACTCTATACTCTGAGTGCTGTCTCCGCCCTACCGGCCGGAGGATTCTATACTCCGAGTGCTGTCTCTGCCCTACCAGACGGAGGACTCTATTGTCCGAGTGCTGTCTCCGCCCTATTGGCCGGAGGACTCTATATTCCGAGTGCTGTCTCCGCCCTACTGGCCGGAGGACTCTATACTCAGAGTGCTGTCTCCACCCTACCGGCCGGAGGACTCTATTGTCCGAGTGCTGTCTCCGCCTTACCGGCCGGAGGACTCTATACTCTGAAACCTGTCTCCGCCCTATCGGCCGGAGGACTCTATACTCTGAAACCTGTCTCCGCCCTAATGGCCGGAGGCCTCTATACTCCGAGTGCTGTCTCCGCCCTACCGGCCGGAGGACTCTATACTCCGAGTGCTGTCTCCGCCCTACCGGACGGAGGACTCTATACTCTGAAAGCTGTCTCCGCCCAACCGGTGAGAGGACTCTATTGTCCGAGTGCTGTCTCCGCCCTACCGGCCGGAGAACTCTATAGTCCGAGTGCTGTCTCCGCCCTACCGGCCGGAGGACTCTATTGTCCGAGTGCTGTCTCCGCCCTACCGGTGAGAGGACTCTATTTTCCGAGTGCTGTCTCCGCCCTACCGGCCAGAGGACTCTATACTCTGAGTGCTGTCTCCGCCCTACCGGCCGGAGGACTCTATACTCTGAGTGCTGTCTCCACCCTAACAGCCGGAGGATTCTATTGTCTGAGTGCTGTCTCCGCCCTACTGGCCGGAGGACTCTATATTCCGAGTGCTGTCTCCGCCCTATCTGCCGGAGGACTCTATTGTCCGAGTGCTCTCTCTGTCCGGAGGACTCTATACTCCGAGTGCTGTCTCCGCCCTACCGGCCGGAGGACTCTATTGTCCGAGTGCTGTCACGGCCCTACCGGTGAGAGGACTCTATTTTCCGAGTGCTGTCTCCGCCCTACCGGCTGGAGGACTCTATTGTCCGAGTGCTGTCATGGCCCTACCGGTGAGAGGACTCTATTCTCCGAGTGCTGTCTCCGCCCTATCGGCCGGAGGACTCTATACTCTGAGTGCTGTCTCCGCCCTACCGGCCGGAGGACTCTATTGTCCGAGTGCTGTCTCCGCCCTACCAGCCGGAGGTCTCTATTGTCCGAGTGCTGTCTCCGCCCTACCGGCCGGAGGACTCTATTGTCCGAGTGCTGTCTCCGTCCTATCGGCCGGAGGACTCTATACTCCGAGTGCTGTCTGCGCCCTACCGGCCGGAGGATTCTATACTCTGAGTGCTGTCTCCGCCCTACTGGCCGGAGGACTCTATACTCAGAGTGCTGTCTCCACCCTACCGGCCGGAGGACTCTATTGTCCGAGTGCTGTCTCCGCCTTACCGGCCGGAGGACTCTATACTCTGAAACCTGTCTCCGCCCTACCGGCCGGAGGACTCTATACTCTGAAACCTGTCTCCGCCCTACTGGCCGGAGGACTCTATACTCCGAGTGCTGTCTCCGCCTTACCGGCCGGAGGACTCTATTGTCCGAGTGCTGTCTCCGCCCTACCAGACGGAGGCCTCTATTGTCCGAGTGCTGTCTCGGCCCTACCGGCCGGCGCACTTTGTACTCCGAGTGCTGTCTCCGCCCTACCGGCCGGAGGATTCTATTGTCCGAGTGGTGTCTCCGCCCTACCGGCTGGAGGACTCTATACTCCGAGTGCTGTCTCCGCCCTGCCGGCCGGAGGATTCTATTGTCCGAGTGCTGTCTCCGCCTTTCCGGCAGGTGGACTCTGTACTCTGAGTGCTGTCTCCGCTCTACCGGCCGGAGGACTCTATACTCTGAGTGCTGTCTCCGCCCTACCGGCCGGAGGACTCTATACTCTGAGTGCTGTCTCCGCCCTACCGGCCGGAGGACTCTATACTCCGAGTGCTGTCTCTGCCCTAGCAGACGGAGGACTCTATTGTCCGAGTGCTGTCTCCGCCCTATTGGCCGGAGTACTCTATATTCCGAGTGCTGTCTCCGCCCTACTGGCCGGAGGACTCTGTACTCCGAGTGCTGTCTCCGCCCTACTGGCCGGTGGACTCTATACTCAGAATGCTGTCTCCGCCCTACTGGCCGGAGGACTCTATAGTCCGAGTGCTGTCTCCGCCTTACAGGCCGGAGGACTCTATTGTCCGAGTGCTGTCTCCGCCCTACCGGCCGGAGGACCCTATTGTCTGATTGCTGTCTCCGCCTTACCAGCCAGAGGACTCTATACTCCGAGTGCTGTCGCCGCCCTACCGGCCGGAGGACTCAATAGTCCGAGTACTGTCTCTGCCGTAGCGGCCGGAGGACTCTATTGCCTGAGTGCTGTCTCCGTCCTACCGGCCGGTGGACTCTATACTCCAAGTGCTGTCTCCGCCCTACCGGCCGGAGGACTCCACACTCCAAGTGCTGTCTCCGCCCTACCGGCCGGAGGACTCTATTCTCCGAGTGCTGTCTCCGCCCTACCGGCCGGAGGACTCTATACTCCGAGTGCTCTCTCCGCCCACCGGACGGTGGACTCTATACTCTGAGTGCTGTCTCTGCCCTACCAGCCGGTGGACTCTATACTCCGAGTGCTGTCCCCGCCCTACTGGCCGGAGGACTCTATACTCTCAGTGCTGTCTCTGTCCCATTGGCCGGTGGACTCTGTACTCCGAGTGCAGTCTCCGCCTACCGGACGGAGGACTCTATACTCAGAAAGCTGTCTCCGCCCAACCGGTGAGAGGACTCTATACTCTGAGTGCTGTCTCCGCCCTACCAGCCGGAGGATTCTATTGTCCGAGTGCTGTCTCCGCTCTACTGGCCGGAGGACTCTATATTCCGAGTGCTGTCTCCGCCCTACCGGCAGGAGGACTCTATTGTCCGAGTGCTGTCTCGGACCTACCGGTGAGAGGACTCTATTCTCCGAGTGCTGTCTTCGCCCTACCGGCCGGAGGACTCTATTGTCCGAGTGCTGTCACGGCCCTACCGGCGGGAGGACTGTATTGTCCGAGTGCTGTCCCCGCCCTACCGGCCGGAGGACTCTATTCTCCGAGTGCTGTCTCCGCACTATCGGCCGGAGGTCTCTATACTCTGAGTGCTGTCTCCGCCCTACCAGCCGGAGGACTCTATTGTCCGAGTGCTGTCTCCGCCCTACCAGCCGGAGGACTCTATTGTCCGAGTGCTGTCTCCGCCCTACCGGCCGGAGGACTCTATTGTCCGAGTGCTGTCTCCGTCCTATCGGCCGGAGGACTCTATACTCCGAGTGCTGTCTCCGCCCTACCGGCCGGAGGACTCTATACTGCGAGTGCTGTCTCCGCCCTACCGGCCGGAGGATTCTATACTCTGAGTGCTGTCTCCACCCTACCGGCCGGAGGACTCTATTGTCCGAGTGCTGTCTCCGCCTTACCGGCCGGAGGACTCTATACTCTGAAACCTGTCTCCGCCCTACCGGCCGGAGGACTCTATACTCTGAAACCTGTCTCCGCCCTAATGGCCGGAGGCCTCTATACTCCGAGTGCTGTCTCCGCCCTACCGGCCGGAGGACTCTATACTCCGAGTGCTGTCTCTGCCCTACCAGACGGAGGACTCTATTGTCCGAGTGCTGTCTCCGCCCTACCGGCCGGAGGATTCTATAGTCCGAGTGCTGACTCGGCCCTACCGGCCTGCGCACTCTGTACTCCGAGTGCAGTCTCCGCCCTACTGGCCGGAGGACTCTATACTCTGAGTGCTGTCTCCGCCCTACCGGCCGGAGTACTCTATTATCCGAGTGCTGTCTCTGGCCGGAGTGCTCTATAGTCCGAGTGCTGTCCCGCCCTACCGGCCAGAGGACTCTATACTCCGAGTGCTGTCTTCGACCTACCGGCCGGAGGACTCTATTGTCCGACTGCTGTATCCGCCCTACCGGCCGGAGGACTCTATACTCCGACTGCTGTTTCCGCCCTACCGGCCAGAGGACTCTACAGTTCGAGTGCTGTCTCCGCCCAACCGGACGGAGGACTCTATATTCCGAGTGCTGTCTCCGCCGTACCGGACGGAGGACTCTATATTCCGAGTGCTGTCTCCGCCCTACCGGACGGAGGACTCTATACTCCGAGTGCTGTCTCCGCCCTACTGGCCGGAGGACTCTATTCTCCGAGTGCTGTCTCCGCCCTACCGGACGGTGGACTCTGTACTCCGAGTGCTCTCTCCGCCCACCGGACGGAGGACTCTATACTCTGAGTTCTGTCTCCGCCCTACCGGCCGGAGGACTCTATACTCCGAGTGCTGTCTCTGCCCTACCAGACGGAGGACTCTATTGTCCGAGTGCTGTCTCCGCCCTATTGGCCGGAGGACTCTATATTCCGAGTGCTGTCTCCGCCCTACTGGCCGGAGGACTCTGTACTCCGAGTGCTGTCTCCGCCCTACTGGCCGGTGGACTCTATACTCAGAATGCTGTCTCCGCCCTACTGGCCGGAGGACTCTATATTCCGAGTGCTGTCTCCGCCTTACAGGCCGGAGGACTCTATTGTCCGAGTGCTGTCTCCGCCCTACCGGCCGGAGGAACCTATTGTCTGATTGCTGTCTCCGCCCTTCCGGCCAGAGGACTCTATACTCCGAGTGCTGTCTCCGCCCTACCGGCCGGAGGACTCAATAGTCCGAGTACTGTCTCTGCCGTAGCGGCCGGAGGACTCTATTGCCTGAGTGCTGTCTCCGTCCTACCGGCCGGTGGACTCTATACTCCAAGTGCTGTCTCCGCACTACCGGCCGGAGGACTCCATACTCCAAGTGCTGTCTCCGCCCTACCGGCCGGAGGACTCTATTCTCCGAGTGCTGTCTCCGCCCTACCGGCCGGAGGACTCTATACTCCGAGTGCTCTCTCCACCCACCGGACGGTGGACTCTATACTCCGAGTGCTGTCTCCGCCCTACCAGCCGGTGGACTCTATACTCCGAGTGCTGTCCCCGCCCTACTGGCCGGAGGACTCTATACTCTGAGTGCTGTCTCCGCCCTACCAGCCGGAGGACTCTATACTCCGAGTGCTGTCCCCGCCCTACTGGCCGGAGGACTCTATACTCACAGTGCTGTCTCTGTCCCATTGGCCGGTGGACTCTGTACTCCGAGTGCAGTCTCCGCCTACCGGACGGAGGACTCTATACTCTGAAAGCTGTCTCCGCCCAACCGGTGAGGGGACTCTATTGTCCGAGTGCTGTCTCCGCCCTACCGGCCGGAGAACTCTATAGTCCGAGTGCTGTCTCCGCCCTACCGGCCGGAGGACTCTATTGTCCGAGTGCTGTCTCCGCCCTACCGGTGAGAGGACTCTATTTTCCGAGTGCTGTCTCCGCCCTACCGGCCAGAGGACTCTATACTCTGAGTGCTGTCTCCGCCCTACCGGCCGGAGGACTCTATACTCTGAGTGCTGTCTCCACCCTAACAGCCGGAGGATTCTATTGTCCGAGTGCTGTCTCCGCCCTACTGGCCGGAGGACTCTATATTCCGAGTGCTGTCTCCGCCCTATCTGCCGGAGGACTCTATTGTCCGAGTGCTCTCTCTGGCCGGAGGACTCTATACTCCGAGTGCTGTCTCCGCCCTACCGGCCGGAGGACTCTATACTCCGAGTGCTGTCTCCGCCCTACCGGCCGGAGGACTCTATACTCCGAGTGCTGTCTCCGCCCTACCAGCCGGAGGACTCTATTGTCCGAGTGCTGTCTCCGCCCTACCGGCCGGAGGACTCTATTGTCCGAGTGCTGTCTCCGTCCTATCGGCCGGAGGACTCTATACTCCGAGTGCTGTCTCCGCCCAACCGGCCGGAGGATTCTATACTCTGAGTGCTGTCTCCGCACTACTGGCCGGAGGACTCTATACTCAGAGTGCTGTCTCCACCCTACCGGCCGGAGGACTCTATTGTCCGAGTGCTGTCTCCGCCTTACCGGCCGGAGGACTCTATACTCTGAAACCTGTCTCCGCCCTATCGGCCGGAGGACTCTATACTCTGAAACCTGTCTCCGCCCTAATGGCCGGAGGCCTCTATACTCCGAGTGCTGTCTCCGCCCTACCGGCCGGAGGACTCTATACTCCGAGTGCTGTCTCCGCCCTACCGGCCGGAGGACTCTATACTCTGAGTGCTGTCTCCGCCTTACCGGCCGGAGGACTCTATTGTCCGAGTGCTGTCTCCGCCCTACCGGCCGGAGGATTCTATAGTCCGAGTGCTGACTCGGCCCTACCGGCCTGCGCACTCTGTACTCCGAGTGCAGTCTCCGCCCTACTGGCCGGAGGACTCTATACTCTGAGTGCTGTCTCCGCCCTACCGGCCGGAGGACTCTATTATCCGAGTGCTGTCTCTGGCCGGAGTGCTCTATAGTCCGAGTGCTGTCCCGCCCTACCGGCCAGAGGACTCTATACTCCGAGTGCTGTCTTCGACCTACCGGCCGGAGGACTCTATTGTCCGACTGCTGTATCCGCCCTACCGGCCGGAGGACTCTATACTCCGACTGCTGTTTCCGCCCTACCGGCCAGAGGACTCTACAGTTTGAGTGCTGTCTCCGCCCAACCGGACGGAGGACTCTATATTCCGAGTGCTGTCTCCGCCCTACTGGCCGGAGGACTCTATTCTCAGAGTGCTGTCTCCGCCGTACCGGACGGAGGACTCTATATTCCGAGTGCTGTCTCCGCCCTACCGGACGGAGGACTCTATACTCCGAGTGCTGTCTCCGCCCTACCGGCCAGAGGACTCTACAGTTCGAGTGCTGTCTCCGCCCAACCGGACGGAGGACTCTATATTCCGAGTGCTGTCTCCGCCCTACTGGCCGGAGGACTCTATTCTCAGAGTGCTGTCTCCGCCGTACCGGACGGAGGACTCTATATTCCGAGTGCTGTCTCCGCCCTACCGGACGGCGGACTCTATACTCCGAGTGCTGTCTCCGCCCTACTGGCCGGAGGACTCTATTCTCCGAGTGCTGTCTCCGCCCTACCGGACGGTGGACTCTGTACTCCGAGTGCTCTCTCCGCCCACCGGACGGAGTACTCTATACTCTGAGTTCTGTCTCCGCCCTACCGGCCGGAGGACTCTATACTCCGAGTGCTGTCTCTGCCCTACCAGACGGAGGACTCTATTGTCCGAGTGCTGTCTCCGCCCTATTGGCCGGAGGACTCTATATTCCGAGTGCTGTTTCCGCCCTACTGGCCGGAGGACTCTGTACTCCGAGTGCTGTCTCCGCCCTACTGGCCGGTGGACTCTATACTCAGAATGCTGTCTCCGCCCTACTGGCCGGAGGACTCTATAGTCCGAGTGCTGTCTCCGCCTTACAGGCCGGAGGACTCTATTGTCCGAGTGCTGTCTCCGCCCTACTGGCCGGAGGACCCTATTGTCTGATTGCTGTCTCCGCCCTTCCGGCCAGAGGACTATATACTCCGAGTGCTGTCTCCGCCCTACCGGCCGGAGGACTCAATAGTCCGAGTACTGTCTCTGCCGTAGCGGCCGGAGGACTCTATTGCCTGAGTGCTGTCTCCGTCCTACCGGCCGGTGGACTCTATACTCCAAGTGCTGTCTCCGCACTACCGGCCGGAGGACTCCATACTCCAAGTGCTGTCTCCGCCCTACCGGCCGGAGGACTCTATTCTCCGAGTGCTGTCTCCGCCCTACCAGCCGGAGGACTCTATATTCCGAGTGCTCTCTCCGCCCACCGGACGGTGGACTCTATACTCCGAGTGCTGTCTCTGCCCTACCAGCCGGTGGACTCTATACTCCGAGTGCTGTCCCCGCCCTACTGGCCGGAGGACTCTATACTCTCAGTGCTGTCTCCGCCCTACCAGCCGGAGGACTCTATACTCCGAGTGCTGTCCCCGCCCTACTGGCCGGAGGACTCTATACTCACAGTGCTGTCTCTGTCCCATTGGCCGGTGGACTCTGTACTCCGAGTGCAGTCTCCGCCTACCGGACGGAGGACTCTATACTCTGAAAGCTGTCTCCGCCCAACCGGTGAGAGGACTCTATAGTCCGAGTGCTGTCTCCGCCCTACCGGCCGGAGGACTCTATTGTCCGAGTGCTGTCTCCGCCCTACCGGTGAGAGGACTCTATTTTCCGAATGCTGTCTCCACCTTACCGGCCAGAGGACTCTACACTCTGAGTGCTGTCTCCGACCTACCGGCCGGAGGACTCTATACTCTGAGTGCTGTCTCCACCCTAACAGCTGGAGGATTCTATTGTCCGAGTGCTGTCTCCGCCCTACTGGCCGGAGGACTCTATATTCCGAGTGCTGTCTCCGCCCTATCTGCCGGAGGACTCTATTGTCCGAGTGCTCTCTCTGGCCGGAGGACTCTATACTCCGAGTGCTGTCTCCGCCCTACCGGCCGGAGGACTCTATTGTCCGAGTGCTGTCACGGCCCTACCGGTGAGAGGACTCTATTTTCCGAGTGCTGTCTCCGCCCTACCGGCTGGAGGACTCTATTGTCCGAGTGCTGTCACGGCCCTACCGGTGAGAGGACTCTATTCTCCGAGTGCTGTCTCCGCCCTATCGGCCGGAGGACTCTATTGTCCGAGTGCTGTCTCCGCCCTACCGGCCGGAGGACTCTATTGTCCGAGTGCTGTCTCCGCCCTACCAGCCGGAGGTCTCTATTGTCCGAGTGCTGTCTCCGCCCTACCGGCCGGAGGACTCTATTGTCCGAGTGCTGTCTCCGTCCTATCGGCCGGAGGACTCTATACTCCGAGTGCTGTCTCCGCCCTACCGGCCGGAGGATTCTATACTCTGAGTGCTGTCTCCACCCTACTGGCCGGAGGACTCTATACTCAGAGTGCTGTCTCCACCCTACCGGCCGGAGGACTCTATTGTCCGAGTGCTGTCCCCGCCTTACCGGCCGGAGGACTCTATACTCTGAAACCTGTCTCCGCCCTACTGGCCGGAGGACTCTATACTCCGAGTGCTGTCTCCGCCTTACCGGCCGGAGGACTCTATTGTCCGAGTGCTGTCTCCGCCCTACCAGACGGTGGCCTCTATTGTCCGAGTGCTGTCTCGGCCCTACCGGCCGGCGCACTCTGTACTCCGAGTGCTGTCTCCGCCCTACCGGCCGGAGGATTCTATTGTCCGAGTGGTGTCTCCGCCCTACCGGCTGGAGGACTCTATACTCCGAGTGCTGTCTCCGCCCTACCGGATTCTATTGTCCGAGTGCTGTCTCCGCCTTTCCGGCAGGTGTACTCTGTACTCTGAGTGCTGTCTCCGCTCTACCGGCCGGAGGACTCTATACTCTGAGTGCTGTCTCCGCCCTACCGGCCGGAGGACTCTATACTCTGAGTGCTGTCTCCGCCCTACCGGCCGGAGGATTCTATACTCCGAGTTCTGTCTCTGCCCTACCAGACGGAGGACTCTATTGTCCGAGTGCTGTCTCCGCCCTATTGGCCGGAGGACTCTATATTCCGAGTGCTGTCTCCGCCCTACTGGCCGGAGGACTCTGTACTCCGAGTGCTGTCTCCGCCCTACTGGCCGGTGGACTCTATACTCAGAATGCTGTCTCCGCCCTACTGGCCGGAGGACTCTATAGTCCGAGTGCTGTCTCCGCCTTCCAGGCCGGAGGACTCTATTGTCCGAGTGCTGTCTCCGCCCTACCGGCCGGAGGACCCTATTGTCTGATTGCTGTCTCCGCCTTACCGGCCAGAGGACTCTATACTCCGAGTGCTGTCTCCGCCCTACCGGCCGGAGGACTCAATAGTCCGAGTACTGTCTCTGCCGTAGCGGCCGGAGGACTCTATTGCCTGAGTGCTGTCTCCGTCCTACCGGCCGGTGGACTCTATACTCCAAGTGCTGTCTCCGCCCTACCGGCCAGAGGACTCCACACTCCAAGTGCTGTCTCCGCCCTACCGGCCGGAGGACTCTATACTCCGAGTGCTCTCTCCGCCCACCGGACGGTGGACTCTATACTCTGAGTGCTGTCTCCGCCCTACCAGCCGGTGGACTCTATACTCCGAGTGCTGTCCCCGCCCTACTGGCCGGAGGACTCTATACTCTGAGTGCTGTCTCCGCCCTACCAGCCGGAGGATTCTATTGTCCGAGTGCTCTCTCTGGCCGGAGGACTCTATACGCCGAGTGCTGTCTCCGCCCTACCGGCCGGAGGACTCTATTGTCCAAGTGCTGTCTCGGCCCTACCGGTGAGAGGACTCTATTCTCCGAGTGCTGTCTCCGCCCTATCGGACGGAGGACTCTATACTCTGAAAGCTGTCTCCGCCCAACCGGTGAGAGGACTCTATTGTCCGAGTGCTGTCTCCGCTCTACTGGCCGGAGGACTCTATATTCCGAGTGCTGTCTCCGCCCTATCTGCCGGAGGACTCTATTGTCCGAGTGCTCTCTCTGGCCGGAGGACTCTATACTCCGAGTGCTGTCTCCGCCCTCCCGGCCGGAGGACTCTATTGTCCGAGTGCTGTCTCGGCCCTACCGGTGAGAGGACTCTATTCTCCGAGTGCTGTCTCCGCCCTATCGGACGGAGGACTCTATACTCTGAAAGCTGTCTCCGCCCAACCGGTGAGAGGACTCTATTGTCCGAGTGCTGTCTCCGCCCTACCGGCCGGAGAACTCTATAGTTCGAGTGCTGTCTCCGCCCTACCGGACGGAGGACTCTATATTCCGGGTGCTGTCTCCGCCCTACTGGCCGGAGGACTCTATTCTCCGAGTGCTGTCTCCGCCCTACTGGCCGGAAGACTCTATTCTCCGAGTGCTGTCTCCGCCCTACCGGACGGAGGACTCTATTCTCCGAGTGCTGTCTCCGCCCTACCGGCCGGTGGACTCTGTACTCCGAGTGCTCTCTCCGCCCACCGGACGGAGGACTCTATACTCTGAGTGCTGTCTCCGCCCTACTGGCCGGAGGACTCTATACTCACAGTGCTGTCTCTGCCCCACTGGCCGGTGGAATCTGTACTCCGAGTGCAGTCTCCGCCTACCGGACGGTGGACTCTATACTCTGAAAGCTGTCTCCGCCCAACCGGTGAGAGGATTCTATTGTCCGAGTGCTGTCTCCGCCCTACCGGCCGGAGAACTCTATAGTCCAAGTGCTGTCTCCGCCCTACCGGCCGGAGGACTCTATTGTCCGAGTGCTGTCTCGGCCCTACCGGCCGGAGGACTCTATTGTGCGAGTGCTGTCTCCGCCCTACCGGTGAGAGGACTCTATTTTCCGAGTGCTGTCTCCGCCCTACCGGCCAGAGGACTCTATACTCTGAGTGCTGTCTCCGCCCTACCGGCCGGAGGATTCTATTGTCCGAGTGCTGTCTCCGCCCAACTGGCCGGAGGACTCTATATTCCGAGTGCTGTCTCCGCCCTACCGGCCGGAGGACCCTATTGTCTGATTGCTGTCTCCGCCTTACCGACCAGAGGACTCTATACTCCGAGTGCTGTCTCCGCCCTACCGGCCGGAGGACTCAATAGTCCGAGTACTGTCTCTGCCGTAGCGGCCGGAGGACTCTATTGCCTGAGTGCTGTCTCCGTCCTACCGGCCGGTGGACTCTATACTCCAAGTGCTGTCTCCGCCCTACCGGCCGGAGGACTCCACACTCCAAGTGCTGTCTCCGCCCTACCGGCCGGAGGACTCTATTCTCCGAGTGCTGTATCCGCCCTACCGGCCGGAGGACTCTATACTCCGAGTGCTCTCTCCGCCCACCGGACGGTGGACTCTATACTCTGAGTGCTGTCTCTGCCCTACCAGCCGGTGGACTCTATACTCCGAGTGCTGTCCCCGCCCTACTGGCCGGAGGACTCTATACTCTCAGTGCTGTCTCTGTCCCATTGGCCGGTGGACTCTGTACTCCGAGTGCAGTCTCCGCCGACCGGACGGAGGACTCTATACTCAGAAAGCTGTCTCCGCCCAACCGGTGAGAGGACTCTATACTCTGAGTGCTGTCTCCGCCCTACCAGCCGGAGGATTCTATTGTCCGAGTGCTGTCTCCGCTCTACTGGCCGGAGGACTCTATATTCCGAGTGCTGTCTCCGCCCTATCTGCCGGAGGACTCTATCGTCCGAGTGCTCTCTCTGGCCGGAGGACTCTATACTCCGAGTGCTGTCTCCGCCCTACCGGCAGGAGGACTCTATTGTCCGAGTGCTGTCTCGGCCCTACCGGTGAGAGGACTCTATTCTCCGAGTGCTGTCTTCGCCCTACCGGCCGGAGGACTCTATTGTCCGAGTGCTGTCACGGCCCTACCGGCGGGAGGACTGTATTGTCCGAGTGCTGTCTCCGCCCTACCGGCCGGAGGACTCTATTCTCCGAGTGCTGTCTCCGCACTATCGGCCGGAGGTCTCTATACTCTGAGTGCTGTCTCCGCCCTACCAGCCGGAGGACTCTATTGTCCGAGTGCTGTCTCCGCCCTACCAGCCGGAGGACTCTATTGTCCGAGTGCTGTCTCCGCCCTACCGGCCGGAGGACTCTATTGTCCGAGTGCTGTCTCCGTCCTATCGGCCGGAGGACTCTATACTCCGAGTGCTGTCTCCGCCCTACCGGCCGGAGGACTCTATACTGCGAGTGCTGTCTCCGCCCTACCGGCCGGAGGATTCTATACTCTGAGTGCTGTCTCCACCCTACCGGCCGGAGGACTCTATTGTCCGAGTGCTGTCTCCGCCTTACCGGCCGGAGGACTCTATACTCTGAAACCTGTCTCCGCCCTACCGGCCGGAGGACTCTATACTCTGAAACCTGTCTCCGCCCTAATGGCCGGAGGCCTCTATACTCCGAGTGCTGTCTCCGCCCTACCGGCCGGAGGACTCTATACTCCGAGTGCTGTCTCTGCCCTACCAGACGGAGGACTCTATTGTCCGAGTGCTGTCTCCGCCCTACCGGCCGGAGGATTCTATAGTCCGAGTGCTGACTCGGCCCTACCGGCCTGCGCACTCTGTACTCCGAGTGCAGTCTCCGCCCTACTGGCCGGAGGACTCTATACTCTGAGTGCTGTCTCCGCCCTACCGGCCGGAGGACTCTATTATCCGAGTGCTGTCTCTGGCCGGAGTGCTCTATAGTCCGAGTGCTGTCCCGCCCTACCGGCCAGAGGACTCTATACTCCGAGTGCTGTCTTCGACCAACCGGCCGGAGGACTCTATTGTCCGACTGCTGTATCCGCCCTACCGGCCGGAGGACTCTATACTCCGACTGCTGTTTCCGCCCTACCGGCCAGAGGACTCTACAGTTCGAGTGCTGTCTCCGCCCAACCGGACGGAGGACTCTATATTCCGAGTGCTGTCTCCGCCGTACCGGACGGAGGACTCTATATTCCGAGTGCTGTCTCCGCCCTACCGGACGGAGGACTCTAGACTCCGAGTGCTGTCTCCGCCCTACTGGCCGGAGGACTCTATTCTCCGAGTGCTGTCTCCGCCCTACCGGACGGTGGACTCTGTACTCCGAGTGCTCTCTCCGCCCACCTGACGGAGGACTCTATACTCTGAGTTCTGTCTCCGTCCTACCGGCCGGAGGACTCTATACTCCGAGTGCTGTCTCTGCCCTACCAGACGGAGGACTCTATTGTCCGAGTGCTGTCTCCGCCCTATTGGCCGGAGGACTCTATATTCCGAGTGCTGTCTCCGCCCTACTGGCCGGAGGACTCTGTACTCCGAGTGCTGTCTCCGCCCTACTGGCCGGTGGACTCTATACTCAGACTGCTGTCTCCGCCCTACTGGCCGGAGGACTCTATATTCCGAGTGCTGTCTCCGCCTTACAGGCCGGAGGACTCTATTGTCCGAGTGCTGTCTCCGCCCTACCGGCCGGAGGAACCTATTGTCTGATTGCTGTCTCCGCCCTTCCGGCCAGAGGACTCTATACTCCGAGTGCTGTCTCCGCCCTACCGGCCGGAGGACTCAATAGTCCGAGTACTGTCTCTGCCGTAGCGGCCGGAGGACTCTATTGCCTGAGTGCTGTCTCCGTCCTACCGGCCGGTGGACTCTATACTCCAAGTGCTGTCTCCGCACTGCCGGCCGGAGGACTCCATACTCCAAGTGCTGTCTCCGCCCTACCGGCCGGAGGACTCTATTCTCCGAGTGCTGTCTCCGCCCTACCGGCCGGAGGACTCTATACTCCGAGTGCTCTCTCCACCCACCGGACGGTGGACTCTATACTCCGAGTGCTGTCTCCGCCCTACCAGCCGGTGGACTCTATACTCCGAGTGCTGTCCCCGCCCTACTGGCCGGAGGACTCTATACTCTGAGTGCTGTCTCCGCCCTACCAGCCGGAGGACTCTATACTCCGAGTGCTGTCCCCGCCCTACTGGCCGGAGGACTCTATACTCACAGTGCTGTCTCTGTCCCATTGGCCGGTGGACTCTGTACTCCGAGTGCAGTCTCCGCCTACCGGACGGAGGACTCTATACTCTGAAAGCTGTCTCCGCCCAACCGGTGAGAGGACTCTATTGTCCGAGTGCTGTCTCCGCCCTACCGGCCGGAGAACTCTATAGTCCGAGTGCTGTCCCCGCCCTACCGGCCGGAGGACTCTATTGTCCGAGTGCTGTCTCCGCCCTACCGGTGAGAGGACTCTATTTTCCGAGTGCTGTCTCCGCCCTACCGGCCAGAGGACTCTATACTCTGAGTGCTGTCTCCGCCCTACCGGCCGGAGGACTCTATACTCTGAGTGCTGTCTCCACCCTAACAGCCGGAGGATTCTATTGTCCGAGTGCTGTCTCCGCCCTACTGGCCGGAGGACTCTATATTCCGAGTGCTGTCTCCGCCCTATCTGCTGGAGGACTCTATTGTCCGAGTGCTCTCTCTGGCCGGAGGACTCTATACTCCGAGTGCTGTCTCCGCCCTACCCGCCGGAGGACTCTATACTCCGAGTGCTGTCTCCGCCCTACCGGCCGGAGGACTCTATACTCCGAGTGCTGTCTCCGCCCTACCAGCCGGAGGACTCTATTGTCCGAGTGCTGTCTCCGCCCTACCGGCCGGAGGACTCTATTGTCCGAGTGCTGTCTCCGTCCTATCGGCCGGAGGACTCTATACTCCGAGTGCTGTCTCCGCCCAACCGGCCGGAGGATTCTATACTCTGAGTGCTGTCTCCGCACTACTGGCCGGAGGACTCTATACTCAGAGTGCTGTCTCCACCCTACCGGCCGGAGGACTCTATTGTCCAAGTGCTGTCTCCGCCTTACCGGCCGGAGGACTCTATACTCTGAAACCTGTCTCCGCCCTATCGGCCGGAGGACTCTATACTCTGAAACGTGTCTCCGCCCTAATGGCCGGAGGCCTCTATACTCCGAGTGCTGTCTCCGCCCTACCGGCCGGAGGACTCTATACTCCGAGTGCTGTCTCCGCCCTACCGGCCGGAGGACTCTATACTCCGAGTGCTGTCTCCGCCTTACCGGCCGGAGGACTCTATTGTCCGAGTGCTGTCTCCGCCCTACCGGCCGGAGGATTCTATAGTCCGAGTGCTGACTCGGCCCTACCGGCCTGCGCACTCTGTACTCCGAGTGCAGTCTCCGCCCTACTGGCCGGAGGACTCTATACTCTGAGTGCTGTCTCCGCCCTACCGGCCGGAGGACTCTATTATCCGAGTGCTGTCTCTGGCCGGAGTGCTCTATAGTCCGAGTGCTGTCCCGCCCTACCGGCCAGAGGACTCTATACTCCGAGTGCTGTCTTCGACCTACCGGCCGGAGGAGTCTATTGTCCGACTGCTGTTTCCGCCCTACCGGCCGGAGGACTCTATACTCCGACTGCTGTTTCCGCCCTACCGGCCAGAGGACTCTACAGTTCGAGTGCTGTCTCCGCCCAACCGGACGGAGGACTCTATATTCCGAGTGCTGTCTCCGCCCTACTGGCCGGAGGACTCTATTCTCAGAGTGCTGTCTCCGCCCTACCGGATGGAGGACTCTATACTCCGAGTGCTGTCTCCGCCCTACTGGCCGGAGGACTCTATTCTCCGAGTGCTGTCTCCGCCCTACCGGACGGTGGACTCTGTACTCCGAGTGCTCTCTCCGCCCACCTGACGGAGGACTCTATACTCTGAGTTCTGTCTCCGCCCTACCGGCCGGAGGACTCTATACTCCGAGTGCTGTCTCTGCCCTACCAGACGGAGGACTCTATTGTCCGAGTGCTGTCTCCGCCCTATTGGCCGGAGGACTCTATATTCCGAGTGCTGTCTCCGCCCTACTGGCCGGAGGACTCTGTACTCCGAGTGCTGTCTCCGCCCTACTGGCCGGTGGACTCTATACTCAGAATGCTGTCTCCGCCCTACTGGCCGGAGGACTCTATATTCCGAGTGCTGTCTCCGCCTTACAGGCCGGAGGACTCTATTGTCCGAGTGCTGTCTCCGCCCTACCGGCCGGAGGAACCTATTGTCTGATTGCTGTCTCCGCCCTTCCGGCCAGAGGACTCTATACTCCGAGTGCTGTCTCCGCCCTACCGGCCGGAGGACTCAATAGTCCGAGTACTGTCTCTGCCGTAGCGGCCGGAGGACTCTATTGCCTGAGTGCTGTCTCCGTCCTACCGGCCGGTGGACTCTATCCTCCAAGTGCTGTCTCCGCACTACCGGCCGGAGGACTCCATACTCCAAGTGCTGTCTCCGCCCTACCGGCCGGAGGACTCTATTCTCCGAGTGCTGTCTCCGCCCTACCGGCCGGAGTACTCTCTACTCCGAGTGCTCTCTCCACCCACCGGACGGTGGACTCTATACTCCGAGTGCTGTCTCCGCCCTACCAGCCGGTGGACTCTATACTCCGAGTGCTGTCCCCGCCCTACTGGCCGGAGGACTCTATACTCTGAGTGCTGTCTCCGCCCTACCAGCCGGAGGACTCTATACTCCGAGTGCTGTCCCCGCCCTACTGGCCGGAGGACTCTATACTCACAGTGCTGTCTCTGTCCCATTGGCCGGTGGACTCTGTACTCCGAGTGCAGTCTCCGCCTACCGGACGGAGGACTCTATACTCTGAAAGCTGTCTCCGCCCAACCGGTGAGAGGACTCTATTGTCCGAGTGCTGTCTCCGCCCTACCGGCCGGAGAACTCTATAGTCCGAGTGCTGTCTCCGCCCTACCGGCCGGAGGACTCTATTGTCCGAGTGCTGTCTCCGCCCTACCGGTGAGAGGACTCTATTTTCCGAGTGCTGTCTCCGCCCTACCGGCCAGAGGACTCTATACTCTGAGTGCTGTCTCCGCCCTACCGGCCGGAGGACTCTATACTCTGAGTGCTGTCTCCACCCTAACAGCCGGAGGATTCTATTGTCCGAGTGCTGTCTCCGCCCTACTGGCCGGAGGACTCTATATTCCGAGTGCTGTCTCCGCCCTATCTGCCGGAGGACTCTATTGTCCGAGTGCTCTCTCTGGCCGGAGGACTCTATACTCCGAGTGCTGTCTCCGCCCTACCGGCCGGAGGACTCTATACTCCGAGTGCTGTCTCCGCCCTACCGGCCGGAGGACTCTATACTCCGAGTGCTGTCTCCGCCCTACCAGCCGGAGGACTCTATTGTCCGAGTGCTGTCTCCGCCCTACCGGCCGGAGGACTCTATTGTCCGAGTGCTGTCTCCGTCCTATCGGCCGGAGGACTCTATACTCCGAGTGCTGTCTCCGCCCAACCGGCCGGAGGATTCTATACTCTGAGTGCTGTCTCCGCACTACTGGCCGGAGGACTCTATACTCAGAGTGCTGTCTCCACCCTACCGGCCGGAGGACTCTATTGTCCGAGTGCTGTCTCCGCCTTACCGGCCGGAGGACTCTATACTCTGAAACCTGTCTCCGCCCTATCGGCCGGAGGACTCTATACTCTGAAACCTGTCTCCGCCCTAATGGCCGGAGGCCTCTATACTCCGAGTGCTGTCTCCGCCCTACCGGCCGGAGGACTCTATACTCCGAGTGCTGTCTCCGCCCTACCGGCCGGAGGACTCTATACTCCGAGTGCTGTCTCCGCCTTACCGGCCGGAGGACTCTATTGTCCGAGTGCTGTCTCCGCCCTACCGGCCGGAGGATTCTATAGTCCGAGTGCTGACTCGGCCCTACCGGCCTGCGCACTCTGTACTCCGAGTGCAGTCTCCGCCCTACTGGCCGGAGGACTCTATACTCTGAGTGCTGTCTCCGCCCTACCGGCCGGAGGACTCTATTATCCGAGTGCTGTCTCTGGCCGGAGTGCTCTATAGTCCGAGTGCTGTCCCGCCCTACCGGCCAGAGGACTCTATACTCCGAGTGCTGTCTTCGACCTACCGGCCGGAGGACTCTATTGTCCGACTGCTGTTTCCGCCCTACCGGCCGGAGGACTCTATACTCCGACTGCTGTTTCCGCCCTACCGGCCAGAGGACTCTACAGTTCGAGTGCTGTCTCCGCCCAACCGGACGGAGGACTCTATATTCCGAGTGCTGTCTCCGCCCTACTGGCCGGAGGACTCTATTCTCAGAGTGCTGTCTCCGCCGTACCGGACGGAGGACTCTATATTCCGAGTGCTGTCTCCGCCCTACCGGACGGAGGACTCTATACTCCGAGTGCTGTCTCCGCCCTACTGGCCGGAGGACTCTATTCTCCGAGTGCTGTCTCCGCCCTACCGGACGGTGGACTCTGTACTCCGAGCGCTCTCTCCGCCCACCGGACGGAGGACTCTATACTCTGAGTTCTGTCTCCGCCCTACCGGCCGGAGGACTCTATACTCCGAGTGCTGTCTCTGCCCTACCAGACGGAGGATTCTATTGTCCGAGTGCTGTCTCCGCCCTATTGGCCGGAGGACTCTATATTCCGAGTGCTGTCTCCGCCCTACTGGCCGGAGGACTCTGTACTCCGAGTGCTGTCTCCGCCCTACTGGCCGGTGGACTCTATACTCAGAATGCTGTCTCCGCCCTACTGGCCGGAGGACTCTATAGTCCGAGTGCTGTCTCCGCCTTACAGGCCGGAGGACTCTATTGTCGGAGTGCTGTCTCCGCCCTACTGGCCGGAGGACCCTATTGTCTGATTGCTGTCTCCGCCCTTCCGGCCAGAGGACTCTATACTCCGAGTGCTGTCTCCGCCCTACCGGCCGGAGGACTCAATAGTCCGAGCACTGTCTCTGCCGTAGCGGCCGGAGGACTCTATTGCCTGAGTGCTGTCTCCGTCCTACCGGCCGGTGGACTCTATACTCCAAGTGCTGTCTCCGCACTACCGGCCGGAGGACTCCATACTCCAAGTGCTGTCTCCGCCCTACCGGCCGGAGGACTCTATTCTCCGAGTGCTGTCTCCGCCCTACCAGCCGGAGGACTCTATATTCCGAGTGCTCACTCCGCCCACCGGACGGTGGACTATATACTCCGAGTGCTGTCTCCGCCCTACCAGCCGGTGGACTCTATACTCCGAGTGCTGTCTCCGCCCTACTGGCCGGAGGACTCTATACTCTGAGTGCTGTCTCCGCCCTACCAGCCGGAGGACTCTATACTCCGAGTGCTGTCCCCGCCCTACTGGCCGGAGGACTCTATACTCACAGTGCTGTCTCTGTCCCATTGGCTGGTGGACTCTGTACTCCGAGTGCAGTCTCCGCCTACCGGACGGAGGACTCTATACTCTGAAAGCTGTCTCCGCCCAACCGGTGAGAGGACTCTATAGTCCGAGTGCTGTCTCCGCCCTACCGGCCGAAGGACTCTATTGTCCGAGTGCTGTCTCCGCCCTACCGGTGAGAGGACTCTATTTTCCGAGTGCTGTCTCCGCCCTACCGGCCAGAGGACTCTATACTCTGAGTGCTGTCTCCGCCCTACCGGCCGGAGGACTCTATACTCTGAGTGCTGTCTCCACCCTAACAGCTGGAGGATTCTATTGTCCGAGTGCTGTCTCCGCCCTACTGGCCGGAGGACTCTATATTCCGAGTGCTGTCTCCGCCCTATCTGCCGGAGGACTCTATTGTCCGAGTGCTCTCTCTGGCCGGAGGACACTATACTCCGAGTGCTGTCTCCGCCCTACCGGCCGGAGGACTCTATTGTCCGAGTGCTGTCACGGCCCTACCGGTGAGAGGACTCTATTTTCCGAGTGCTGTCTCCGCCCTACCGGCTGGAGGACTCTATTGTCCGAGTGCTGTCACGGCCCTACCGGTGAGAGGACTCTATTCTCCGAGTGCTGTCTCCGCCCTATCGGCCGGAGGACTCTATTGTCCGAGTGCTGTCTCCGCCCTACCGGCCGGAGGACTCTATTGTCCGAGTGCTGTCTCCGCCCTACCAGCCGGAGGTCTCTATTGACCGAGTGCTGTCTCCGCCCTACCGGCCGGAGGACTCTATTGTCCGAGTGCTGTCTCCGTCCTATCGGCCGGAGGACTCTATACTCCGAGTGCTGTCTCCGCCCTACCGGCCGGAGGATTCTATACTCTGAGTGCTGTCTCCACCCTACTGGCCGGAGGACTCTATACTCAGAGTGCTGTCTCCACCCTACCGGCCGGAGGACTCTATTGTCCGAGTGCTGTCTCCGCCTTACCGGCCGGAGGACTCTATACTCTGAAACCTGTCTCCGCCCTACTGGCCGGAGGACTCTATACTCCGAGTGCTGTCTCCGCCTTACCGGCCGGAGGACTCTATTGTCCGAGTGCTGTCTCCGCCCTACCAGACGGTGGCCTCTATTGTCCGAGTGCTGTCTCGGCCCTACCGGCCGGCGCACTCTGTACTCCGAGTGCTGTCTCCGCCCTACCGGCCGGAGGATTCTATTGTCCGAGTGGTGTCTCCGCCCTACCGGCTGGAGGACTCTATACTCCGAGTGCTGTCTCCGCCCTACCGGATTCTATTGTCCGAGTGCTGTCTCCGCCTTTCCGGCAGGTGTACTCTGTACTCTGAGTGCTGTCTCCGCTCTACCGGCCGGAGGACTCTATACTCTGAGTGCTGTCTCCGCCCTACCGGCCGGAGGACTCTATACTCTGAGTGCTGTCTCCGCCCTACCGGCCGGAGGACTCTATACTCCGAGTGCTGTCTCTGCCCTACCAGACGGAGGACTCTATTGTCCGAGTGCTGTCTCCGCCCTATTGGCCGGAGGACTCTATATTCCGATTGCTGTCTCCGCCCTACTGGCCGGAGGACTCTGTACTCCGAGTGCTGTCTCCGCCCTACTGGCCGGTGGACTCTATACTCAGAATGCTGTCTCCGCCCTACTGGCCGGAGGACTCTATAGTCCGAGTGCTGTCTCCGCCTTACAGTCCGGAGGACTCTATTGTCCGAGTGCTGTCTCCGCCCTACCGGCCGGAGGACCCTATTGTCTGATTGCTGTCTCCGCCTTACCGGCCAGAGGACTCTATACTCCGAGTGCTGTCTCCGCCCTACCGGCCGGAGGACTCAATAGTCCGAGTACTGTCTCTGCCGTAGCGGCCGGAGGACTCTATTGCCTGAGTGCTGTCTCCGTCCTACCGGCCGGTGGACTCTATACTCCAAGTGCTGTCTCCGCCCTACCGGCCAGAGGACTCCACACTCCAAGTGCTGTCTCCGCCCTACCGGCCGGAGGATTCTATACTCCGAGTCCTCTCTCCGCCCACCGGACGGTGGACTCTATACTCTGAGTGCTGTCTCCGCCCTACCAGCCGGTGGACTCTATACTCTGAGTGCTGTCTCCGCCCTACCAGCCGGAGGATTCTATTGTCCGAGTGCTCTCTCTGGCCGGAGGACTCTATACGCCGAGTGCTGTCTCCGCCCTACCGGCCGGAGGACTCTATTGTCCGAGTGCTGTCTCGGCCCTACCGGTGAGAGGACTCTATTCTCCGAGTGCTGTCTCCGCCCTATCGGACGGAGGACTCTATACTCGGAAAGCTGTCTCCGCCCAACCGGTGAGAGGACTCTATTGTCCGAGTGCTGTCTCCGCTCTACTGGCCGGAGGACTCTATATTCCGAGTGCTGTCTCCGCCCGATCTGCCGGAGGACTCTATTGTCCGATTGCTCTCTCTGGCCGGAGGACTCTATACTCCGAGTGCTGTCTCCGCCCTACCGGCCGGAGGACTCTATTGTCCGAGTGCTGTCTCGGCCCTACCGGTGAGAGGACTCTATTCTCCGAGTGCTGTCTCCGCGCTATCGGACGGAGGACTCTATACTCTGAAAGCTGTCTCCGCCCAACCGGTGAGAGGACTCTATTGTCCGAGTGCTGTCTCCGCCCTACCGGCCGGAGAACTCTATAGTTCGAGTGCTGTCTCCGCCCTACCGGACGGAGGACTCTATATTCCGGGTGCTGTCTCCACCCTACTGGCCGGAGGACTCTATTCTCCGAGTGCTGTCTCCGCCCTACTGGCCGGAAGACTCTATTCTCCGAGTGCTGTCTCCGCCCTACCGGACGGAGGACTCTATTCTCCGAGTGCTGTCTCCGCCCTACCGGCCGGTGGACTCTGTACTCCGAGTGCTCTCTCCGCCCACCGGACGGAGGACTCTATACTCTGAGTGCTGTCTCCGCCCTACTGGCCGGAGGACTCTAAACTCACAGTGCTGTCTCTGCCCCACTGGCCGGTGGAATCTGTACTCCGAGTGCAGTCTCCGCCTACCGGACGGTGGACTCGAAACTCTGAAAGCTGTCTCCGCCCAACCGGTGAGAGGACTCTATTGTCCGAGTGCTGTCTCCGCCCTACCGGCCGGAGAACTCTATAGTCCAAGTGCTGTCTCCGCCCTACCGGCCGGAGGACTCTATTGTCCGAGTGCTGTCTCCGCCCTACCGGCCGGAGGACTCTATTGTGCGAGTGCTGTTTCCGCCCTACCGGTGAGAGGACTCTATTTTCCGAGTGCTGTCTCCGCCCTACCGGCCAGAGGACTCTATACTCTGAGTGCTGTCACCGCCCTACCGGCCGGAGGATTCTATTGTCCGAGTGCTGTCTCCGCCCAACTGGCCGGAGGACTCTATATTCCGAGTGCTGTCTCCTCCCTATCTGCCGGAGGACTCTATTGTCCGAGTGCTCTCTCTGGCCGGAGGACTCTATACTCCGAGTGCTGTCTCCGCCCTACCAGCCGGAGGACTCTATTGTCCGAGTGCTCTCTCTGGCCGGAGGACTGTATTGTCCGAGTGCTGTCTTCGCCCTACTGGCCGGAGGACTCTATTCTCCGAGTGCTGTCTCCGCCCTATCGGCCGGAGGACTCTATACTCTGAGTGCTGTCTCCGCCCTACCGGCCGGAGGACTCTATTGTCCGAGTGCTGTCTCCGCCCTACCAGCCGGAGGACTCTATTGTCCGACTGCTGTCTCCGCCCTACCGGCCGGTGGACTCTATTGTCCGAGTGCTGTCTCCGTCCTATCGGCCGGAGGACTCTATACTCCGAGTGCTGTCTCCGCCCTACCGGCCGGAGGATTCTATACTCTGAGTGCTGTCTCCGCCCTACTGGCCGGAGGACTCTATACTCAGAGTGCTGTCTCCACCCTACCGGCCGGAGGACTCTATTGTCCGAGTGCTGTCTCCGCCTTACCGGCCGGAGGACTCTATACTCTGAAACCTGTCTCCGCCCTACCGGCCGGAGGACTCTATATTCTGAAACCTGTCTCCGCCCTAATGGCCGGAGGCCTCTATACTCTGAGTGCTGTCTCCGCCCTACCGGCCGGAGGACTCTATACTCCGAGTGCTGTCTCCGCCTAACCGGCCGGAGGACTCTATTGTCCGAGTGCTGTCTCCGCCCTACCGGCCGGAGGATTCTATAGTCCGAGTGCTGACTCGGCCCTACCGGCCTGCGCACTCTGTACTCCGAGTGCAGTCTCCGCCCTACTGGCCGGAGGACTCTATTATCCGAGTGCTGTCTCTGGCCGGAGTGCTCTATATTCCGAGTGCTGTCCCGCCCTATCGGCCAGAGGACTCTATACTCCGAGTGCTGTCTTCGACCTACCGGCCGGAGGACTCTATTGTCCGACTGCTGTCTCCGCCCTACCGGCCGAAGGACTCTATACTCCGATTGCTGTTTCCGCCCTACCGGCCAGAGGACTCTACAGTTCGAGTGCTGTCTCCGCCCTACCGGACGGAGGACTCTATATTCCGAGTGCTGTCTCCGCCGTACTGGCCGGAGGACTCTATACTCTGAGTGCTGTCTCCGCCCTACCAGCCGGAGGACTCTATACTCCGAGTGCTGTCCCCGCCCTACTGGCCGGAGGACTCTATACTCACAGTGCTGTCTCTGTCCCATTGGCTGGTGGACTCTGTACTCCGAGTGCAGTCTCCGCCTACCGGACGTGGACTCTATACTCTGAAAGCTGTCTCCGCCCAACCGGTGAGAGGACTCTATTGTCCGAGTGCTGTCTCCGCCCTACCGGCCGGAGAACTCTATAGTCCGAGTGCTGTCTCCGCCCTACCGGCCGGAGGACTCTATTGTCCGAGTGCCGTCTCCGCCCTACCGGTGAGAGGACTCTATTTTCCGAGTGCTGTCTCCGCCCTACCGGCCAGAGGACTCTATACTCTGAGTGCTGTCTCCGCCCTACCGGCCGGAGGACTCTATTGTCCGAGTGCTGTCTCCGCCCTACTGGCCGGAGGACTCTATATTCCGAGTGCTGTCTCCGCCCTATCTGCCGGAGGACTCTATTGTCCGAGTGCTCTCTCTGTCCGGAGGACTCTATAGTCCGAGTGCTGTCTCCGCCCTACCGGCCGGAGGACTCTATTGTCCGAGTGCTGTCTCGGCCCTACCGGTGAGAGGACTCTATTCTCCGAGTGCTGTCTCCGCCCTATCGGATGGAGGACTCTATACTCTGAAAGCTGTCTCCGCCCAACCGGTGAGAGGACTCTATTGTCCGAGTGCTGTCTCCGCTCTACTGGCCGGAGGACTCTATATTCCGAGTGCTGTCTCCGCCCTATCTGCCGGAGGACTCTATTGTCCGAGTGCTCTCTCTGGCCGGAGGACTCTATACTCCGAGTGCTGTCTCCGCCCTACCGGCCGGAGGACTCTATTGTCCGAGTGCTGTCTCGGCCCTACCGGTGAGAGGACTCTATTCTCCGAGTGCTGTCTCCGCCCTATCGGACGGAGGACTCTATACTCTGAAAGCTGTCTCCGCCCAACCGGTGAGAGGACTCTATTGTCCGAGTGCTGTCTCCGCTCTACTGGCCGGAGGACTCTATATTCCGAGTGCTGTCTCCGCCCTATCTGCCGGAGGACTCTATTGTCCGAGTGCTCTCTCTGGCCGGAGGACTCTATACTCCGAGTGCTGTCTCCGCCCTACCGGCCGGAGGACTCTATTGTCCGAGTGCTGTCTCGGCCCTACCGGTGAGAGGACTCTATTCTCCGAGTGCTGTCTCCGCCCTATCGGACGGAGGACTCTATACTCTGAAAGCTGTCTCCGCCCAACCGGTGAGAGGACTCTATTGTCCGAGTGCTGTCTCCGCCCTACCGGCCGGAGAACTCTATAGTTCGAGTGCTGTCTCCGCCCTACCGGACGGAGGACTCTATATTCCGGGTGCTGTCTCCGCCCTACTGGCCGGAGGACTCTATTCTCCGAGTGCTGTCTCCGCCCTACTGGCCGGAAGACTCTATTCTCCGAGTGCTGTCTCCGCCCTACCGGACGGAGGACTCTATTCTCCGAGTGCTGTCTCCGCCCTACCGGCCGGTGGACTCTGTACTCCGAGTGCTCTCTCCGCCCACCGGACGGAGGACTCTATACTCTGAGTGCTGTCTCCGCCCTACTGGCCGGAGGACTCTAAACTCACAGTGCTGTCTCTGCCCCACTGGCCGGTGGAATCTGTACTCCGAGTGCAGTCTCCGCCTACCGGACGGTGGACTCTATACTCTGAAAGCTGTCTCCGCCCAACCGGTGAGAGGACTCTATTGTCCGAGTGCTGTCTCCGCCCTACAGGCCGGAGAACTCTATAGTCCAAGTGCTGTCTCCGCCCTACCGGCCGGAGGACTCTATTGTCCGAGTGCTGTCTCCGCCCTACCGGCCGGAGGACTCTATTGTGCGAGTGCTGTCTCCGCCCTACCGGTGAGAGGACTCTATTTTCCGAGTGCTGTCTCCGCCCTACCGGCCAGAGGACTCTATACTCTGAGTGCTGTCTCCGCCCTACCGGCCGGAGGATTCTATTGTCCGAGTGCTGTCTCCGCCCAACTGGCCGGAGGACTCGATATTCCGAGTGCTGTCTCCTCCCTATCTGCCGGAGGACTCTATTGTCCGAGTGCTCTCTCTGGCCGGAGGACTCTATACTCCGAGTGCTGTCTCCGCCCTACCAGCCGGAGGACTCTATTGTCCGAGTGCTCTCTCTGGCCGGAGGACTGTATTGTCCGAGTGCTGTCTTCGCCCTACCGGCCGGAGGACTCTATTCTCCGAGTGCTGTCTCCGCCCTATCGGCCGGAGGACTCTATACTCTGAGTGCTGTCTCCGCCCTACCGGCCGGAGGACTCTATTGTCCGAGTGCTGTCTCCGCCCTACCAGCCGGAGGACTCTATTGTCCGACTGCTGTCTCCGCCCTACCGGCCGGTGGACTCTATTGTCCGAGTGCTGTCTCCGTCCTATCGGCCGGAGGACTCTATACTCCGAGTGCTGTCTCCGCCCTACCGGCCGGAGGATTCTATACTCTGAGTGCTGTCTCCGCCCTACTGGCCGGAGGACTCTATACTCAGAGTGCTGTCTCCACCCTACCGGCCGGAGGACTCTATTGTCCGAGTGCTGTCTCCGCCTTACCGGCCGGAGGACTCTATACTCTGAAACCTGTCTCCGCCCTACCGGCCGGAGGACTCTATACTCTGAAACCTGTCTCCGCCCTAATGGCCGGAGGCCTCTATACTCCGAGTGCTGTCTCCGCCCTACCGGCCGGAGGACTCTATACTCCGAGTGCTGTCTCCGCTTTACCGGCCGGAGGACTCTATTGTCCGAGTGCTGTCTCCGCCCTACCGGCCGGAGGATTCTATAGTCCGAGTGCTGACTCGGCCCTACCGGCCTGCGCACTCTGTACTCCGAGTGCAGTCTCCGCCCTACTGGCCGGAGGACTCTATTATCCGAGTGCTGTATCTGGCCGGAGTGCTCTATAGTCCGAGTGCTGTCCCGCCCTACCGGCCAGAGGACTCTATACTCCGAGTGCTGTCTTCGACCTACCGGCCGGAGGACTCTATTGTCCGACTGCTGTCTCCGCCCTACTGGCCGAAGGACTCTATACTCCGATTGCTGTTTCCGCCCTACCGGCCAGAGGACTCTACAGTTCGAGTGCTGTCTCCGCCCTACCGGACGGAGGACTCTATACTCCGAGTGCTGTCTCCGCCCTACCGGCCGGAGGATTCTATACTCTGAGTGCTGTCTCCGCCCTACTGGCCGGAGGACTCTATACTCAGAGTGCTGTCTCCACCCTACCGGCCGGAGGACTCTATTGTCCGAGTGCTGTCTCCGCCTTACCGGCCGGAGGACTCTATACTCTGAAACCTGTCTCCGCCCTACCGGCCGGAGGACTCTATACTCTGAAACCTGTCTCCGCCCTAATGGCCGGAGGCCTCTATACTCCGAGTGCTGTCTCCGCCCTACCGGCCGGAGGACTCTATACTCCGAGTGCTCTCTCCGCCCACCGGACGGAGGACTCTATACTCTGAGTGCTGTCTCCGCCCTACTGGCCGGAGGACTCTAAACTCACAGTGCTGTCTCTGCCCCACTGGCCGGTGGAATCTGTACTCCGAGTGCAGTCTCCGCCTACCGGACGGTGGACTCTATACTCTGAAAGCTGTCTCCGCCCAACCGGTGAGAAGACTCTATTGTCCGAGTGCTGTCTCCGCCCTACAGGCCGGAGAACTCTATATTCCAAGTGCTGTCTCCGCCCTACCGGCCGGAGGACTCTATTGTCCGAGTGCTGTCTCCGCCCTACCGGCCGGAGGACTCTATTGTGCGAGTGCTGTCTCCGCCCTACCGGTGAGAGGACTCTATTTTCCGAGTGCTGTCTCCGCCCTACCGGCCAGAGGACTCTATACTCTGAGTGCTGTCTCCGCCCTACCGGCCGGAGGATTCTATTGTCCGAGTGCTGTCTCCGCCCAACTGGCCGGAGGACTCTATATTCCGAGTGCTGTCTCCTCCCTATCTGCCGGAGGACTCTATTGTCCGAGTGCTCTCTCTGGCCGGAGGACTCTATACTCTGAGTGCTGTCTCCGCCCTACCGGCCGGAGGATTCTATACTCTGAGTGCTGTCTCCGCCCTACTGGCCGGAGGACTCTATACTCAGAGTGCTGTCTCCACCCTACCGGCCGGAGGACTCTATTGTCCGAGTGCTGTCTCCGCCTTACCGGCCGGAGGACTCTATACTCTGAAACCTGTCTCCGCCCTACCGGCCGGAGGACTCTATACTCTGAAACCTGTCTCCGCCCTAATGGCCGGAGGCCTCTATACTCCGAGTGCTGTCTCCGCCCTACCGGCCGGAGGACTCTATACTCCGAGTGCTCTCTCCGCCCACCGGACGGAGGACTCTATACTCTGAGTGCTGTCTCCGCCCTACTGGCCGGAGGACTCTAAACTCACAGTGCTGTCTCTGCCCCACTGGCCGGTGGAATCTGTACTCCGAGTGCAGTCTCCGCCTACCGGACGGTGGACTCTATACTCTGAAAGCTGTCTCCGCCCAACCGGTGAGAAGACTCTATTGTCCGAGTGCTGTCTCCGCCCTACAGGCCGGAGAACTCTATATTCCAAGTGCTGTCTCCGCCCTACCGGCCGGAGGACTCTATTGTCCGAGTGCTGTCTCCGCCCTACCGGCCGGAGGACTCTATTGTGCGAGTGCTGTCTCCGCCCTACCGGTGAGAGGACTCTATTTTCCGAGTGCTGTCTCCGCCCTACCGGCCAGAGGACTCTATACTCTGAGTGCTGTCTCCGCCCTACCGGCCGGAGGATTCTATTGTCCGAGTGCTGTCTCCGCCCAACTGGCCGGAGGACTCTATATTCCGAGTGCTGTCTCCTCCCTATCTGCCGGAGGACTCTATTGTCCGAGTGCTCTCTCTGGCCGGAGGACTCTATACTCTGAGTGCTGTCTCCGCCCTACCGGCCGGAGGACTCTATTGTCCGAGTGCTGTCTCCGCCCTTCCAGCCGGAGGACTCTATTGTCCGACTGCTGTCTCCGCCCTACCGGCCGGTGGACTCTATTGTCCGAGTGCTGTCTCCGTCCTATCGGCCGGAGGACTCTATACTCCGAGTGCTGTCTCCGCCCTACCGGCCGGAGGATTCTATACTCTGAGTGCTGTCTCCGCCCTACTGGCCGGAGGACTCTATTGTCCGAGTGCTGTCTCCGCCTTACCGGCCGGAGGACTCTATACTCTGAAACCTGTCTCCGCCCTACCGGCCGGAGGACTCTATACTCTGAAACCTGTCTCCGCCCTAATGGCCGGAGGCCTCTATACTCCGAGTGCTGTCTCCGCCCTACCGGCCGGAGGACTCTATACTCCGAGTGCTGTCTCCGCTTTACCGGCCGGAGGACTCTATTGTCCGAGTGCTGTCTCCGCCCTACCGGCCGGAGGATTCTATAGTCCGAGTGCTGACTCGGCCCTACCGGCCTGCGCACTCTGTACTCCGAGTGCAGTCTCCGCCCTACTGGCCGGAGGACTCTATTATCCGAGTGCTGTATCTGGCCGGAGTGCTCTATAGTCCGAGTGCTGTCCCGCCCTACCGGCCAGAGGACTCTATACTCCGAGTGCTGTCTTCGACCTACCGGCCGGAGGACTCTATTGTCCGACTGCTGTCTCCGCCCTACCGGCCGAAGGACTCTATACTCCGATTGCTGTTTCCGCCCTACCGGCCAGAGGACTCTACAGTTCGAGTGCTGTCTCCGCCCTACCGGATGGAGGACTCTATACTCCGAGTGCTGTCTCCGCCCTACCGGCCGGAGGATTCTATACTCTGAGTGCTGTCTCCGCCCTACTGGCCGGAGGACTCTATACTCAGAGTGCTGTCTCCACCCTACCGGCCGGAGGACTCTATTGTCCCAGTGCTGTCTCCGCCTTACCGGCCGGAGGACTCTATACTCTGAAACCTGTCTCCGCCCTACCGGCCGGAGGACTCTATACTCTGAAACCTGTCTCCGCCCTAATGGCCGGAGGCCTCTATACTCCGAGTACTGTCTCCGCCCTACCGGCCGGAGGACTCTATACTCCGAGTGCTGTCTCCGCCTAACCGGCCGGAGGACTCTATTGTCCGAGTGCTGTCTCCGCCCTACCGGCCGGAGGATTCTATAGTCCGAGTGCTGACTCGGCCCTACCGGCCTGCGCACTCTGTACTCCGAGTGCAGTCTCCGCCCTACTGGCCGGAGGACTCTATTATCCGAGTGCTGTCTCTGGCCGGAGTGCTCTATAGTCCGAGTGCTGTCCCGCCCTACCGGCCAGAGGACTCTATACTCCGAGTGCTGTCTTCGACCTACCGGCCGGAGGACTCTATTGTCCGACTGCTGTCTCCGCCCTACCGGCCGAAGGACTCTATACTCCGATTGCTGTTTCCGCCCTACCGGCCAGAGGACTCTACAGTTCGAGTGCTGTCTCCGCCCTACCGGACGGAGGACTCTATATTCCGAGTGCTGTCTCCGCCGTACTGGCCGGAGGACTCTATACTCTGAGTGCTGTCTCCGCCCTACCAGCCGGAGGACTCTATACTCCGAGTGCTGTCCCCGCCCTACTGGCCGGAGGACTCTATACTCACAGTGCTGTCTCTGTCCCATTGGCCGGTGGACTCTCTACTCCGAGTGCAGTCTCCGCCTACCGGACGGAGGGCTCTATACTCTGAAAGCTGTCTCCGCCCAACCGGTGAGAGGACTCTATTGTCCGAGTGCTGTCTCCGCCCTACCGGCCGGAGAACTCTATAGTCCGAGTGCTGTCTCCGCCCTACCGGCCGGAGGACTCTATTGTCCGAGTGCTGTCTCCGCCCTACCGGTGAGAGGACTCTATTTTCCGAGTGCTGTCTCCGCCCTACCGGCCAAAGGACTCTATACTCTGAGTGCTGTCTCCGCCCTACCGGCCGGAGGACTCTATACTCTGAGTGCTGTCTCCACCCTAACAGCCGGAGGATTCTATTGTCCGAGTGCTGTCTCCGCCCTACTGGCCGGAGGACTCTATATTCCGAGTGCTGTCTCCGCCCTATCTGCCGGAGGACTCTATTGTCCGAGTGCTCTCTCTGTCCGGAGGACTCTATAGTCCGAGTGCTGTCCCCGCCCTACTGGCTGGAGGACTCTATACTCTGAGTGCTGTCTCCGCCCTACCAGCCGGAGGATTCTATTGTCCGAGTGCTCTCTCTGGCCGGAGGACTCTACACGCCGAGTGCTGTCTCCGCCCTACCGGCCGGAGGACTCTATTGTCCGAGTGCTGTCTCGGCCCTACCGGTGAGAGGACTCTATTCTCCGAGTGCTGTCTCCGCCCTATCGGACGGAGGACTCTATACTCTGAAAGCTGTCTCCGCCCAACCGGTGAGAGGACTCTATTGTCCGAGTGCTGTCTCCGCTCTACTGGCCGGAGGACTCTATATTCCGAGTGCTGTCTCCGCCCTATCTGCCGGAGGACTCTATTGTCCGAGTGCTCTCTCTGGCCGGAGGACTCTATACTCCGAGTGCTGTCTCCGCCCTACCGGCCGGAGGACTCTATTGTCCGAGTGCTGTCTCGGCCCTACCGGTGAGAGGACTCTATTCTCCGAGTGCTGTCTCCGCCCTAGCGGACGGAGGACTCTATACTCTGAAAGCTGTCTCCGCCCAACCGGTGAGAGGACTCTATTGTCCGAGTGCTGTCTCCGCCCTACCGGCCGGAGAACTCTATAGTTCGAGTGCTGTCTCCGCCCTACCGGACGGAGGACTCTATATTCCGGGTGCTGTCTCCGCCCTACTGGCCGGAGGACTCTATTCTCCGAGTGCTGTCTCCGCCCTACTGGCCGGAAGACTCTATTCTCCGAGTGCTGTCTCCGCCCTACCGGACGGAGGACTCTATTCTCCGAGTGCTGTCTCCGCCCTACCGGCCGGTGGACTCTGTACTCCGAGTGCTCTCTCCGCCCACCGGACGGAGGACTCTATACTCTGAGTGCTGTCTCCGCCCTACTGGCCGGAGGACTCTAAACTCACAGTGCTGTCTCTGCCCCACTGGCCGGTGGAATCTGTACTCCGAGTGCAGTCTCCGCCTACCGGACGGTGGACTCGAAACTCTGAAAGCTGTCTCCGCCCAACCGGTGAGAGGACTCTATTGTCCGAGTGCTGTCTCCGCCCTACCGGCCGGAGAACTCTATAGTCCAAGTGCTGTCTCCGCCCTACCGGCCGGAGGACTCTATTGTCCGAGTGCTGTCTCCGCCCTACCGGCCGGAGGACTCTATTGTGCGAGTGCTGTCTCCGCCCTACCGGTGAGAGGACTCTATTGTCCGAGTGCTCTCTCTGGCCGGAGGACTCTATACTCCGAGTGCTGTCTCCGCCCTACCAGCCGGAGGACTCTATTGTCCGAGTGCTCTCTCTGGCCGGAGGACTGTATTGTCCGAGTGCTGTCTTCGCCCTACCGGCCGGAGGACTCTATTGTCCGAGTGCTGTCTCCGCCTTACCGGCCGGAGGACTCTATACTCTGAAACCTGTCTCCGCCCTACCGGCCGGAGGACTCTATACTCTGAAACCTGTCTCCGCCCTAATGGCCGGAGGCCTCTATACTCCGAGTGCTGTCTCCGCCCTACCGGCCGGAGGACTCTATACTCCGAGTGCTGTCTCTGCCCTACCAGACGGAGGACTCTATTGTCCGAGTGCTGTCTCCGCCCTACCGGCCGGAGGATTCTATAGTCCGAGTGCTGACTCGGCCCTACCGGCCTGCGCACTCTGTACTCCGAGTGCAGTCTCCGCCCTACTGGCCGGAGGACTCTATACTCTGAGTGCTGTCTCCGCCCTACCGGCCGGAGGACTCTATTATCCGAGTGCTGTCTCTGGCCGGAGTGCTCTATAGTCCGAGTGCTGTCCCGCCCTACCGGCCAGAGGACTCTATACTCCGAGTGCTGTCTTCGACCTACCGGCCGGAGGACTCTATTGTCCGACTGCTGTATCCGCCCTACCGGCCGGAGGACTCTATACTCCGACTGCTGTTTCCGCCCTACCGGCCAGAGGACTCTACAGTTCGAGTGCTGTCTCCGCCCAACCGGACGGAGGACTCTATATTCCGAGTGCTGTCTCCGCCGTACCGGACGGAGGACTCTATATTCCGAGTGCTGTCTCCGCCCTACCGGACGGAGGACTCTATACTCCGAGTGCTGTCTCCGCCCTACTGGCCGGAGGACTCTATTCTCCGAGTGCTGTCTCCGCCCTACCGGACGGTGGACTCTGTACTCCGAGTGCTCTCTCCGCCCACCGGACGGAGGACTCTATACTCTGAGTTCTGTCTCCGCCATACCGGCCGGAGGACTCTATACTCCGAGTGCTGTCTCTGCCCTACGAGACGGAGGACTCTATTGTCCGAGTGCTGTCTCCACCCTATTGGCCGGAGGACTCTATATTCCGAGTGCTGTCTCCGCCCTACTGGCCGGAGGACTCTGTACTCCGAGTGCTGTCTCCGCCCTACTGGCCGGTGGACTCTATACTCAGAATGCTGTCTCCGCCCTACTGGCCGGAGGACTCTATATTCCGAGTGCTGTCTCCGCCTTACAGGCCGGAGGACTCTATTGTCCGAGTGCTGTCTCCGCCCTACCGGCCGGAGGAACCTATTGTCTGATTGCTGTCTCCGCCCTTCCGGCCAGAGGACTCTATACTCCGAGTGCTGTCTCCGCCCTACCGGCCGGTGGACTCAATAGTCCGAGTACTGTCTCTGCCGTAGCGGCCGGAGGACTCTATTGTCTGAGTGCTGTCTCCGTCCTACCGGCCGGTGGACTCTATACTCCAAGTGCTGTCTCCGCACTACCGGCCGGAGGACTCCATACTCCAAGTGCTGTCTCCGCCCTACCGGCCGGAGGACTCTATTCTCCGAGTGCTGTCTCCGCCCTACCGGCCGGAGGACTCTATACTCCGAGTGCTCTCTCCACCCACCGGACGGTGGACTCTATACTCCGAGTGCTGTCTCCGCCCTACCAGCCGGTGGACTCTATACTCCGAGTGCTGTCCCCGCCCTACTGGCCGGAGGACTCTATACTCTGAGTGCTGTCTCCGCCCTACCAGCCGGAGGACTCTATACTCCGAGTGCTGTCCCCGCCCTACTGGCCGGAGGACTCTATACTCACAGTGCTGTCTCTGTCCCATTGGCCGGTGGACTCTGTACTCCGAGTGCAGTCTCCGCCTACCGGACGGAGGACTCTATACTCTGAAAGCTGTCTCCGCCCAACCGGTGAGGGGACTCTATTGTCCGAGTGCTGTCTCCGCCCTACCGGCCGGAGAACTCTATAGTCCGAGTGCTGTCTCCGCCCTACCGGCCGGAGGACTCTATTGTCCGAGTGCTGTCTCCGCCCTACCGGTGAGAGGACTCTATTTTCCGAGTGCTGTCTCCGCCCTACCGGCCAGAGGACTCTATACTCTGAGTGCTGTCTCCGCCCTACCGGCCGGAGGACTCTATACTCTGAGTGCTGTCTCCACCCTAACAGCCGGAGGATTCTATTGTCCGAGTGCTGTCTCCGCCCTACTGGCCGGAGGACTCTATATTCCGAGTGCTGTCTCCGCCCTATCTGCCGGAGGACTCTATTGTCCGAGTGCTCTCTCTGGCCGGAGGACTCTATACTCCGAGTGCTGTCACCGCCCTGCCGGCCGGAGGACTCTATACTCCGAGTGCTGTCTCCGCCCTACCGGCCGGAGGACTCTATACTCCGAGTGCTGTCTCCGCCCTACCAGCCGGAGGACTCTATTGTCCGAGTGCTGTCTCCGCCCTACCGGCCGGAGGACTCTATTGTCCGAGTGCTGTCTCCGTCCTATCGGCCGGAGGACTCTATACTCCGAGTGCTGTCTCCGCCCAACCGGCCGGAGGATTCTATACTCTGAGTGCTGTCTCCGCACTACTGGCCGGAGGACTCGATACTCAGAGTGCTGTCTCCACCCTACCGGCCGGAGGACTCTATTGTCCGAGTGCTGTCTCCGCCTTACCGGCCGGAGGACTCTATACTCTGAAACCTGTCTCCGCCCTATCGGCCGGAGGACTCTATACTCTGAAACCTGTCTCCGCCCTAATGGCCGGAGGCCTCTATACTCCGAGTGCTGTCTCCGCCCTACCGGCCGGAGGACTCTATACTCCGAGTGCTGTCTCCGCCCTACCGGCCGGAGGACTCTATACTCCGAGTGCTGTCTCCGCCTTACCGGCCGGAGGACTCTATTGTCCGAGTGCTGTCTCCGCCCTACCGGCCGGAGGATTCTATAGTCCGAGTGCTGACTCGGCCCTACCGGCCTGCGCACTCTGTACTCCGAGTGCAGTCTCCGCCCTACTGGCCGGAGGACTCTATACTCTGAGTGCTGTCTCCGCCCTACCGGCCGGAGGACTCTATTATCCGAGTGCTGTCTCTGGCCGGAGTGCTCTATAGTCCGAGTGCTGTCCCGCCCTACCGGCCAGAGGACTCTATACTCCGAGTGCTGTCTTCGACCTACCGGCCGGAGGACTCTATTGTCCGACTGCTGTTTCCGCCCTACCGGCCGGAGGACTCTATACTCCGACAGCTGTTTCCGCCCTACCGGCCAGAGGACTCTACAGTTCGAGTGCTGTCTCCGCCCAACCGGACGGAGGACTCTATATTCCGAGTGCTGTCTCCGCCCTACTGGCCGGAGGACTCTATTCTCAGAGTGCTGTCTCCGCCGTACCGGACGGAGGACTCTATATTCCGAGTGCTGTCTCCGCCCTACCGGACGGAGGACTCTATACTCCGAGTGCTGTCTCCGCCCTACTGGCCGGAGGACTCTATTCTCCGAGTGCTGTCTCCGCCCTACCGGACGGTGGACTCTGTACTCCGAGTGCTCTCTCCGCCCACCGGACGGAGGACTCTATACTCTGAGTTCTGTCTCCGCCCTACCGGCCGGAGGACTCTATACTCCGAGTGCTGTCTCTGCCCTACCAGACGGAGGACTCTATTGTCCGAGTGCTGTCTCCGCCCTATTGGCCGGAGGACTCTATATTCCGAGTGCTGTCTCCGCCCTACTGGCCGGAGGACTCTGTACTCCGAGTGCTGTCTCCGCCCTACCGGCCGGAGGACTCCACACTCCAAGTGCTGTCTCCGCCCTACCGGCCGGAGGACTCTATTGTCCGAGTGCTGTCACGGCCCTACCGGTGAGAGGACTCTATTCTCCGAGTGCTGTCTCCGCCCTATCGGCCGGAGGACTCTATTGTCCGAGTGCTGTCTCCGCCCTACCGGCCGGAGGACTCTATTGTCCGAGTGCTGTCTCCGCCCTACCAGCCGGAGGTCTCTATTGTCCGAGTGCTGTCTCCGCCCTACCGGCCGGAGGACTCTATTGTCCGAGTGCTGTCTCCGTCCTATCGGCCGGAGGACTCTATACTCCGAGTGCTGTCTCCGCCCTACCGGCCGGAGGATTCTATACTCTGAGTGCTGTCTCCACCCTACTGGCCGGAGGACTCTATACTCAGAGTGCTGTCTCCACCCTACCGGCCGGAGGACTCTATTGTCCGAGTGCTGTCTCCGCCTTACCGGCCGGAGGACTCTATACTCTGAAACCTGTCTCCGCCCTACTGGCCGGAGGACTCTATACTCCGAGTGCTGTCTCCGCCTTACCGGCCGGAGGACTCTATTGTCCGAGTGCTGTCTCCGCCCTACCAGACGGTGGCCTCTATTGTCCGAGTGCTGTCTCGGCCCTACCGGCCGGCGCACTCTGTACTCCGAGTGCTGTCTCCGCCCTACCGGCCGGAGGATTCTATTGTCCGAGTGGTGTCTCCGCCCTACTGGCTGGAGGACTCTATACTCCGAGTGCTGTCTCCGCCCTACCGGATTCTATTGTCCGAGTGCTGTCTCCGCCTTTCCGGCAGGTGTACTCTGTACTCTGAGTGCTGTCTCCGCTCTACCGGCCGGAGGACTCTATACTCTGAGTGCTGTCTCCGCCCTACCGGCCGGAGGACTCTATACTCTGAGTGCTGTCTCCGCCCTACCGGCCGGAGGACTCTATACTCCGAGTGCTGTCTCTGCCCTACCAGACGGAGGACTCTATTGTCCGAGTGCTGTCACCGCCCTATTGGCCGGAGGACTCTATATTCCGAGTGCTGTCTCCGCCCTACTGGCCGGAGGACTCTGTACTCCGAGTGCTGTCTCCGCCCTACTGGCCGGTGGACTCTATACTCAGAATGCTGTCTCCGCCCTACTGGCCGGAGGACTCTATAGTCCGAGTGCTGTCTCCGCCTTACAGTCCGGAGGACTCTATTGTCCGAGTGCTGTCTCCGCCCTACCGGCCGGAGGACCCTATTGTCTGATTGCTGTCTCCGCCTTACCGGCCAGAGGACTCTATACTCCGAGTGCTGTCTCCGCCCTACCGGCCGGAGGACTCAATAGTCCGAGTACTGTCTCTGCCGTAGCGGCCGGAGGACTCTATTGCCTGAGTGCTGTCTCCGTCCTACCGGCCGGTGGACTCTATACTCCAAGTGCTGTCTCCGCCCTACCGGCCAGAGGACTCCACACTCCAAGTGCTGTCTCCGCCCTACCGGCCGGAGGACTCTATACTCCGAGTGCTCTCTCCGCCCACCGGACGGTGGACTCTATACTCTGAGTGCTGTCTCCGCCCTACCAGCCGGTGGACTCTATACTCCGAGTGCTGTCCCCGCCCCACTGGCCGGAGGACCCTATACTCTGAGTGCTGTCTCCGCCCTACCAGCCGGAGGATTCTATTGTCCGAGTGCTCTCTCTGGCCGGAGGACTCTATACGCCGAGTGCTGTCTCCGCCCTACCGGCCGGAGGACTCTATTATCCGAGTGCTGTCTCGGCCCTACCGGTGAGAGGACTCTATTCTCCGAGTGCTGTCTCCGCCCTATCGGACGGAGGACTCTATACTCTGAAAGCTGTCTCCGCCCAACCGGTGAGAGGACTCTATTGTCCGAGTGCTGTCTCCGCTCTACTGGCCGGAGGACTCTATATTCCGAGTGCTGTCTCCGCCCTATCTGCCGGAGGACTCTATTGTCCGAGTGCTCTCTCTGGCCGGAGGACTCTATACTCCGAGTGCTGTCTCCGCCCTACTGGCCGGAGGACTCTATTGTCCGAGTGCTGTCTCGGCCGTACCGGTGAGAGGACTCTATTCTCCGAGTGCTGTCTCCGCCCTATCGGACGGAGGACTCTATACTCTGAAAGCTGTCTCCGCCCAACCGGTGAGAGGACTCTATTGTCCGAGTGCTGTCTCGGCCCTACCGGTGAGAGGACTCTATTCTCCGAGTGCTGTCTCCGCCCTATCGGCCGGAGGACTCTATATTCCGGGTGCTGTCTCCGCCCTACTGGCCGGAGGACTCTATTCTCCGAGTGCTGTCTCCGCCCTACTGGCCGGAAGACTCTATTCTCCGAGTGCTGTCTCCGCCCTACCGGACGGAGGACTCTATTCTCCGAGTGCTGTCTCCGCCCTACCGGCCGGTGGACTCTGTACTCCGAGTGCTCTCTCCGCCCACCGGACGGAGGACTCTATACTCTGAGTGCTGTCTCCGCCCTACTGGCCGGAGGACTCTAAACTCACAGTGCTGTCTCTGCCCCACTGGCCGGTGGAATCTGTACTCCGAGTGCAGTCTCCGCCTACCGGACGGTGGACTCTATACTCTGAAAGCTGTCTCCGCCCAACCGGTGAGAGGATTCTATTGTCCGAGTGCTGTCTCCGCCCTACCGGCCGGAGAACTCTATAGTCCAAGTGCTGTCTCCGCCCTACCGGCCGGAGGACTCTATTGTCCGAGTGCTGTCTCCGCCCTACCGGCCGGAGGACTCTATTGTGCGAGTGCTGTCTCCGCCCTACCGGTGAGAGGACTCTATTTTCCGAGTGCTGTCTCCGCCCTACCGGCCAGAGGACTCTATACTCTGAGTGCTGTCTCCGCCCTACCGGCCGGAGGATTCTATTGTCCGAGTGCTGTCTCCGCCCAACTGGCCGGAGGACTCTATATTCCGAGTGCTGTCTCCGCCCTACCGGCCGGAGGACCCTATTGTCTGATTGCTGTCTCCGCCTTACCGGCCAGAGGACTCTATACTCCGAGTGCTGTCTCCGCCCTACCGGCCGGAGGACTCAATAGTCCGAGTACTGTCTCTGCCGTAGCGGCCGGAGGACTCTATTGCCTGAGTGCTGTCTCCGTCCTACCGGCCGGTGGACTCTATACTCCAAGTGCTGTCTCCGCCCTACCGGCCGGAGGACTCCACACTCCAAGTGCTGTCTCCGCCCTACCGGCCGGAGGACTCTATTCTCCGAGTGCTGTCTCCGCCCTACCGGCCGGAGGACTCTATACTCCGAGTGCTCTCTCCGCCCACCGGACGGTGGACTCTATACTCTGAGTGCTGTCTCTGCCCTACCAGCCGGTGGACTCTATACTCCGAGTGCTGTCCCCGCCCTACTGGCCGGAGGACTCTATACTCTCAGTGCTGTCTCTGTCCCATTGGCCGGTGGACTCTGTACTCCGAGTGCAGTCTCCGCCGACCGGACGGAGGACTCTATACTCAGAAAGCTGTCTCCGCCCAACCGGTGAGAGGACTCTATACTCTGAGTGCTGTCTCCGCCCTACCAGCCGGAGGATTCTATTGTCCGAGTGCTGTCTCCGCTCTACTGGCCGGAGGACTCTATATTCCGAGTGCTGTCTCCGCCCTATCTGCCGGAGGACTCTATCGTCCGAGTGCTCTCTCTGGCCGGAGGACTCTATACTCCGAGTGCTGTCTCCGCCCTACCGGCAGGAGGACTCTATTGTCCGAGTGCTGTCTCGGCCCTACCGGTGAGAGGACTCTATTCTCCGAGTGCTGTCTTCGCCCTACCGGCCGGAGGACTCTATTGTCCGAGTGCTGTCACGGCCCTACCGGCGGGAGGACTGTATTGTCCGAGTGCTGTCTCCGCCCTACCGGCCGGAGGACTCTATTCTCCGAGTGCTGTCTCCGCACTATCGGCCGGAGGTCTCTATACTCTGAGTGCTGTCTCCGCCCTACCAGCCGGAGGACTCTATTGTCCGAGTGCTGTCTCCGCCCTACCAGCCGGAGGACTCTATTGTCCGAGTGCTGTCTCCGCCCTACCGGCCGGAGGACTCTATTGTCCGAGTGCTGTCTCCGTCCTATCGGCCGGAGGACTCTATACTCCGAGTGCTGTCTCCGCCCTACCGGCCGGAGGACTCTATACTGCGAGTGCTGTCTCCGCCCTACCGGCCGGAGGATTCTATACTCTGAGTGCTGTCTCCACCCTACCGGCCGGAGGACTCTATTGTCCGAGTGCTGTCTCCGCCTTACCGGCCGGAGGACTCTATACTCTGAAACCTGTCTCCGCCCTACCGGCCGGAGGACTCTATACTCTGAAACCTGTCTCCGCCCTAATGGCCGGAGGCCTCTATACTCCGAGTGCTGTCTCCGCCCTACCGGCCGGAGGACTCTATACTCCGAGTGCTGTCTCTGCCCTACCAGACGGAGGACTCTATTGTCCGAGTGCTGTCTCCGCCCTACAGGCCGGAGGATTCTATAGTCCGAGTGCTGACTCGGCCCTACCGGCCTGCGCACTCTGTACTCCGAGTGCAGTCTCCGCCCTACTGGCCGGAGGACTCTATACTCTGAGTGCTGTCTTCGCCCTACCGGCCGGAGGACTCTATTATCCGAGTGCTGTCTCTGGCCGGAGTGCTCTATAGTCCGAGTGCTGTCCCGCGCTACCGGCCAGAGGACTCTATACTCCGAGTGCTGTCTTCGACCTACCGGCCGGAGGACTCTATTGTCCGACTGCTGTATCCGCCCTACCGGCCGGAGGACTCTATACTCCGACTGCTGTATCCGCCCTACCGGCCAGAGGACTCTACAGTTCGAGTGCTGTCTCCGCCCAACCGGACGGAGGACTCTATATTCCGAGTGCTGTCTCCGCCGTACCGGACGGAGGACTCTATATTCCGAGTGCTGTCTCCGCCCTACCGGACGGAGGACTCTATACTCCGAGTGCTGTCTCCGCCCTACTGGCCGGAGGACTCTATTCTCCGAGTGCTGTCTCCGCCCTACCGGACGGTGGACTCTGTACTCCGAGTGCTCTCTCCGCCCACCTGACGGAGGACTCTATACTCTGAGTTCTGTCTCCGCCCTACCGGCCGGAGGACTCTATACTCCGAGTGCTGTCTCTGCCCTACCAGACGGAGGACTCTATTGTCCGAGTGCTGTCTCCGCCCTATTGGCCGGAGGACTCTATATTCCGAGTGCTGTCTCCGCCCTACTGGCTGGAGGACTCTGTACTCCGAGTGCTGTCTCCGCCCTACTGGCCGGTGGACTCTATACTCAGAATGCTGTCTCCGCCCTACTGGCCGGAGGACTCTATATTCCGAGTGCTGTCTCCGCCTTACAGGCCGGAGGACTCTATTGTCCGAGTGCTGTCTCCGCCCTACCGGCCGGAGGAACCTATTGTCTGATTGCTGTCTCCGCCCTTCCGGCCAGAGGACTCTATACTCCGAGTGCTGTCTCCGCCCTACCGGCCGGAGGACTCAATAGTCCGAGTACTGTCTCTGCCGTAGCGGCCGGAGGACTCTATTGCCTGAGTGCTGTCTCCGTCCTACCGGCCGGTGGACTCTATACTCCAAGTGCTGTCTCCGCACTACCGGCCGGAGGACTCCATACTCCAAGTGCTTTCTCCGCCCTACCGGCCGGAGGACTCTATTCTCCGAGTGCTGTCTCCGCCCTACCGGCCGGAGGACTCTATACTCCGAGTGCTCTCTCCACCCACCGGACGGTGGACTCTATTGTGCGAGTGCTGTCTCCGCCCTACCGGTGAGAGGACTCTATTTTCCGAGTGCTGTCTCCGCCCTACCGGCCAGAGGACTCTATACTCTGAGTGCTGTCTCCGCCCTACCGGCCGGAGGATTCTATTGTCCGAGTGCTGTCTCCGCCCAACTGGCCGGAGGACTCTATATTCCGAGTGCTGTCTCCGCCCTACCGGCCGGAGGACCCTATTGTCTGATTGCTGTCTCCGCCTTACCGGCCAGAGGACTCTATACTCCGAGTGCTGTCTCCGCCCTACCGGCCGGAGGACTCAATAGTCCGAGTACTGTCTCTGCCGTAGCGGCCGGAGGACTCTATTGCCTGAGTGCTGTCTCCGTCCTACCGGCCGGTGGACTCTATACTCCAAGTGCTGTCTCCGCCCTACCGGCCGGAGGACTCCACACTCCAAGTGCTGTCTCCGCCCTACCGGCCGGAGGACTCTATTGTGCGAGTGCTTTCTCCGCCCTACCGGTGAGAGGACTCTATTTTCCGAGTGCTGTCTCCGCCCTACCGGCCAGAGGACTCTATACTCTGAGTGCTGTCTCCGCCCTACCGGCCGGAGGATTCTATTGTCCGAGTGCTGTCTCCGCCCAACTGGCCGGAGGACTCTATATTCCGAGTGCTGTCTCCGCCCTACCGGCCGGAGGACCCTATTGTCTGATTGCTGTCTCCGCCTTACCGGCCAGAGGACTCTATACTCCGAGTGCTGTCTCCGCCCTACCGGCCGGAGGACTCAATAGTCCGAGTACTGTCTCTGCCGTAGCGGCCGGAGGACTCTATTGCCTGAGTGCTGTCTCCGTCCTACCGGCCGGTGGACTCTATACTCCAAGTGCTGTCTCCGCCCTACCGGCCGGAGGACTCCACACTCCAAGTGCTGTCTCCGCCCTACCGGCCGGAGGACTCTATTCTCCGAGTGCTGTCTCCGCCCTACCGGCCGGAGGACTCTATACTCCGAGTGCTCTCTCCGCCCACCGGACGGTGGACTCTATACTCTGAGTGCTGTCTCTGCCCTACCAGCCGGTGGACTCTATACTCCGAGTGCTGTCCCCGCCCTACTGGCCGGAGGACTCTATACTCTCAGTGCTGTCTCTGTCCCATTGGCCGGTGTACTCTGTACTCCGAGTGCAGTCTCCGCCGACCGGACGGAGGACTCTATACTCAGAAAGCTGTCTCCGCCCAACCGGTGAGAGGACTCTATACTCTGAGTGCTGTCTCCGCCCTACCAGCCGGAGGATTCTATTGTCCGAGTGCTGTCTCCGCTCTACTGGCCGGAGGACTCTATATTCCGAGTGCTGTCTCCGCCCTATCTGCCGGAGGACTCTATCGTCCGAGTGCTCTCTCTGGCCGGAGGACTCTATACTCCGAGTGCTGTCTCCGCCCTACCGGCAGGAGGACTCTATTGTCCGAGTGCTGTCTCGGCCCTACCGGTGAGAGGACTCTATTCTCCGAGTGCTGTCTTCGCCCTACCGGCCGGAGGACTCTATTGTCCGAGTGCTGTCACGGCCCTACCGGCGGGAGGACTGTATTGTCCGAGTGCTGTCTCCGCCCAACCGGCCGGAGGACTCTATTCTCCGAGTGCTGTCTCCGCACTATCGGCCGGAGGTCTCTATACTCTGAGTGCTGTCTCCGCCCTACCAGCCGGAGGACTCTATTGTCCGAGTGCTGTCTCCGCCCTACCAGCCGGAGGACTCTATTGTCCGAGTGCTGTCTCCGCCCTACCGGCCGGAGGACTCTATTGTCCGAGTGCTGTCTCCGTCCTATCGGCCGGAGGACTCTATACTCCGAGTGCTGTCTCCGCCCTACCGGCCGGAGGACTCTATACTGCGAGTGCTGTCTCCGCCCTACCGGCCGGAGGATTCTATACTCTGAGTGCTGTCGCCACCCTACCGGCCGGAGGACTCTATTGTCCGAGTGCTGTCTCCGCCTTACCGGCCGGAGGACTCTATACTCTGAAACCTGTCTCCGCCCTACCGGCCGGAGGACTCTATACTCTGAAACCTGTCTCCGCCCTAATGGCCGGAGGCCTCTATACTCCGAGTGCTGTCTCCGCCCTACCGGCCGGAGGACTCTATACTCCGAGTGCTGTCTCTGCCCTACCAGACGGAGGACTCTATTGTCCGAGTGCTGTCTCCGCCCTACCGGCCGGAGGATTCTATAGTCCGAGTGCTGACTCGGCCCTACCGGCCTGCGCACTCTGTACTCCGAGTGCAGTCTCCGCCCTACTGGCCGGAGGACTCTATACTCTGAGTGCTGTCTCCGCCCTACCGGCCGGAGGACTCTATTATCCGAGTGCTGTCTCTGGCCGGAGTGCTCTATAGTCCGAGTGCTGTCCCGCCCTACCGGCCAGAGGACTCTATACTCCGAGTGCTGTCTTCGACCTACCGGCCGGAGGACTCTATTGTCCGACTGCTGTATCCGCCCTACCGGCCGGAGGACTCTATACTCCGACTGCTGTTTCCGCCCTACCGGCCAGAGGACTCTACAGTTCGAGTGCTGTCTCCGCCCAACCGGACGGAGGACTCTATATTCCGAGTGCTGTCTCCGCCGTACCGGACGGAGGACTCTATATTCCGAGTGCTGTCTCCGCCCTACCGGACGGAGGACTCTATACTCCGAGTGCTGTCTCCACCCTACTGGCCGGAGGACTCTATTCTCCGAGTGCTGTCTCCGCCCTACCGGACGGTGGACTCTGTACTCCGAGTGCTCTCTCCGCCCACCTGACGGAGGACTCTATACTCTGAGTTCTGTCTCCGCCCTACCGGCCGGAGGACTCTATACTCCGAGTGCTGTCTCTGCCCTACCAGACGGAGGACTCTATTGTCCGAGTGCTGTCTCCGCCCTATTGGCCGGAGGACTCTATATTCCGAGTGCTGTCTCCGCCCTACTGGCCGGAGGACTCTGTACTCCGAGTGCTGTCTCCGCCCTACTGGCCGCTGGACTCTGTACTCAGAATGCTGTCTCCGCCCTACTGGCCGGAGGACTCTATATTCCGAGTGCTGTCTCCGCCTTACAGGCCGGAGGACTCTATTGTCCGAGTGCTGTCTCCGCCCTACCGGCCGGAGGAACCTATTGTCTGATTGCTGTCTCCGCCCTTCCGGCCAGAGGACTCTATACTCCGAGTGCTGTCTCCGCCCTACCGGCCGGAGGACTCAATAGTCCGAGTACTGTCTCTGCCGTAGCGGCCGGAGGACTCTATTGCCTGAGTGCTGTCTCCGTCCTACCGGCCGGTGGACTCTATACTCCAAGTGCTGTCTCCGCACTACCGGCCGGAGGACTCCATACTCCAAGTGCTGTCTCCGCCCTACCGGCCGGAGGACTCTATTCTCCGAGTGCTGTCTCCGCCCTACCGGCCGGAGGACTCTATCCTCCGAGTGCTCTCTCCACCCACCGGACGGCGGACTCTATACTCCGAGTGCTGTCTCCGCCCTACCAGCCGGTGGACTCTATACTCCGAGTGCTGTCCCCGCCCTACTGGCCGGAGGACTCTATACTCTGAGTGCTGTCTCCGCCCTACCAGCCGGAGGACTCTATACTCCGAGTGCTGTCCCCGCCCTACTGGCCAGAGGACTCTATACTCACAGTGCTGTCTCTGTCCCATTGGCCGGTGGACTCTGTACTCCGAGTGCAGTCTCCGCCTACCGGACGGAGGACTCTATACTCTGAAAGCTGTCTCCGCCCAACCGGTGAGAGGACTCTATTGTCCGAGTGCTGTCTCCGCCCTACCGGCCGGAGAACTCTATAGTCCGAGTGCTGTCTCCGCCCTACCGGCCGGAGGACTCTATTGTCCGAGTGCTGTCTCCGCCCTACCGGTGAGAGGACTCTATATTCCGAGTGCTGTCTCCGCCCTACCGGCCAGAGGACTCTATACTCTGAGTGCTGTCTCCGCCCTACCGGCCGGAGGACTCTATACTCTGAGTGCTGTCTCCACCCTAACAGCCGGAGGATTCTATTGTCCGAGTGCTGTCTCCGCCCTACTGGCCGGAGGACTCTATATTCCGAGAGCTGTCTCCGCCCTATCTGCCGGAGGACTCTATTGTCCGAGTGCTCTCTCTGGCCGGAGGACTCTATACTCCGAGTGCTGTCTCCGCCCTACCGGCCGGAGGACTCTATACTCCGAGTGCTGTCTCCGCCCTACCGGCCGGAGGACTCTATACTCCGAGTGCTGTCTCCGCCCTACCAGCCGGAGGACTCTATTGTCCGAGTGCTGTCTCCGCCCTACCGGCCGGAGGACTCTATTGTCCGAGTGCTGTCTCCGTCCTATCGGCCGGAGGACTCTATACTCCGAGTGCTGTCTCCGCCCAACCGGCCGGAGGATTCTATACTCTGAGTGCTGTCTCCGCACTACTGGCCGGAGGACTCTATACTCAGAGTGCTGTCTCCACCCTACCGGCCGGAGGACTCTATTGTCCGAGTGCTGTCTCCGCCTTACCGGCCGGAGGACTCTATACTCTGAAACCTGTCTCCGCCCTATCGGCCGGAGGACTCTATACTCTGAAACCTGTCTCCGCCCTAATGGCCGGAGGCCTCTATACTCCGAGTGCTGTCTCCGCCCTACCGGCCGGAGGACTCTATACTCCGAGTGCTGTCTCCGCCCTACCGGCCGGAGGACTCTATACTCTGAGTGCTGTCTCCGCCTTACCGGCCGGAGGACTCTATTGTCCGAGTGCTGTCTCCGCCCTACCGGCCGGAGGATTCTATAGTCCGAGTGCTGACTCGGCCCTACCGGCCTGCGCACTCTGTACTCCGAGTGCAGTCTCCGCCCTACTGGCCGGAGGACTCTATACTCTGAGTGCTGTCTCCGCCCTACCGGCCGGAGGACTCTATTATCCGAGTGCTGTCTCTGGCCGGAGTGCTCTATAGTCCGAGTGCTGTCCCGCCCTACCGGCCAGAGGACTCTATACTCCGAGTGCTGTCTTCGACCTACCGGCCGGAGGACTCTATTGTCCGACTGCTGTTTCCGCCCTACCGGCCGGAGGACTCTATACTCCGACTGCTGTTTCCGCCCTACCGGCCAGAGGACTCTACAGTTCGAGTGCTGTCTCCGCCCAACCGGACGGAGGACTCTATATTCCGAGTGCTGTCTCCGCCCTACTGGCCGGAGGACTCTATTCTCAGAGTGCTGTCTCCGCCGTACCGGACGGAGGACTCTATATTCCGAGTGCTGTCTCCGCCCTACCGGACGGAGGACTCTATACTCCGAGTGCTGTCTCCGCCCTACTGGCCGGAGGACTCTATTCTCCGAGTGCTGTCTCCGCCCTACCGGACGGTGGACTCTGTACTCCGAGTGCTCTCTCCGCCCACCGGACGGAGGACTCTATACTCTGAGTTCTGTCTCCGCCCTACCGGCCGGAGGACTCTATACTCCGAGTGCTGTCTCTGCCCTACCAGACGGAGGACTCTATTGTCCGAGTGCTGTCTCCGCCCTATTGGCCGGAGGACTCTATATTCCAAGTGCTGTCTCCGCCCTACTGGCCGGAGGACTCTGTACTCCGAGTGCTGTCTCCGCCCTACTGGCCGGTGGACTCTATACTCAGAATGCTGTCTCCGCCCTACTGGCCGGAGGACTCTATAGTCCGAGTGCTGTCTCCGCCTTACAGGCCGGAGGACTCTATTGTCGGAGTGCTGTCTCCGCCCTACTGGCCGGAGGACCCTATTGTCTGATTGCTGTCTCCGCCCTTCCGGCCAGAGGACTCTATACTCCGAGTGCTGTCTCCGCCCTACCGGCCGGAGGACTCAATAGTCCGAGTACTGTCTCTGCCATAGCGGCCGGAGGACTCTATTGCCTGAGTGCTGTCTCCGTCCTACCGGCCGGTGGACTCTATACTCCAAGTGCTGTCTCCGCACTACCGGCCGGAGGACTCCATACTCCAAGTGCTGTCTCCGCCCTACCGGCCGGAGGACTCTATTCTCCGAGTGCTGTCTCCGCCCTACCGGTGAGAGGACTCTATTTTCCGAGTGCTGTCTCCGCCCTACCGGCTGGAGGACTCTATTGTCCGAGTGCTGTCACGGCCCTACCGGTGAGAGGACTCTATTCTCCGAGTGCTGTCTCCGCCCTATCGGCCGGAGGACTCTATTGTCCGAGTGCTGTCTCCGCCCTACCGGCCGGAGGACTCTATTGTCCGAGTGCTGTCTCCGCCCTACCAGCCGGAGGTCTCTATTGTCCGAGTGCTGTCTCCGCCCTACCGGCCGGAGGACTCTATTGTCCGAGTGCTGTCTCCGTCCTATCGGCCGGAGGACTCTATACTCCGAGTGCTGTCTCCGCCCTACCGGCCGGAGGATTCTATACTCTGAGTGCTGTCTCCACCCTACTGGCCGGAGGACTCTATACTCAGAGTGCTGTCTCCACCCTACCGGCCGGAGGACTCTATTGTCCGAGTGCTGTCTCCGCCTTACCGGCCGGAGGACTCTATACTCTGAAACCTGTCTCCGCCCTACCGGCCGGAGGACTCTATACTCCGAGTGCTGTCTCCGCCTTACCGGCCGGAGGACTCTATTGTCCGAGTGCTGTCTCCGCCCTACCAGACGGTGGCCTCTATTGTCCGAGTGCTGTCTCGGCCCTACCGGCCGGCGCACTCTGTACTCCGAGTGCTGTCTCCGCCCTACCGGCCGGAGGATTCTATTGTCCGAGTCGTGTCTCCGCCCTACCGGCTGGAGGACTCTATACTCCGAGTGCTGTCTCCGCCCTACCGGATTCTATTGTCCGAGTGCTGTCTCCGCCTTTCCGGCAGGTGTACTCTGTACTCTGAGTGCTGTCTCCGCTCTACCGGCCGGAGGACTCTATACTCTGAGTGCTGTCTCCGCCCTACCGGCCGGAGGACTCTATACTCTGAGTGCTGTCTCCGCCCTACCGGCCGGAGGACTCTATACTCCGAGTGCTGTCTCTGCCCTACCAGACGGAGGACTCTATTGTCCGAGTGCTGTCTCCGCCCTATTGGCCGGAGGACTCTATATTCCGAGTGCTGTCTCCGCCCTACTGGCCGGAGGACTCTGTACTCCGAGTGCTGTCTCCGCCCTACTGGCCGGTGGACTCTATACTCAGAATGCTGTCTCCGCCCTACTGGCCGGAGGACTCTATAGTCCGAGTGCTGTCTCCGCCTTACAGTCCGGAGGACTCTATTGTCCGAGTGCTGTCTCCGCCCTACCGGCCGGAGGACCCTATTGTCTGATTGCTGTCTCCGCCTTACCGGCCAGAGGACTCTATACTCCGAGTGCTGTCTCCGCCCTACCGGCCGGAGGACTCAATAGTCCGAGTACTGTCTCTGCCGTAGCGGCCGGAGGACTCTATTGCCTGAGTGCTGTCTCCGTCCTACCGGCCGGTGGACTCTATACTCCAAGTGCTGTCTCCGCCCTACCGGCCAGAGGACTCCACACTCCAAGTGCTGTCTCCGCCCTACCGGCCGGAGGACTCTATACTCCGAGTGCTCTCTCCGCCCACCGGACGGTGGACTCTATACTCTGAGTGCCCTTCTCCGCCCTACCAGCCGGTGGACTCTATACTCCGAGTGCTGTCCCCGCCCTACTGGCCGGAGGACTCTATACTCTGAGTGCTGTCTCCGCCCTACCAGCCGGAGGATTCTATTGTCCGAGTGCCCTCTCTGGCCGGAGGACTCTATACGCCGAGTGCTGTCTCCGCCCTACCGGCCGGAGGACTCTATTGTCCGAGTGCTGTCTCGGCCCTACCAGTGAGAGGACTCTATTCTCCGAGTGCTGTCTCCGCCCTATCGGACGGAGGACTCTATACTCTGAAAGCTGTCTCCGCCCAACCGGTGAGAGGACTCTATTGTCCGAGTGCTGTCTCCGCTCTACTGGCCGGAGGACTCTATATTCCGAGTGCTGTCTCCGCCCTATCTGCCGGAGGACTCTATTGTCCGAGTGCTCTCTCTGGCCGGAGGACTCTATACTCCGAGTGCTGTCTCCGCCCTACCGGCCGGAGGACTCTATTGTCCGAGTGCTGTCTCGGCCCTACCGGTGAGAGGGCTCTATTCTCCGAGTGCTGTCTCCGTCCTATCGGACGGAGGACTCTATACTCTGAAAGCTGTCTCCGCCCAACCGGTGAGAGGACTCTATTGTCCGAGTGCTGTCTCCGCCCTACCGGCCGGAGAACTCTATAGTTCGAGTGCTGTCTCCGCCCTACCGGACGGAGGACTCTATATTCCGGGTGCTGTCTCCGCCCTACTGGCCGGAGGACTCTATTCTCCGAGTGCTGTCTCCGCCCTACTGGCCGGAAGACTCTATTCTCCGAGTGCTGTCTCCGCCCTACCGGACGGAGGACTCTATTCTCCGAGTGCTGTCTCCGCCCTACCGGCCGGTGGACTCTGTACTCCGAGTGCTCTCTCCGCCCACCGGACGGAGGACTCTATACTCTGAGTGCTGTCTCCGCCCTACTGGCCGGAGGACTCTAAACTCACAGTGCTGTCTCTGCCCCACTGCCGGTGGAATCTGTACTCCGAGTGCAGTCTCCGCCTACCGGACGGTGGACTCGAAACTCTGAAAGCTGTCTCCGCCCAACCGGTGAGAGGACTCTATTGTCCGAGTGCTGTCTCCGCCCTACCGGCCGGAGAACTCTATAGTCCAAGTGCTGTCTCCGCCCTACCGGCCGGAGGACTCTATTGTCCGAGTGCTGTCTCCGCCCTACCGGCCGGAGGACTCTATTGTGCGAGTGCTGTTTCCGCCCTACCGGTGAGAGGACTCTATTTTCCGAGTGCTGTCTCCGCCCTACCGGCCAGAGGACTCTATACTCTGAGTGCTGTCACCGCCCTACCGGCCGGAGGATTCTATTGTCCGAGTGCTGTCTCCGCCCAACTGGCCGGAGGACTCTATACTCTGAGTGCTGTCTCCGCCCTACCAGCCGGAGGACTCTATACTCCGAGTGCTGTCCCCGCCCTACTGGCCAGAGGACTCTATACTCACAGTGCTGTCTCTGTCCCATTGGCCGGTGGACTCTGTACTCCGAGTGCAGTCTCCGCCTACCGGACGGAGGACTCTATACTCTGAAAGCTGTCTCCGCCCAACCGGTGAGAGGACTCTATTGTCCGAGTGCTGTCTCCGCCCTACCGGCCGGAGAACTCTATAGTCCGAGTGCTGTCTCCGCCCTACCGGCCGGAGGACTCTATTGTCCGAGTGCTGTCTCCGCCCTACCGGTGAGAGGACTCTATATTCCGAGTGCTGTCTCCGCCCTACCGGCCAGAGGACTCTATACTCTGAGTGCTGTCTCCGCCCTACCGGCCGGAGGACTCTATACTCTGAGTGCTGTCTCCACCCTAACAGCCGGAGGATTCTATTGTCCGAGTGCTGTCTCCGCCCTACTGGCCGGAGGACTCTATATTCCGAGAGCTGTCTCCGCCCTATCTGCCGGAGGACTCTATTGTCCGAGTGCTCTCTCTGGCCGGAGGACTCTATACTCCGAGTGCTGTCTCCGCCCTACCGGCCGGAGGACTCTATACTCCGAGTGCTGTCTCCGCCCTACCGGCCGGAGGACTCTATACTCCGAGTGCTGTCTCCGCCCTACCAGCCGGAGGACTCTATTGTCCGAGTGCTGTCTCCGCCCTACCGGCCGGAGGACTCTATTGTCCGAGTGCTGTCTCCGTCCTATCGGCCGGAGGACTCTATACTCCGAGTGTTGTCTCCGCCCAACCGGCCGGAGGATTCTATACTCTGAGTGCTGTCTCCGCACTACTGGCCGGAGGACTCTATACTCAGAGTGCTGTCTCCACCCTACCGGCCGGAGGACTCTATTGTCCGAGTGCTGTCTCCGCCTTACCGGCCGGAGGACTCTATACTCTGAAACCTGTCTCCGCCCTATCGGCCGGAGGACTCTATACTCTGAAACCTGTCTCCGCCCTAATGGCCGGAGGCCTCTATACTCCGAGTGCTGTCTCCGCCCTACCGGCCGGAGGACTCTATACTCCGAGTGCTGTCTCCGCCCTACCGGCCGGAGGACTCTATACTCTGAGTGCTGTCTCCGCCTTACCGGCCGGAGGACTCTATTGTCCGAGTGCTGTCTCCGCCCTACCGGCCGGAGGATTCTATAGTCCGAGTGCTGACTCGGCCCTACCGGCCTGCGCACTCTGTACTCCGAGTGCAGTCTCCGCCCTACTGGCCGGAGGACTCTATACTCTGAGTGCTGTCTCCGCCCTACCGGCCGGAGGACTCTATTATCCGAGTGCTGTCTCTGGCCGGAGTGCTCTATAGTCCGAGTGCTGTCCCGCCCTACCGGCCAGAGGACTCTATACTCCGAGTGCTGTCTTCGACCTACCGGCCGGAGGACTCTATTGTCCGACTGCTGTTTCCGCCCTACCGGCCGGAGGACTCTATACTCCGACTGCTGTTTCCGCCCTACCGGCCAGAGGACTCTACAGTTCGAGTGCTGTCTCCGCCCAACCGGACGGAGGACTCTATATTCCGAGTGCTGTCTCCGCCCTACTGGCCGGAGGACTCTATTCTCAGAGTGCTGTCTCCGCCGTACCGGACGGAGGACTCTATATTCCGAGTGCTGTCTCCGCCCTACCGGACGGAGGACTCTATACTCCGAGTGCTGTCTCCGCCCTACTGGCCGGAGGACTCTATTCTCCGAGTGCTGTCTCCGCCCTACCGGACGGTGGACTCTGTACACCGAGTGCTCTCTCCGCCCACCGGACGGAGGACTCTATACTCTGAGTTCTGTCTCCGCCCTACCGGCCGGAGGACTCTATACTCCGAGTGCTGTCTCTGCCCTACCAGACGGAGGACTCTATTGTCCGAGTGCTGTCTCCGCCCTATTGGCCGGAGGACTCTATATTCCAAGTGCTGTCTCCGCCCTACTGGCCGGAGGACTCTGTACTCCGAGTGCTGTCTCCGCCCTACTGGCCGGTGGACTCTATACTCAGAATGCTGTCTCCGCCCTACTGGCCGGAGGACTCTATAGTCCGAGTGCTGTCTCCGCCTTACAGGCCGGAGGACTCTATTGTCGGAGTGCTGTCTCCGCCCTACTGGCCGGAGGACCCTATTGTCTGATTGCTGTCTCCGCCCTTCCGGCCAGAGGACTCTATACTCCGAGTGCTGTCTCCGCCCTACCGGCCGGAGGACTCAATAGTCCGAGTACTGTCTCTGCCGTAGCGGCCGGAGGACTCTATTGCCTGAGTGCTGTCTCCGTCCTACCGGCCGGTGGACTCTATACTCCAAGTGCTGTCTCCGCACTACCGGCCGGAGGACTCCATACTCCAAGTGCTGTCTCCGCCCTACCGGCCGGAGGACTCTATTCTCCGAGTGCTGTCTCCGCCCTACCGGTGAGAGGACTCTATTTTCCGAGTGCTGTCTCCGCCCTACCGGCTGGAGGACTCTATTGTCCGAGTGCTGTCACGGCCCTACCGGTGAGAGGACTCTATTCTCCGAGTGCTGTCTCCGCCCTATCGGCCGGAGGACTCTATTGTCCGAGTGCTGTCTCCGCCCTACCGGCCGGAGGACTCTATTGTCCGAGTGCTGTCTCCGCCCTACCAGCCGGAGGTCTCTATTGTCCGAGTGCTGTCTCCGCCCTACCGGCCGGAGGACTCTATTGTCCGAGTGCTGTCTCCGTCCTATCGGCCGGAGGACTCTATACTCCGAGTGCTGTCTCCGCCCTACCGGCCGGAGGATTCTATACTCTGAGTGCTGTCTCCACCCTACTGGCCGGAGGACTCTATACTCAGAGTGCTGTCTCCACCCTACCGGCCGGAGGACTCTATTGTCCGAGTGCTGTCTCCGCCTTACCGGCCGGAGGACTCTATACTCTGAAACCTGTCTCCGCCCTACTGGCCGGAGGACTCTATACTCCGAGTGCTGTCTCCGCCTTACCGGCCGGAGGACTCTATTGTCCGAGTGCTGTCTCCGCCCTACCAGACGGTGGCCTCTATTGTCCGAGTGCTGTCTCGGCCCTACCGGCCGGCGCACTCTGTACTCCGAGTGCTGTCTCCGCCCTACCGGCCGGAGGATTCTATTGTCCGAGTCGTGTCTCCGCCCTACCGGCTGGAGGACTCTATACTCCGAGTGCTGTCTCCGCCCTACCGGATTCTATTGTCCGAGTGCTGTCTCCGCCTTTCCGGCAGGTGTACTCTGTACTCTGAGTGCTGTCTCCGCTCTACCGGCCGGAGGACTCTATACTCTGAGTGCTGTCTCCGCCCTACCGGCCGGAGGACTCTATACTCTGAGTGCTGTCTCCGCCCTACCGGCCGGAGGACTCTATACTCCGAGTGCTGTCTCTGCCCTACCAGACGGAGGACTCTATTGTCCGAGTGCTGTCTCCGCCCTATTGGCCGGAGGACTCTATATTCCGAGTGCTGTCTCCGCCCTACTGGCCGGAGGACTCTGTACTCCGAGTGCTGTCTCCGCCCTACTGGCCGGTGGACTCTATACTCAGAATGCTGTCTCCGCCCTACTGGCCGGAGGACTCTATAGTCCGAGTGCTGTCTCCGCCTTACAGTCCGGAGGACTCTATTGTCCGAGTGCTGTCTCCGCCCTACCGGCCGGAGGACCCTATTGTCTGATTGCTGTCTCCGCCTTACCGGCCAGAGGACTCTATACTCCGAGTGCTGTCTCCGCCCTACCGGCCGGAGGACTCAATAGTCCGAGTACTGTCTCTGCCGTAGCGGCCGGAGGACTCTATTGCCCGAGTGCTGTCTCCGTCCTACCGGCCGGTGGACTCTATACTCCAAGTGCTGTCTCCGCCCTACCGGCCAGAGGACTCCACACTCCAAGTGCTGTCTCCGCCCTACCGGCCGGAGGACTCTATACTCCGAGTGCTCTCTCCGCCCACCGGACGGTGGACTCTATACTCTGAGTGCCCTTCTCCGCCCTACCAGCCGGTGGACTCTATACTCCGAGTGCTGTCCCCGCCCTACTGGCCGGAGGACTCTATACTCTGAGTGCTGTCTCCGCCCTACCAGCCGGAGGATTCTATTGTCCGAGTGCCCTCTCTGGCCGGAGGACTCTATACGCCGAGTGCTGTCTCCGCCCTACCGGCCGGAGGACTCTATTGTCCGAGTGCTGTCTCGGCCCTACCAGTGAGAGGACTCTATTCTCCGAGTGCTGTCTCCGCCCTATCGGACGGAGGACTCTATACTCTGAAAGCTGTCTCCGCCCAACCGGTGAGAGGACTCTATTGTCCGAGTGCTGTCTCCGCTCTACTGGCCGGAGGACTCTATATTCCGAGTGCTGTCTCCGCCCTATCTGCCGGAGGACTCTATTGTCCGAGTGCTCTCTCTGGCCGGAGGACTCTATACTCCGAGTGCTGTCTCCGCCCTACCGGCCGGAGGACTCTATTGTCCGAGTGCTGTCTCGGCCCTACCGGTGAGAGGGCTCTATTCTCCGAGTGCTGTCTCCGTCCTATCGGACGGAGGACTCTATACTCTGAAAGCTGTCTCCGCCCAACCGGTGAGAGGACTCTATTGTCCGAGTGCTGTCTCCGCCCTACCGGCCGGAGAACTCTATAGTTCGAGTGCTGTCTCCGCCCTACCGGACGGAGGACTCTATATTCCGGGTGCTGTCTCCGCCCTACTGGCCGGAGGACTCTATTCTCCGAGTGCTGTCTCCGCCCTACTGGCCGGAAGACTCTATTCTCCGAGTGCTGTCTCCGCCCTACCGGACGGAGGACTCTATTCTCCGAGTGCTGTCTCCGCCCTACCGGCCGGTGGACTCTGTACTCCGAGTGCTCTCTCCGCCCACCGGACGGAGGACTCTATACTCTGAGTGCTGTCTCCGCCCTACTGGCCGGAGGACTCTAAACTCACAGTGCTGTCTCTGCCCCACTGCCGGTGGAATCTGTACTCCGAGTGCAGTCTCCGCCTACCGGACGGTGGACTCGAAACTCTGAAAGCTGTCTCCGCCCAACCGGTGAGAGGACTCTATTGTCCGAGTGCTGTCTCCGCCCTACCGGCCGGAGAACTCTATAGTCCAAGTGCTGTCTCCGCCCTACCGGCCGGAGGACTCTATTGTCCGAGTGCTGTCTCCGCCCTACCGGCCGGAGGACTCTATTGTGCGAGTGCTGTTTCCGCCCTACCGGTGAGAGGACTCTATTTTCCGAGTGCTGTCTCCGCCCTACCGGCCAGAGGACTCTATACTCTGAGTGCTGTCACCGCCCTACCGGCCGGAGGATTCTATTGTCCGAGTGCTGTCTCCGCCCAACTGGCCGGAGGACTCTATATTCCGAGTGCTGTCTCCTCCCTATCTGCCGGAGGACTCTATTGTCCAAGTGCTCTCTCTGGCCGGAGGACTCTATACTCCGAGTGCTGTCTCCGCCCTACCAGCCGGAGGACTCTATTGTCCGAGTGCTCTCTCTGGCCGGAGGACTGTATTGTCCGAGTGCTGTCTTCGCCCTACTGGCCGGAGGACTCTATTCTCCGAGTGCTGTCTCCGCCCTATCGGCCGGAGGACTCTATACTCTGAGTGCTGTCTCCGCCCTACCGGCCGGAGGACTCTATTGTCCGAGTGCTGTCTCCGCCCTACCAGCCGGAGGACTCTATTGTCCGACTGCTGTCTCCGCCCTACCGGCCGGTGGACTCTATTGTCCGAGTGCTGTCTCCGTCCTATCGGCCGGAGGACTCTATACTCCGAGTGCTGTCTCCGCCCTACCGGCCGGAGGATTCTATACTCTGAGTGCTGTCTCCGCCCTACTGGCCGGAGGACTCTATACTCAGAGTGCTGTCTCCACCCTACCGGCCGGAGGACTCTATTGTCCGAGTGCTGTCTCCGCCTTACCGGCCGGAGGACTCTATACTCTGAAACCTGTCTCCGCCCTACCGGCCGGAGGACTCTATACTCTGAAACCTGTCTCCGCCCTAATGGCCGGAGGCCTCTATACTCCGAGTGCTGTCTCCGCCCTACCGGCCGGAGGACTCTATACTCCGAGTGCTGTCTCCGCCTAACCGGCCGGAGGACTCTATTGTCCGAGTGCTGTCTCCGCCCTACCGGCCGGAGGATTCTATAGTCCGAGTGCTGACTCGGCCCTACCGGCCTGCGCACTCTGTACTCCGAGTGCAGTCTCCGCCCTACTGGCCGGAGGACTCTATTATCCGAGTGCTGTCTCTGGCCGGAGTGCTCTATAGTCTGAGTGCTGTCCCGCCCTACCGGCCAGAGGACTCTATACTCCGAGTGCTGTCTTCGACCTACCGGCCGGAGGACTCTATTGTCCGACTGCTGTCTCCGCCCTACCGGCCGAAGGACTCTATACTCCGATTGCTGTTTCCGCCCTACCGGCCAGAGGACTCTACAGTTCGAGTGCTGTCTCCGCCCTACCGGACGGAGGACTCTATATTCCGAGTGCTGTCTCCGCCGTACTGGCCGGAGGACTCTATACTCTGAGTGCTGTCTCTGTCCCATTGGCCGGTGGACTCTGTACTCCGAGTGCAGTCTCCGCCTACCGGACGTGGACTCTATACTCTGAAAGCTCTCTCCGCCCAACCGGTGAGAGGACTCTATTGTCCGAGTGCTGTCTCCGCCCTACCGGCCGGAGAACTCTATAGTCCGAGTGCTGTCTCCACCCTACCGGACGGAGGACTCTATATTCCGAGTGCTGTCTCCGCCCTACTGGCCGGAGGACTCTATACTCACAGTGCTGTCTCTGTCCCATTGGCCGGTGGACTCTGTACTCCGAGTGCAGTCTCCGCCTACCGGACGTGGACTCTATACTCTGAAAGCTCTCTCCGCCCAACCGGTGAGAGGACTCTATTGTCCGAGTGCTGTCTCCGCCCTACCGGCCGGAGAACTCTATAGTCCGAGTGCTGTCTCCGCCCTACCGGCCGGAGGACTCTATTGTCCGAGTGCCGTCTCCGCCCTACCGGTGAGAGGACTCTATTTTCCGAGTGCTGTCTCCGCCCTACCGGCCAGAGGACTCTATACTCTGAGTGCTGTCTCCGCCCTACCGGCCGGAGGACTCTATACTCTGAGTGCTGTCTCCACCCTAACAGCCGGAGGATTCTATTGTCCGAGTGCTGTCTCCGCCCTACTGGCCGGAGGACTCTATATTCCGAGTGCTGTCTCCGCCCTATCTGCCGGAGGACTCTATTGTCCGAGTGCTCTCTCTGTCCGGAGGACTCTATAGTCCGAGTGCTGTCTCCGCCCTACCGGCCGGAGGACTCTATTGTCCGAGTGCTGTCTCGGCCCTACCGGTGAGAGGACTCTATTCTCCGAGTGCTGTCTCCGCCCTATCGGACGGAGGACTCTATACTCTGAAAGCTGTCTCCGCCCAACCGGTGAGAGGACTCTATTGTCCGAGTGCTGTCTCCGCTCTACTGGCCGGAGGACTCTATATTCCGAGTGCTGTCTCCGCCCTATCTGCCGGAGGACTCTATTGTCCGAGTGCTCTCTCTGGCCGGAGGACTCTATACTCCGAGTGCTGTCTCCGCCCTACCGGCCGGAGGACTCTATTGTCCGAGTGCTGTCTCGGCCCTACCGGTGAGAGGACTCTATTCTCCGAGTGCTGTCTCCGCCCTATCGGACGGAGGACTCTATACTCTGAAAGCTGTCTCCGCCCAACCGGTGAGAGGACTCTATTGTCCGAGTGCTGTCTCCGCCCTACCGGCCGGAGAACTCTATAGTTCGAGTGCTGTCTCCGCCCTACCGGACGGAGGACTCTATATTCCGGGTGCTGTCTCCGCCCTACTGGCCGGAGGACTCTATTCTCCGAGTGCTGTCTCCGCCCTACTGGCCGGAAGACTCTATTCTCCGAGTGCTGTCTCCGCCCTACCGGACGGAGGACTCTATTCTCCGAGTGCTGTCTCCGCCCTACCGGCCGGTGGACTCTGTACTCCGAGTGCTCTCTCCGCCCACCGGACGGAGGACTCTATACTCTGAGTGCTGTCTCCGCCCTACTGGCCGGAGGACTCTAAACTCACAGTGCTGTCTCTGCCCCACTGGCCGGTGGAATCTGTACTCCGAGTGCAGTCTCCGCCTACCGGACGGTGGACTCTATACTCTGAAAGCTGTCTCCGCCCAACCGGTGAGAGGACTCTATTGTCCGAGTGCTGTCTCCGCCCTACAGGCCGGAGAACTCTATAGTCCAAGTGCTGTCTCCGCCCTACCGGCCGGAGGACTCTATTGTCCGAGTGCTGTCTCCGCCCTACCGGCCGGAGGACTCTATTGTGCGAGTGCTGTCTCCGCCCTACCGGTGAGAGGACTCTATTTTCCGAGTGCTGTCTCCGCCCTACCGGCCAGAGGACTCTATACTCTGAGTGCTGTCTCCGCCCTACCGGCCGGAGGATTCTATTGTCCGAGTGCTGTCTCCGCCCAACTGGCCGGAGGACTCTATATTCCGAGTGCTGTCTCCTCCCTATCTGCCGGAGGACTCTATTGTCCGAGTGCTCTCTCTGGCCGGAGGACTCTATACTCCGAGTGCTGTCTCCGCCCTACCAGCCGGAGGACTCTATTGTCCGAGTGCTCTCTCTGGCCGGAGGACTGTATTGTCCGAGTGCTGTCTTCGCCCTACCGGCCGGAGGACTCTATTCTCCGAGTGCTGTCTCCGCCCTATCGGCCGGAGGACTCTATACTCTGAGTGCTGTCTCCGCCCTACCGGCCGGAGGACTCTATTGTCCGAGTGCTGTCTCCGCCCTACCAGCCGGAGGACTCTATTGTCCGACTGCTGTCTCCGCCCTACCGGCCGGTGGACTCTATTGTCCGAGTGCTGTCTCCGTCCTATCGGCCGGAGGACTCTATACTCCGAGTGCTGTCTCCGCCCTACCGGCCGGAGGATTCTATACTCTGAGTGCTGTCTCCGCCCTACTGGCCGGAGGAGTCTCTACTCAGAGTGCTGTCTCCACCCTACCGGCCGGAGGACTCTATTGTCCGAGTGCTGTCTCCGCCTTACCGGCCGGAGGACTCTATACTCTGAAACCTGTCTCCGCCCTACCGGCCGGAGGACTCTATACTCTGAAACCTGTCTCCGCCCTAATGGCCGGAGGCCTCTATACTCCGAGTGCTGTCTCCGCCCTACCGGCCGGAGGACTCTATACTCCGAGTGCTGTCTCCGCTTTACCGGCCGGAGGACTCTATTGTCCGAGTGCTGTCTCCGCCCTACCGGCCGGAGGATTCTATAGTCCGAGTGCTGACTCGGCCCTACCGGCCTGCGCACTCTGTACTCCGAGTGCAGTCTCCGCCCTACTGGCCGGAGGACTCTATTATCCGAGTGCTGTATCTGGCCGGAGTGCTCTATAGTCCGAGTGCTGTCCCGCCCTACCGGCCAGAGGACTCTATACTCCGAGTGCTGTCTTCGACCTACCGGCCGGAGGACTCTATTGTCCGACTGCTGTCTCCGCCCTACCGGCCGAAGGACTCTATACTCCGATTGCTGTTTCTATTGTCCGAGTGCTGTCTCCGCCCAACTGGCCGGAGGACTCTATATTCCGAGTGCTGTCTCCTCCCTATCTGCCGGAGGACTCTATTGTCCGAGTGCTCTCTCTGGCCGGAGGACTCTATACTCCGAGTGCTGTCTCCGCCCTACCAGCCGGAGGACTCTATTGTCCGAGTGCTCTCTCTGGCCGGAGGACTGTATTGTCCGAGTGCTGTCTTCGCCCTACCGGCCGGAGGACTCTATTCTCCGAGTGCTGTCTCCGCCCTATCGGCCGGAGGACTCTATACTCTGAGTGCTGTCTCCGCCCTACCGGCCGGAGGACTCTATTGTCCGAGTGCTGTCTCCGCCCTACCGGTGAGAGGACTCTATTTTCCGAGTGCTGTCTCCGCCCTACCGGCCAGAGGACTCTATACTCTGAGTGCTGTCTCCGCCCTACCGGCCGGAGGATTCTATTGTCCGAGTGCTGTCTCCGCCCAACTGGCCGGAGGACTCTATATTCCGAGTGCTGTCTCCTCCCTATCTGCCGGAGGACTCTATTGTCCGAGTGCTCTCTCTGGCGGGAGGACTCTATACTCCGAGTGCTGTCTCCGCCCTACCAGCCGGAGGACTCTATTGTCCGAGTGCTCTCTCTGGCCGGAGGACTGTATTGTCCGAGTGCTGTCTTCGCCCTACCGGCCGGAGGACTCTATTCTCCGAGTGCTGTCTCCGCCCTATCGGCCGGAGGACTCTATACTCTGAGTGCTGTCTCCGCCCTACCGGCCGGAGGACTCTATTGTCCGAGTGCTGTCTCCGCCCTACCAGCCGGAGGACTCTATTGTCCGACTGCTGTCTCCGCCCTACCGGCCGGTGGACTCTATTGTCCGAGTGCTGTCTCCGTCCTATCGGCCGGAGGACTCTATACTCCGAGTGCTGTCTCCGCCCTACCGGCCGGAGGATTCTATACTCTGAGTGCTGTCTCCGCCCTACTGGCCGGAGGACTCTATACTCAGAGTGCTGTCTCCACCCTACCGGCCGGAGGACTCTATTGTCCGAGTGCTGTCTCCGCCTTACCGGCCGGAGGACTCTATACTCTGAAACCTGTCTCCGCCCTACCGGCCGGAGGACTCTATACTCTGAAACCTGTCTCCGCCCTAATGGCCGGAGGCCTCTATACTCCGAGTGCTGTCTCCGCCCTACCGGCCGGAGGACTCTATACTCCGAGTGCTGTCTCCGCTTTACCGGCCGGAGGACTCTATTGTCCGAGTGCTGTCTCCGCCCTACCGGCCGGAGGATTCTATAGTCCGAGTGCTGACTCGGCCCTACCGGCCTGCGCACTCTGTACTCCGAGTGCAGTCTCCGCCCTACTGGCCGGAGGACTCTATTATCCGAGTGCTGTATCTGGCCGGAGTGCTCTATAGTCCGAGTGCTGTCCCGCCCTACCGGCCAGAGGACTCTATACTCCGAGTGCTGTCTTCGACCTACCGGCCGGAGGACTCTATTGTCCGACTGCTGTCTCCGCCCTACCGGCCGAAGGACTCTATACTCCGATTGCTGTTTCTATTGTCCGAGTGCTGTCTCCGCCCAACTGGCCGGAGGACTCTATATTCCGAGTGCTGTCTCCTCCCTATCTGCCGGAGGACTCTATTGTCCGAGTGCTCTCTCTGGCCGGAGGACTCTATACTCCGAGTGCTGTCTCCGCCCTACCAGCCGGAGGACTCTATTGTCCGAGTGCTCTCTCTGGCCGGAGGACTGTATTGTCCGAGTGCTGTCTTCGCCCTACCGGCCGGAGGACTCTATTCTCCGAGTGCTGTCTCCGCCCTATCGGCCGGAGGACTCTATACTCTGAGTGCTGTCTCCGCCCTACCGGCCGGAGGACTCTATTGTCCGAGTGCTGTCTCCGCCCTACCAGCCGGAGGACTCTATTGTCCGACTGCTGTCTCCGCCCTACCGTCCGGTGGACTCTATTGTCCGAGTGCTGTCTCCGTCCTATCGGCCGGAGGACTCTATACTCCGAGTGCTGTCTCCGCCCTACCGGCCGGAGGATTCTATACTCTGAGTGCTGTCTCCGCCCTACTGGCCGGAGGACTCTATACTCAGAGTGCTGTCTCCACCCTACCGGCCGGAGGACTCTATTGTCCGAGTGCTGTCTCCGCCTTACCGGCCGGAGGACTCTATACTCTGAAACCTGTCTCCGCCCTACCGGCCGGAGGACTCTATACTCTGAAACCTGTCTCCGCCCTAATGGCCGGAGGCCTCTATACTCCGAGTGCTGTCTCCGCCCTACCGGCCGGAGGACTCTATACTCCGAGTGCTGTCTCCGCTTTACCGGCCGGAGGACTCTATTGTCCGAGTGCTGTCTCCGCCCTACCGGCCGGAGGATTCTATAGTCCGAGTGCTGACTCGGCCCTACCGGCCTGCGCACTCTGTACTCCGAGTGCAGTCTCCGCCCTACTGGCCGGAGGACTCTATTATCCGAGTGCTGTATCTGGCCGGAGTGCTCTATAGTCCGAGTGCTGTCCCGCCCTACCGGCCAGAGGACTCTATACTCCGAGTGCTGTCTTCGACCTACCGGCCGGAGGACTCTATTGTCCGACTGCTGTCTCCGCCCTACCGGCCGAAGGACTCTATACTCCGATCGCTGTTTCCGCCCTACCGGCCAGAGGACTCTACAGTTCGAGTGCTGTCTCCGCCCTACCGGACGGAGGACTCTATACTCCGAGTGCTGTCTCCGCCCTACCGGCCGGAGGATTCTATACTCTGAGTGCTGTCTCCGCCCTACTGGCCGGAGGACTCTATACTCAGAGTGCTGTCTCCACCCTACCGGCCGGAGGACTCTATTGTCCGAGTGCTGTCTCCGCCTTACCGGCCGGAGGACTCTATACTCTGAAACCTGTCTCCGCCCTACCGGCCGGAGGACTCTATACTCTGAAAGCTGTCTCCGCCCAACCGGTGAGAGGACTCTATTGTCCGAGTGCTGTCTCCGCTCTACCTGCCGGAGAACTCTATAGTCCGAGTGCTGTCTCCGCCCTACCGGCCGGAGGACTCTATTGTCCGAGTGCTGTCTCCGCCCTACCGGTGAGAGGACTCTATTTTCCGAGTGCTGTCTCCGCCCTACCGGCCAGAGGACTCTATACTCTGAGTGCTGTCTCCGCCCTACCGGCCGGAGGACTCTATACTCTGAGTGCTGTCTCCACCCTAACAGCCGGAGGATTCTATTGTCCGAGTGCTGTCTCCGCCCTACTGGCCGGAGGACTCTATATTCCGAGTGCTGTCTCCGCCCTATCTGCCGGAGGACTCTATTGTCCGAGTGCTCTCTCTGTCCGGAGGACTCTATAGTCCGAGTGCTGTCCCCGCCCTACTGGCCGGAGGACTCTATACTCTGAGTGCTGTCTCCGCCCTACCAGCCGGAGGATTCTATTGTCCGAGTGCTCTCTCTGGCCGGTGGACTCTACACGCCGAGTGCTGTCTCCGCCCTACCGGCCGGAGGACTCTATTGTCCGAGTGCTGTCTCGGCCCTACCGGTGAGAGGACTCTATTCTCCGAGTGCTGTCTCCACCCTATCGGACGGAGGACTCTATACTCTGAAAGCTGTCTCCGCCCAACCGGTGAGAGGACTCTATTGTCCGAGTGCTGTCTCCGCTCTACTGCCCGGAGGACTCTATATTCCGAGTGCTGTCTCCGCCCTATCTGCCGGAGGACTCTATTGTCCGAGTGCTCTCTCTGGCCGGAGGACTCTATACTCCGAGTGCTGTCTCCGCCCTACCGGCCGGAGGACTCTATTGTCCGAGTGCTGTCTCGGCCCTACCGGTGAGAGGACTCTATTCTCCGAGTGCTGTCTCCGCCCTATCGGACGGAGGACTCTATACTCTGAAAGCTGTCTCCGCCCAACCGGTGAGAGGACTCTATTGTCCGAGTGCTGTCTCCGCCCTACCGGCCGGAGAACTCTATAGTTCGAGTGCTGTCTCCGCCCTACCGGACGGAGGACTCTATATTCCGGGTGCTGTCTCCGCCCTACTGGCCGGAGGACTCTATTCTCCGAGTGCTGTCTCCGCCCTACTGGCCGGAAGACTCTATTCTCCGAGTGCTGTCTCCGCCCTACCGGACGGAGGACTCTATTCTCCGAGTGCTGTCTCCGCCCTACCGGCCGGTGGACTCTGTACTCCGAGTGCTCTCTCCGCCCACCGGACGGAGGACTCTATACTCTGAGTGCTGTCTCCGCCCTACTGGCCGGAGGACTCTAAACTCACAGTGCTGTCTCTGCCCCACTGGCCGGTGGAATCTGTACTCCGAGTGCAGTCTCCGCCTACCGGACGGTGGACTCGAAACTCTGAAAGCTGTCTCCGCCCAACCGGTGAGAGGACTCTATTGTCCGAGTGCTGTCTCCGCCCTACCGGCCGGAGAACTCTATAGTCCAAGTGCTGTCTCCGCCCTACCGGCCGGAGGACTCTATTGTCCGAGTGCTGTCTCCGCCCTACCGGCCGGAGGACTCTATTGTGCGAGTGCTGTCTCCGCCCTACCGGTGAGAGGACTCTATTTTCCGAGTGCTGTCTCCGCCCTACCGGCCAGAGGACTCTATACTCTGAGTGCTGTCTCCGCCCTACCGGCCGGAGGATTCTATTGTCCGAGTGCTGTCTCCGCCCAACTGGCCGGAGGACTCTATATTCCGAGTGCTGTCTCCTCCCTATCTGCCGGAGGACTCTATTGTCCGAGTGCTCTCTCTGGCCGGAGGACTCTATACTCCGAGTGCTGTCTCCGCCCTACCAGCCGGAGGAGCTATTGTCCGAGTGCTCTCTCTGGCCGGAGGACTGTATTGTCCGAGTGCTGTCTTCGCCCTACCGGCCGGAGGACTCTATTCTCCGAGTGCTGTCTCCGCCCTATCGGCCGGAGGACTCTATACTCTGAGTGCTGTCTCCGCCCTACCGGCCGGAGGACTCTATTGTCCGAGTGCTGTCTCCGCCCTACCAGCCGGAGGACTCTATTGTCCGACTGCTGTCTCCGCCCTACCGGCCGGTGGACTCTATTGTCCGAGTGCTGTCTCCGTCCTATCGGCCGGAGGACTCTATACTCCGAGTGCTGTCTCCGCCCTACTGGCCGGAGGACTCTATACTCAGAGTGCTGTCTCCACCCTACCGGCCGGAGGACTCTATTGTCCGAGTGCTGTCTCCGCCTTACCGGCCGGAGGACTCTATACTCTGAAACCTGTCTCCGCCCTACCGGCCGGAGGACTCTATACTCTGAAACCTGTCTCCGCCCTAATGGCCGGAGGCCTCTATACTCCGAGTGCTGTCTCCGCCCTACCGGCCGGAGGACTCTATACTCCGAGTGCTGTCTCCGCCTAACCGGCCGGAAGACTCTATTGTCCGAGTGCTGTCTCCGCCCTACCGGCCGGAGGATTCTATAGTCCGAATGCTGACTCGGCCCTACCGGCCTGCGCACTCTGTACTCCGAGTGCAGTCTCCGCCCTACTGGCCGGAGGACTCTATTATCCGAGTGCTGTCTCTGGCCGGAGTGCTCTATAGTCCGAGTGCTGTCCCGCCCTACCGGCCAGAGGACTCTATACTCCGAGTGCTGTCTTCGACCTACCGGCCGGAGGACTCTATATTCCGAGTGCTGTCTCCGCCGTACTGGCCGGAGGACTCTATACTCTGAGTGCTGTCTCCGCCCTACCAGCCGGAGGACTCTATACTCCGAGTGCTGTCCCCGCCCTACTGGCCGGAGGACTCTATACTCACAGTGCTGTCTCTGTCCCATTGGCCGGTGGACTCTGTACTCCGAGTGCAGTCTCCGCCTACCGGACGTGGACTCTATACTCTGAAAGCTGTCTCCGCCCAACCGGTGAGAGGACTCTATTGTCCGAGTGCTATCTCCGCCCTACCGGCCGGAGAACTCTATAGTCCGAGTGCTGTCTCCGCCCTACCGGCCGGAGGACTCTATTGTCCGAGTGCTGTCTCCGCCCTACCGGTGAGAGGACTCTATTTTCCGAGTGCTGTCTCCGCCCTACCGGCCAGAGGACTCTATACTCTGAGTGCTGTCTCCGCCCTACCGGCCGGAGGACTCTATACTCTGAGTGCTGTCTCCACCCTAACAGCCGGAGGATTCTATTGTCCGAGTGCTGTCTCCGCCCTACTGGCCGGAGGACTCTATATTCCGAGTGCTGTCTCCGCCCTATCTGCCGGAGGACTCTATTGTCCGAGTGCTCTCTCTGTCCGGAGGACTCTATAGTCCGAGTGCTGTCTCCGCCCTACCGGCCGGAGGACTCTATTGTCCGAGTGCTGTCTCGGCCCTACCGGTGAGAGGACTCTATTCTCCGAGTGCTGTCTCCGCCCTATCGGACGGAGGACTCTATACTCTGAAAGCTGTCTCCGCCCAACCGGTGAGAGGACTCTATTGTCCGAGTGCTGTCTCCGCTCTACTGCCCGGAGGACTCTATATTCCGAGTGCTGTCTCCGCCCTATCTGCCGGAGGACTCTATTGTCCGAGTGCTCTCTCTGGCCGGAGGACTCTATACTCCGAGTGCGGTCTCCGCCCTACCGGCCGGAGGACTCTATTGTCCGAGTGCTGTCTCGGCCCTACCGGTGAGAGGACTCTATTCTCCGAGTGCTGTCTCCGCCCTATCGGACGGAGGACTCTATACTCTGAAAGCTGTCTCCGCCCAACCGGTGAGAGGACTCTATTGTCCGAGTGCTGTCTCCGCCCTACCGGCCGGAGAACTCTATAGTTCGAGTGCTGTCTCCGCCCTACCGGACGGAGGACTCTATATTCCGGGTGCTGTCTCCGCCCTACTGGCCGGAGGACTCTATTCTCCGAGTGCTGTCTCCGCCCTACTGGCCGGAAGACTCTATTCTCCGAGTGCTGTCTCCGCCCTACCGGACGGAGGACTCTATTCTCCGAGTGCTGTCTCCGCCCTACCGGCCGGTGGACTCTGTACTCCGAGTGCTCTCTCCGCCCACCGGACGGAGGACTCTATACTCTGAGTGCTGTCTCCGCCCTACTGGCCGGAGGACTCTAAACTCACAGTGCTGTCTCTGCCCCACTGGCCGGTGGAATCTGTACTCCGAGTGCAGTCTCCGCCTACCGGACGGTGGACTCTATACTCTGAAAGCTGTCTCCGCCCAACCGGTGAGAGGACTCTATTGTCCGAGTGCTGTCTCCGCCCTACAGGCCGGAGAACTTTATAGTCCAAGTGCTGTCTCCGCCCTACCGGCCGGAGGACTCTATTGTCCGAGTGCTGTCTCCGCCCTACCGGCCGGAGGACTCTATTGTGCGAGTGCTGTCTCCGCCCTACCGGTGAGAGGACTCTATTTTCCGAGTGCTGTCTCCGCCCTACCGGCCAGAGGACTCTATACTCTGAGTGCTGTCTCCGCCCTACCGGCCGGAGGATTCTATTGTCCGAGTGCTGTCTCCGCCCAACTGGCCGGAGGACTCTATATTCCGAGTGCTGTCTCCTCCCTATCTGCCGGAGGACTCTATTGTCCGAGTGCTCTTTCTGGCCGGAGGACTCTATATTCCGAGTGCTGTCTCCTCCCTATCTGCCGGAGGACTCTATTGTCCGAGTGCTCTCTCTGGCCGGAGGACTCTATACTCCGAGTGCTGTCTCCGCCCTACCAGCCGGAGGACTCTATTGTCCGAGTGCTCTCTCTGGCCGGAGGACTGTATTGTCCGAGTGCTGTCTTCGCCCTACCGGCCGGAGGACTCTATTCTCCGAGTGCTGTCTCCGCCCTATCGGCCGGAGGACTCTATACTCTGAGTGCTGTCTCCGCCCTACCGGCCGGAGGACTCTATTGTCCGAGTGCTGTCTCCGCCCTACCAGCCGGAGGACTCTATTGTCCGACTGCTGTCTCCGCCCTACCGGCCGGTGGACTCTATTGTCCGAGTGCTGTCTCCGTCCTATCGGCCGGAGGACTCTATACTCCGAGTGCTGTCTCCGCCCTACCGGCCGGAGGATTCTATACTCTGAGTGCTGTCTCCGCCCTACTGGCCGGAGGAGTCTCTACTCAGAGTGCTGTCTCCACCCTACCGGCCGGAGGACTCTATTGTCCGAGTGCTGTCTCCGCCTTACCGGCCGGAGGACTCTATACTCTGAAACCTGTCTCCGCCCTACCGGCCGGAGGACTCTATACTCTGAAACCTGTCTCCGCCCTAATGGCCGGAGGCCTCTATACTCCGAGTGCTGTCTCCGCCCTACCGGCCGGAGGACTCTATACTCCGAGTGCTGTCTCCGCTTTACCGGCCGGAGGACTCTATTGTCCGAGTGCTGTCTCCGCCCTACCGGCCGGAGGATTCTATAGTCCGAGTGCTGACTCGGCCCTACCGGCCTGCGCACTCTGTACTCCGAGTGCAGTCTCCGCCCTACTGGCCGGAGGACTCTATTATCCGAGTGCTGTATCTGGCCGGAGTGCTCTATAGTCCGAGTGCTGTCCCGCCCTACCGGCCAGAGGACTCTATACTCCGAGTGCTGTCTTCGACCTACCGGCCGGAGGACTCTATTGTCCGACTGCTGTCTCCGCCCTACCGGCCGAAGGACTCTATACTCCGATTGCTGTTTCTATTGTCCGAGTGCTGTCTCCGCCCAACTGGCCGGAGGACTCTATATTCCGAGTGCTGTCTCCTCCCTATCTGCCGGAGGACTCTATTGTCCGAGTGCTCTCTCTGGCCGGAGGACTCTATACTCCGAGTGCTGTCTCCGCCCTACCAGCCGGAGGACTCTATTGTCCGAGTGCTCTCTCTGGCCGGAGGACTGTATTGTCCGAGTGCTGTCTTCGCCCTACCGGCCGGAGGACTCTATTCTCCGAGTGCTGTCTCCGCCCTATCGGCCGGAGGACTCTATACTCTGAGTGCTGTCTCCGCCCTACCGGCCGGAGGACTCTATTGTCCGAGTGCTGTCTCCGCCCTACCGGTGAGAGGACTCTATTTTCCGAGTGCTGTCTCCGCCCTACCGGCCAGAGGACTCTATACTCTGAGTGCTGTCTCCGCCCTACCGGCCGGAGGATTCTATTGTCCGAGTGCTGTCTCCGCCCAACTGGCCGGAGGACTCTATATTCCGAGTGCTGTCTCCTCCCTATCTGCCGGAGGACTCTATTGTCCGAGTGCTCTCTCTGGCGGGAGGACTCTATACTCCGAGTGCTGTCTCCGCCCTACCAGCCGGAGGACTCTATTGTCCGAGTGCTCTCTCTGGCCGGAGGACTGTATTGTCCGAGTGCTGTCTTCGCCCTACCGGCCGGAGGACTCTATTCTCCGAGTGCTGTCTCCGCCCTATCGGCCGGAGGACTCTATACTCTGAGTGCTGTCTCCGCCCTACCGGCCGGAGGACTCTATTGTCCGAGTGCTGTCTCCGCCCTACCAGCCGGAGGACTCTATTGTCCGACTGCTGTCTCCGCCCTACCGGCCGGTGGACTCTATTGTCCGAGTGCTGTCTCCGTCCTATCGGCCGGAGGACTCTATACTCCGAGTGCTGTCTCCGCCCTACCGGCCGGAGGATTCTATACTCTGAGTGCTGTCTCCGCCCTACTGGCCGGAGGACTCTATACTCAGAGTGCTGTCTCCACCCTACCGGCCGGAGGACTCTATTGTCCGAGTGCTGTCTCCGCCTTACCGGCCGGAGGACTCTATACTCTGAAACCTGTCTCCGCCCTACCGGCCGGAGGACTCTATACTCTGAAACCTGTCTCCGCCCTAATGGCCGGAGGCCTCTATACTCCGAGTGCTGTCTCCGCCCTACCGGCCGGAGGACTCTATACTCCGAGTGCTGTCTCCGCTTTACCGGCCGGAGGACTCTATTGTCCGAGTGCTGTCTCCGCCCTACCGGCCGGAGGATTCTATAGTCCGAGTGCTGACTCGGCCCTACCGGCCTGCGCACTCTGTACTCCGAGTGCAGTCTCCGCCCTACTGGCCGGAGGACTCTATTATCCGAGTGCTGTATCTGGCCGGAGTGCTCTATAGTCCGAGTGCTGTCCCGCCCTACCGGCCAGAGGACTCTATACTCCGAGTGCTGTCTTCGACCTACCGGCCGGAGGACTCTATTGTCCGACTGCTGTCTCCGCCCTACCGGCCGAAGGACTCTATACTCCGATTGCTGTTTCTATTGTCCGAGTGCTGTCTCCGCCCAACTGGCCGGAGGACTCTATATTCCGAGTGCTGTCTCCTCCCTATCTGCCGGAGGACTCTATTGTCCGAGTGCTCTCTCTGGCCGGAGGACTCTATACTCCGAGTGCTGTCTCCGCCCTACCAGCCGGAGGACTCTATTGTCCGAGTGCTCTCTCTGGCCGGAGGACTGTATTGTCCGAGTGCTGTCTTCGCCCTACCGGCCGGAGGACTCTATTCTCCGAGTGCTGTCTCCGCCCTATCGGCCGGAGGACTCTATACTCTGAGTGCTGTCTCCGCCCTACCGGCCGGAGGACTCTATTGTCCGAGTGCTGTCTCCGCCCTACCAGCCGGAGGACTCTATTGTCCGACTGCTGTCTCCGCCCTACCGTCCGGTGGACTCTATTGTCCGAGTGCTGTCTCCGTCCTATCGGCCGGAGGACTCTATACTCCGAGTGCTGTCTCCGCCCTACCGGCCGGAGGATTCTATACTCTGAGTGCTGTCTCCGCCCTACTGGCCGGAGGACTCTATACTCAGAGTGCTGTCTCCACCCTACCGGCCGGAGGACTCTATTGTCCGAGTGCTGTCTCCGCCTTACCGGCCGGAGGACTCTATACTCTGAAACCTGTCTCCGCCCTACCGGCCGGAGGACTCTATACTCTGAAACCTGTCTCCGCCCTAATGGCCGGAGGCCTCTATACTCCGAGTGCTGTCTCCGCCCTACCGGCCGGAGGACTCTATACTCCGAGTGCTGTCTCCGCTTTACCGGCCGGAGGACTCTATTGTCCGAGTGCTGTCTCCGCCCTACCGGCCGGAGGATTCTATAGTCCGAGTGCTGACTCGGCCCTACCGGCCTGCGCACTCTGTACTCCGAGTGCAGTCTCCGCCCTACTGGCCGGAGGACTCTATTATCCGAGTGCTGTATCTGGCCGGAGTGCTCTATAGTCCGAGTGCTGTCCCGCCCTACCGGCCAGAGGACTCTATACTCCGAGTGCTGTCTTCGACCTACCGGCCGGAGGACTCTATTGTCCGACTGCTGTCTCCGCCCTACCGGCCGAAGGACTCTATACTCCGATCGCTGTTTCCGCCCTACCGGCCAGAGGACTCTACAGTTCGAGTGCTGTCTCCGCCCTACCGGACGGAGGACTCTATACTCCGAGTGCTGTCTCCGCCCTACCGGCCGGAGGATTCTATACTCTGAGTGCTGTCTCCGCCCTACTGGCCGGAGGACTCTATACTCAGAGTGCTGTCTCCACCCTACCGGCCGGAGGACTCTATTGTCCGAGTGCTGTCTCCGCCTTACCGGCCGGAGGACTCTATACTCTGAAACCTGTCTCCGCCCTACCGGCCGGAGGACTCTATACTCTGAAAGCTGTCTCCGCCCAACCGGTGAGAGGACTCTATTGTCCGAGTGCTGTC